>NC_049173.1:41168050-41486623 GCF_009769625.2 Cygnus olor
TGTGAATATGCAGCACCCATCAAGTGACATGACATAGCCTTAATATCATCAACAGATCTTCCTTAGTTTTGCTGACTAACTCACCTCCAACAGATGTGCTGGAGTTGGTAAAAATTTCTTTAGAATTTAACTTTTCCCTCTAAACAAAGCTCTTCCTCAACTTTAATGTATTTTATATGTATTGGAAATTATATGGTGTAGTTCCACCTGAAATTAGAATAGTTTTTTAGATACCATACTCTAGTGAATCAGAATTTTAACATTGAGACGCTAAACCTTGCTCATAAATTGTCACCGTGAATTCTTCTTAACGTGTTTTCAAGTTCAATATTGATACAAAAAATTTAGCTTGATTTAATAACTGGAGAAAAAAAAGGTGGTTTCATTTGTGCATACATTTTTTCCAAATATGTATGTACTTGGATGCCCTTAAATTCCCCAAGAAGGGAAATGCTTTCCACGGAGCTGCTTATTTCCAGTAACCCACATCAGAGCTGACACATGAAAAATGGTGAAATTACTGAAGGTAGTCCAGCCTGAATAAGGACTACCTTATTAGTTCAGGTACTTGCATCTCCCTAATTTTCATATTAATCATGTGTCCATCTTTCTTTGAAATAGGGCCATCATGCTTCACGTCAGAATTTAGCATGTAAGTAAAATTCATAGTGCTTCAAATCTCACATGAAAATATTTGTATGAAGAGAACAGTGACTAATTTTATTATTCCTATCTAACAAAAATGATATTTATTTTAGTCCTTTTTCACTACATATACAACACGAAGCAGGTGGCAGATAAACTTAAAAAATAATAATTTAAAAGTAGTCTCACAAATCCTCAGAAGAAAACAAACAAACAAAAAACACTACAAACAACAAAACAACCTCAAACCCAAAAGATAGTAATATGGAGCTGTTCCTGTTTAACAAGGTTGCTACACACTGTAATGCACCTATGTTATATATTTCTCATCAATTTTTACAGTTTCCACTGATTAAATATATATTGACTCATAAAGTATTACCATTACATCAATTGTCAGCAGATGCAAGAGTATGTCATTTAAATATTAACTATCATATAAAAATGGCAGCTTGATTGTTTGGAAGCAGTAATCTGGGGCTGGTTATTGCCACATTTCCCTAATGCATTAGGCAGCAGTCACAAAATGCATTGCCTTTCTTATATACCTGCTACTATGAAATCAGAAGCAGATAAGTTCTTTGTATATCATCTCTTCCTCTTAGATTTAATTCTTATTTATTTCTGAACTGAAGAAATCTTTGATCTGAATTGCAAAGATGCATTAGTATAACATAAACAAAGATATGCTCACTAGAGTCAGAAATTATATGCATAATCTCTAAATCAATGGGAAAAAATATACAAAGAACCAGTAACATATATTACTTTGTGCTTGAAATATTTTATGACAGTTCCCTTATAATATGGATGCAATATATCATGAATCAAGTTGCTTACCTAAATTCTTAATGAGATGGTACTTCGTTATGTAAAGTAGTGAGAACAGAATGTATTTTAAGACCTATTTTTTCCAGAAACAGTTAAAAAATAAAGGAAAGAAAAAGCTACACATTACTACTAATATAAAATAAATCCTTTATTCTATGCTAACTGTATGATCAGGATATGTGGACACTTCACAGACCATTAAAACCTTCTAGTAATTGATAGGTAATCGCTCATTTACCAGCTGCAGCAAGGTACATGAGAAAGAAACCATTCTCTTACTAATGTAACATGTAGAACTTGCTGCTATCGCAACACTTAATGTTCATAGTGCCATATCATTTTTAATGCAAACACTCATTTTCTGCCCCCTTCTTACATTTTCTATTAAAATGCAACACAAAAACAGCATACATTTCATTCTATCCCTTTGAGGATTGCACAAGCAGTTCCATGGAGTATCAGATATTGTATTGTTATTATTATTGTAAATAAATATTTTAGAACTTTAGAGGTACATATTTTTTTTTTTCTCTCTAGGAGGTTCGCCAACACTCTTTCAAACTTTTTACATCTTCTTTGAGGTAGTGCTTTAGAGAACATTTTTTAATGCAAATATAACACCTTGCATCCCAAGGTAGATTCATATTCTAGTTAATGAACAGCATCAATACATTTGTCAGACTTTAAAAGTAACAGTCCCAAACTTTTCATACATCAGCTTTTCTAGGACATGGCTACACTGAAGAATTTATTCTGCTTAATTGCTTTATATTTATATATTATATATTTTTATTGCTTTATTTATATTGCTTTATATTTATATATTTATATATTTTATATATATATATCATTAACCATCCTCTAATCTGTATGGACAGAAATAAAAGGAGTCAAAAAAATGAACTGTTTTAACCCTTCCTACTAAAAAATAATAATCTTAAAATGGGTTTTGTTATTAAAAACAAGGAAACAACAATAATTGATGCAACTTCATTTAATCAAGGAACTTTTAGTAAATTAGCAGGAACCTTTAGTAAATTTGTGCATTAAAGACCTATGCTTTGGCTGAAATTTCCAGCAAAACAGAAATTCAGAGTTTCTCACACATTCTCCTTTAAGTTAGAAGACTACTTAAATTAACTGATTTATTAATAAATGAGGCTTTTTGTCTAATTATTATAAGTACTAACAGACTGGGGAACAATTTTAAATGTCTAATGTGCCTGGAAACCATTTTTTTTTTTAGGTTAATTACATTTCTCAGTAAAGTCACTATAGATATGCCCCTTAGGTTTCACACTGGAAGATTAAAGAAAAAAAGTGAAGATTACTACCTCATTGGCCAGCTCCAGTAACACAGGGGCAGCTGCATTTTTCATCACCCCATTCAGGTACCTAGACAAGACAAAGACAGGTAAATCTGTAGTAGCAAGAAAAGGCCAGTTTATACATATCAGTATCCCCTGTGAGTCTCTTTCATTTAGGGGAAAATACTCCAGTGCAGAGTATTTGATGAGACATATTTTAAGAAATAAGTATTTTAGACAATCACCGACTCTCCAGCATTGCCTCCTATTCATTCATCTGCAAGGTATATCAATCTCAATTAAGTCACTGGTAAAAAAAAAAATAAAATAAATACAATAAATCAATAAAACAGTCTTTCCAAAAAAAAAAAAAGTGGCTTTATGTCCTACAAATAACTTATACCTGTATTATTTATAGATGCATAACAGACAAGAAATCTCTATTATTCCCAGTAAAGATTTTGGGTTCCACCTTATCTTCAACTATGCAGGTGCAAAACACTGTACATCTTATTCAATTTACTACTGTGTACAAAAACATACACTCACAAGTTTTATCACAGATTTTATCAACCAGGGTAATTGTAGGTAATAGTTTGCATACTAAAGGCTTATATCACTGAAATCAGAGTCTAACAATGAAATTAATATTGTAAAACTATTAAAGGAAGAAATATTAAAAGGAGAATTAGGATCTATAAAGGATGACAAAGTCCAATACTCAGGATCTGATGGGAGGAAGTTATATTATTGGAAGCCACTTTGTGTTTTGTAGCCATCTGGAAAAGAACAATAGTTACCAACATTTGAACCTGCTCATTTATCATATCTTTATTCATATAGCAAATCCTTACTGACATCATTAGAAGGCCACAGCCTTTCTAGCTCTGTCATTACCTATCCATCAGAAGCCTCTCTTCTGCTCATTAGTTACAGACTTTTTTTTTTAATCATGTTACCTTTCTGTGAAATGGGTGTAAAACCTCTACATGAAAATCTGCAGAGGATGAGAGGCCTTTTTGCTTGCAAGTTATTCTGGGGCTTAATGAATAAAGGAAACAATAGAAGCTTATTGCTGTAACCTTTTTCAATTCTATGTAAAAACAAAATAAGATGCCTCATGTATACTTAAACGCTAAAAAATGTATAATGGAGGGGGAAAAAAATGAGTTCACAAACAAAATAATTAACCAGGAAGATTTGCTTGAGACTACTAATGGTCTAAAACACACACGAAGCTGATTGAATGCCAAAGCTACCTCTGATAACGGAGTAATTTTCTCTCAGGTATTTCCAGTGCTACTGGCAATTCCATTATGGACTAACAGGTTTCACATGCTGATGGCAATACTGTTCTGAAAAGTTCATTGATCCTTCTCGTAACTTGGCTTTGTTTGCCCGAATTTAACTAGTCTCAGCAGAACAGCAGGAACTACTCCACTCAACTGCAATTCTACCTGCTTCTAACATGGACCACTGGAAATGACTACATTCAAAAATAACTTCAGACAGAGGAAAGCAATAGAAACACAATTATCTGTTTGTATGTGGGAGGGAATAGGAAGGAGAATACCACGCACACTGTACAACTGTAAGATGGATGCTACAAAAGAGTAGAGCAGAAGACGTGTCATGTTTATGCTTGTAGCATTTCAAAATGGTTTCTGACTCAAGTACACTGCCCCTGCAGCTTACAAAACCTACTACACTGTAAATCTCCTAAAACAGGATTGAGATGAGTTTTCTAACTATTAACCAGAACATCTCTGATTTGAAAATGTGTGTTCTACTTGGCCATGCTCATATATTTCCAATATGAAAAACCCAGAAATATCATAAAGACTTTTCCTACCACCACCATATAGCTTCATACATAATGCATCAGTTATATACTGCTATCATACTTCAGACAGTGCAGGAGGAGACAGAGGACAGATCCTCCTACCTGATGGGAACCAAACTTAATCATACCTACAACCCTACTGGTGCTCTTAACACTTCTACTTTGCAAAAGCAAAATCTGGTTCTGTGTTCCAGGTTTAAATTAATGGAACTGGTAACACTATCATCATAGAAACGTTTTTACACAACAACACAACTACTAAAAAAAAGAAAATCAAGGCTCTGAAAGAGCACAATTCACACCAGATTTTCTAAACCAGTGTCTAGTGTCATCAGGCTGTCCTTAGGTTTTAAATATATGACTTTGCAGAAGCACAGAGAGTAGTTAATTGTTTACAAATGGAGGCTTTTTGTTCATTTTCCTGGTTCATATAGATTAATATTAAGCATAAATATCAGACATATAATCACAAGTATGAACTCACTTGCCATGCAAACTCTTCAGATATGTCAGTCTACAAAGTAATATTTTAATTGCATATTTTTACCAGTTATCATTATGCCCCAATTATGTCATCGCAATATTTTAAGTAAAGCTTATCGAAGTAACAGACAAACTATAAGATGTAGCAAATATTTTATTAGCTGAAGATGCAAGTAATTGTAGAATATTGTAAAAATAACAAAGGTTTTCATTCTTCCTTAAAAGCTATTTCTGACACTTCTGTTGATAAAACAGAAGTGATCTAAAAATTGAAGCTGGCAATAGACTAATTTAATATGTAACTTTCTGTAATGTAATACAACTGTTGTTTTTAAAAGTACAAGCAACTGCAACAGAAGAAGCTTTCTCACTGCAAAGAATTTATCATCAATATTAGTCTTCATACTGAAATCCTGTAATTAGAAACTATAGGCACTATATAATGAACGTTACCACATACACTCTAAAGAGTAATATTTGCTTACCTGGACTAAAAGCCAAGGAAGCATAACTCTTTTTGATAAGCCTGACCAAAACCTGAAATTTTTCTGCATTTTCACTAAAAAAATAATTAGGTGAACCGTTCTATAATGCTCATCCCAAATCTTAACTTATTTTTACAGAAAATTGTCTTCATAAACTAAGAAGCTACTTATAATTGTCATAGCAACTAGTAGTTACAAACATACTCTTAACTGAGGTAGGGAAGTCATACCTTTGGTAGTAAGTTTCAGCAGCTTCAGCAGTGTGATGCTTGGCATGTGTTCTTTTGATCTGTTTCTAGAAAAACAAAAGAAAAACAAATGCTCATACAAATGTGTCATAGATGAAAACACAGAAATCATGACTGTCCAAACACATGCTTCTTGGCTACACTTTGATATATAAACTGAACTACGTTTTTAGATTCTATACAGAAATGACGTTCAATATACCTATTGAATTGAATGTCTTCAGACTGTACTGCAATGTACCATATATGTAAAAGCCAATAAGGTCACAATAATTGAATCTAAATAAGTTTACTGAAGGCTGCAGAGGGCAAAGAAAAACTTGTTCTCTCTTTCAACCTTTGTATTAATTTTCCCTCAATTCAATTCCATCTAAGTCTGGTACACTCTAGTTTTACAATTCAATTGGCATTTTTAAACAGGAAGAACATTGCTTAAAAACAACTTATTTGAAAAACTACAAAAAGTAATTCCATAGAGACTTGCCACTTGACTGACACCTGTCATCTCATGATAAATGACTCCATTTTCTGCCTCTCTTGCCTTCTGCCACTCCGGCAATGGTCATTTATCATCATCTCTGTCAGCAATGGAAAGCAGCACTGACAGTGCAAGTCAGCAAACATTTAGCACATGGAACCACGCAACACAGGGAAATTATTATTGTCAGAATAATAATGGTTTAGCATAATTTATTACAGGTCCACCAAATAAGCAAAGGCTAGATGTTATTAGACAGATGGATGGGTAGGCTTGGCAGCCATCCACTGAGACTCAGGCGGTGCTTGATGTGGAAAAGGGAACATCCTCCAAACCAATCAGAAAGCTGGCAGTTCAATTACAAAGAAATAAAGGGACATTCATCATTCAATTAGGCACCTGTCAACCCTCACAAAGGAGAAAACTTCTAACCTGGTACTCCTGGGAGAAGATGCTCAGCAGAGTGGACTGCGATTGACTGGAACAAATAAAAGAAGGACAAAGTTAATTACTGGAGTGCACTGCAAAGAAACAAAAGAGAAGGGAGCTTCAAAGGTAGGCCTGCTGCCCTGTAATCTAACAGAACATGAAAACAAGTGTGGAAAAGTTGTTCCAGATGAACACCTCAGACAAAGGCTTCCTGCTGCTAGGTCAAGGAGAGAGCGTACAAGGGAGGGGAGGAAAATATAGCAAGAGTTTCAAAGCAAACGAGTATATTGTTTGGGTGATACTTTTTCAGCTTCAGAACCCGCGAAGTCCTAGCAGTAGCAGGTACTGGAGTTAAAAGGGAAAAGACAAAAAGGAAAACAAAGCAAAATTTCCATTAATAATTGATAGACTTAAATTCCATCAGCAGTTGGGAACATACCGCTTGCTCATTGGCAACAGATTGAAATTCATTTTGTTAGCAGCAAGGGAACCTCTTCAGTAGCTGTCTCATATTCAGGTTAAAAACTTCCCTCTCTGTCAGAAGTAGCATATGGGACCACTGGAACATTCCCACTGAAACTGATGTGCTTTGAAAATAGAAACTTCCACAGCAGGAAGCCGAGATTCCCCGGAGTCAGTCATTTCCAAAAGCTGCCATAAGCTTCATTCATCTAAGGCTCCACTCAATGTCAAACACCTGGCAATGAAGCAACCTGGAAAGCATTCTTCCCAAGTGGGAATTTTTCTCTCTGAATTGTTAACATTTAGAAATGGGACAAGATTTTTTTTCCCTCTGAAAGGCAATCAATACCACACCGCTACTGTTTTCAATTGTCCTCTGTGGATAGATCTACCTCATCACATCCTGAATACAATTAATTACTTCTGATATATTTTCCTACTACATGCAACTTGAACAAATTATAGTCTCAATAAATCGAGTTTTATGGTACAGCATAGCACTATGAATAATTAACATTTTCTCTGTCACGAGCTTACCTACTAAGGCATAACATAGGTAGTTCAAACATTCTGCAGTCTCTAAAGTCTTGCTCTTCTGCCAGATTTCCTGTATGTGAGTTTAATGCCTGTATTACATCATATTTACATTTAATGTAAATATGCTCTCCCTACTTAAATGGCCTTTTTCCTCGCAATTTTCACTCCTCGGGGATACTAATTTAAGGTAAGTCTGACTCCCTTTTTGAAAAGGGAAAACCGAGGCACAGAATGACTAAATGGCGTGTTCAAGTCAAAACAGAAGGTATGTTTATGCAGCACAATATAAAGTTACCTCTAGATCAACTAGTTGAAGCATTAGGAGCAAAGTAACCAGGATAATGCTGTGCTATACAGTGAGCTTATTGGTTTTGGTTATTTGTATCTGTGCTTCCAGCATCTTTGCCACAATACTGTAGCATAGGCTTGTCTGCCCAGCAACACATCTGTGTGACAGCAGTAAGCTGAGCCTTGGTCTCTGGTATCCTACACGTGAGAATGTCCTCCCTGGGTACTCACTGACTGAACGTTAAAACTGTAGAAAAACGGTAGCAACATAACCCATCTAATATACAGATTAAGAAATTAACCGATTACAGAGAAAGAAATGACAATTTAGTCAAGATTTTAAATATTCTTAAATATACATAATTGTCACAGAAGCTAAGAGATATGTACCACAATGCCTCTGCAAAAAGGTGCATCATTCAGTTATGACAACCTTCGATATGCAGATGTGATCAGTAAAAGGTGAACAAAGGAAAGAAATTAAGATTATATATGTACACGGGCAATATACATATGCAAAGCTATAGTTTTCCAAGTTGATTTATTTGAAAAACACAAAAACCAACCAAACAAAAAGCCCAGCAGTCTATAAATAAGTTGGATACATATGGCCCCCTAATGGCTCTCCACGTAACTATTATTATCTTGCAGATTTACATGGTCATAATGGTAGAACTGAATGCAGAACAAAAGATTCAGACGCAAAACAACAACAAAAGAGCAAAAACCAAGCAACAACAAAAAAAACAGGACAGCATTTAACCGGATTTTTGGTTTGAGTTCTCCGCCTGATACACCAATTTTGTATTTTTAGACTATTGCCTGTAGAACTACTGTAGTTATTGTACAATTAACTTGAAACACTCATTGACATATCAAAGAGTTGAGATCATTCTCTCTCCTACACACACCTGACTCTTGTCCATTTGTTCCCTTGATGTCCTTGAATTCATCTTTCTACTTCAGTTTACTCCTCTCCTATGCTTCCAACTGTTCAGATCATTTAAGACTTGCCACAAATACTAAAAAAAACTTCAGTCCAAGAACTGAACAAGTTGGATATATACTAGATTACAGTACAAAAACATTA
The DNA here is from genome assembly GCF_009769625.2 of Cygnus olor. Lineage (NCBI taxonomy): Eukaryota > Metazoa > Chordata > Aves > Anseriformes > Anatidae > Cygnus > Cygnus olor. The sequence continues at coordinate 41,177,177 of NC_049173.1, forward strand.
CAGCAGTGACAGAGAACTACTTCAATAGTACCATTCAAAGAATTTCAAGCCTTACTACCAGATCTTCCTCCTTCCCCAAGAGAAGTGGATTTGTATCTTCACGTGGCTGCTTCCGTGTTTCTTTTACTAACATAGTTTCCCTATTAAACACCAAAACCACTCATCTGCCACTCGATGTTTCCTTGCCACAATTCCATTGCCACTGGCAAAATGAAAACTGCCTGGCAAAATGAAAAAGCTCCTTAAAACACAGCTGGAGCATGTACTGCAAGGTAGCACTGACAGCAAACTCAAACATCATGGTTTTGAAAACTGCGCAAAAAGACAGTACAGTGTACTTGGAGATGGGACAGAAGTCATGAACATGAATCTGCATTGCAAGACATAGCACAAAAAGACCAGAGCAGCTGATGCCAACAATTCAGTTTACTGCCATGTAACTTATTCAGGGGGGATCTATCAAGTGCATACAAATACCTGAAGGGAGGCTACAAAGAAAACTGAGCGAAGCTCTTTACAATGTTACCCAGTGGCAGGACAAAAGGCAATGGGGCACAAACTGAAACACATGAGGTTTTGTCACAACACCAGGAACTTGTGAGAATGACTGAGCACTGGCACTGGTTGTGGAGTTACAGAGTTCGGGGCTATGGAGTCTTCCTCCTTGGAGATGTTCAAAAACCGCCTGGATGTGGTCCTGGGCCGCCTGCTCTGCGTGGCCCTACCTGGGCAGGGGGCTGCAGCAGACCTCCAGAGGTCCCTGCTAACCTCCCACCATGCTGTGGTTAGTGCTGAGTGTCATTACTGCTACAGAAGCAGCCAAATGTCTAGGGCTCTAGCCTTCCTCTGCAGGATTTCAAAGCTGCAAAAGAGCAGACAAATTAATATTGCTAAGGTATCGAGGAAAACAACCATACCACTTAAAAATTTTTTTATTCAAAATAAAATTTCAGCATTGCATTATTGCCTCTTACAGAATAAACTTCATAGTAAGCCTCATGGTTTACTGGATGACTGGGAATATATAGACATGTTTCTGTAAAGGAAGCTCCGTAGTCAAGAACTGACTGTAGAGCCATGGTATGGACTTGTAGATTTTCTAAAACAAACAAAATCCCAAACCCATAATTCTCAGTACTACCTAGTTTAAATAATTGGTATATTTTCCAGTAAAGTAAGACAACTTTCCTTGTAAGTTTTGTAGCAGCCACTTTCATGGAAACATTTCCTTTTGCAATACCAGATGCTAATGGAGATAACTCCCAGAACTCCATTCAAAGCAACCAGCCTAGCTCTTGAAATACCCTCTTTTTCTTGTACAGCAGTGTCCGTAATGAACCAATTTACCTTTTGTTACTCTGTTGATGTTAGTGGCATACTTCCATCTGAATGCCTGATGTAGTTTGTGCTCTTGTCAATACAGAACCTGATTTATGCAGAAAACAGTGTGAAATCTAAAACCTACCCAGCGCTACAAAATGTTCATGTCTTGTTTAAAGAAAATAATTCTTTAAAAATACTGAAATGTTATTTCTGGGTTCCAAATGATATAAATGATATAAAGACATAAAAATTTGCTTTTCATGTAAAAAAAAAAAAAAAAAGTATTACAGATTTCAAATCCCATCCACGTTTAGAATGGGATGCCCAAGTCAGACCAGAACATGCTAGAAATAAGTCAAGCTAAAAAGACAATTGCAAGTCTGGTGCCAGAAAAATAATATGCCTTTCAGTTATTTAACATGTAAGAATAAAACTTAGACTAGTCTCTTCTAATGAATCCCAGAATCTGACAGAGAAGTGCCATCATCTCTGGAGAATGTTTGCAACGAGTTGCAGTGAGTATAAACTAGTAATAGATAATATGCTGACACAGATCAGTGCTTCATAACTACAGATGATGCAAAATTATGGCCAAGAAGCAGCTAGTAAGGACCCAAAGATTTTAATTGGATCAAATCAACTTCTCTACAAAGTATGCTTGCAGGTCTAGCCAAGACTTGGCGTGCTGTCCAACTTAATATTTGCTACTTACTAGAGCCTTGCCCTGAGAAAATCCAAACATGACTTCTGCAATTATTGTATTATCATCCCTTTCAAATAATGAATTGTTTAGGGGTAAAAGTTAAACTTCCCACTTCATTTTCTGAAATTTCTCAAAATGTAAAATTTTCCGTACAAAAACTAGTTTCTACTTGTTTCATCTCTTCATTTTAAAATGAATTTCCTTTTCCTCAACTTTAACTCAACACTTTTTGCCCAAAATAGCACGACTAAAAATGCTGCTTTACATTTCATGTATTTTATGATGGAACAAAGAAAGACTACCTGAACAGTAAATACATAAATAATAAAAAAATCAAGAGTAAATGTGAACTACAGTATTTAAACCAGTAACAATTCAGACAAGTGGAGACAAGCGGAGACAAGCAGGGGGACAGCAAAGTCCATTACGAAACAAACCAATGTAATACATATCATACACACAGTTTTTTTTTTCTTTTTTTCCCTAACACATGAAATCTACAAAGAACATACCTTCATTGCTTCCCTTTCACAAAATGGAACATTCCACCTCAGGAAGATGATAAACAATGGTTAAAAGACTGTGTGAGGATAGGATATGCATTTCCAAAATTCAGAGGCTGTGATGTGTGAAATCCCAAAGCAGCACTGTCAAAGCTTCTCTTGAAAGAGCACCCAACAGTGCATCTTAGCTATTGTAGGAATTCAGGTATGGAAGAAATTGTTTCTTTCCTTCCACATTCTTCAGCATGAGTATGGAGTGCTAGTCATATCCCGTCATGAAATGTTCTGAAGCAGACAGCAAGAGACCCTCATTTCTAGTAACCGGAAATGAACTTTCTCTTTCTATGTATAATAAGTTTTAAAATATTTTTGCCGATGTGATATTGATCTTTAAAATATAAGTAATAAATACAACTTAGGCCTACAATTGTGTGATGCGGCCACGCTGAACTAAGAATCTATGTGAGGAAAGAAATATATGATTTTGACAAACTTAGATGTCTGGAGGTGAAAGGAGAATCCTTGCAGCTATCCTAAAATTCCAGAATGAGTCTGAAATGTGTTTTTCCATCGTTAAAGACATGAAACAAAGCCGAGCATATTAATTCTCATCTTCTGTGCTGCAAACTCTTTGCAACAAGAATTCCTAAAGAAAGCTATGTTTGCATACTGCTTATCACATGCTAACCACTCGATTTCTAAAAACTCCATCAATAATTATTTCAAATAGATCTAGCAGCATTGGCTCAAATATGTAATACATACACAGATGTGTAAAGCCTCCATGGCTTCCTAGAACTGCAGGATGTAGGCTAACAAGCACTGCAGTTATGTCTGTAAATCAACTAAAACCAGTCTGATGGTGAACTTCCTTTGTGAGTGAAGGTGACAAGAAGTGAATTCTCAGAATTTCTTCCAAGTGTCAGGATGGGAAGAAGGCTTCTTAACCACCCGAATGTGTCCACATGAGGATCTAGTAAGCCTCTGGAATGACAAAGGCTTACTAAAATTTGAGAACTGCTATGCTGATACAAATCTAAGCGTTAAAGGATGTGGAATGAGGGAGAGAAAGTTACTGACCACTAGAATAAAGTTATGGTTTTAACCTCTCTCTGCAGCTTTTAATATTAAAATCTTTCCTAAAGGTTTAATATGTTTGTGGCCACTTCACTGAGTGGAAGTTCTCAAAAAGCAAATTATTGTCTCTGTACACATATATACTTTACCATTCACAAATCTAACATGAATTTAAAGTCATCAAATAACCAATTTAAGCTAAATCAATGTACATGTCTGAATATGTATGTATATATATATATGTGTGTCAACGTATGTCTATATGTGCCTAAATCGATATCTGAATTTGAATTGGAGTAACTAAGTCACATAAAAGACAGTAGGTCTTCAGTTACAGCACTGTCATTTCTGTAAAGCAGGTATCTTCCAATATCACAACTTTCCAGCTACACCAGTATTTTGGGAACCATAAAACCAATACCATGTGTTGGGGAAATACTCCCATTTTAAATATATTTATACCATAAAAATTCAATAAATATATAGATAAGAAGTACCTGTGGTACAGCTGACACAGTCATTAAACTGTAAACTGTACAACAGCTTGACTCAGAAGATGTAAATATGAATCACATACTAAAAAGTGTCTTTGCAGATTTATAGCTTTGGTAGGTTTAAAAATAAAAACCAAAAATAAAGAGTCTGCAGAAAAAGACTTCCTACATTGCAGGTTCACAATATCCAAGAATAATGAAAAGGTTAAATGCAGACATGTGCACACAACTTTGCTGCCTATAGCCAAGGTTTTGAGAATAACTGTATGACAAAGCTCCGAGAAGGCTACTTGAGAAGAGTCATCACTTCTATGACCTTGACATTGGTTGGTCTCACAACTTCTATACAATTTAGTGATGTGCAAGAACAGATGATGGTGCAATACATAGAAATGGCAGCATTTAAAATTCATAGTAGCATAAGGCCATTACTTTTCCCACTGGGCCACTTGAACTTTAATAATGTCTGACCTAGTTGGCCAATAAGTTCTAGCAGCAGACAGAGGAAAATTGCCAGTATTAGATACTGTTTGAATGATTTTTCATTTAGAAAGACTTAGAAGTTCCTTTAAGAACAGGGCACCAATTCTTCCTGTAGACACCTCATTTTTTGGTGTCTGTTGTAACAGCCAATATATTTTAAAACAACTGCAGACAACAAACAATTTGTAACTGATGTGAAAAAAAATGCAGAAGTAAATACCAATTATCAATACAGGCAGTGCTCACAACATAGCGCTTGCTCTCCAAAGAATTTAATTCCACCTCATTTCATTAATAACAAAAAAACTTAACTTTCCACAGCAGTAATACAAGTTTAACCCAAAATATGCAATATTCTAACTGTTACAAGGTATTTTTGATCTAGCCCCCAAAATAAAAAAAAAAGAAGTCAGAAGAAAGACACTTTTTTCCTATATGCTTCTGTACACTCACAGTGTGAACAACCGTCCCCTTCCGAGGGAATAAGCAGCGGTAGCTTTTGTGGCTGAAGATGGAACTCTGAAAACACTGGAACAGAGGAGTGGTATTTCCAATTGAAAAGAAACTACGTTTTGGTCTCATCATGTTAGTAAGCAAATAGCAGAACAATATTTCTGACAAATTATTGTCTGTATTTTTCTTTCCAGAATTAAACATTAGTGTTGTAGTATGTTCGAAACCTACGTAAATGCCAAACACACACAGACCCCTGTAAATAAATATTTTTCCACTAATGCTTCAAGTAAAGTCTCTTCCACAAAAACATAAAGCTACTTTGTAAAGTTCATTTTTCAAACAGAATCTGCTACAATAGGATATTCACAACACAGGTTTAAAAATACAGTGTCAATGCTAGAACATGAAATTAAAACTCTTAGACAAATATTCTGACATAAGGCTTCAATGACTTTCAAATCTTTTCAACTTACACATACCAGAACTACTCTGGTACCCTTTGATCATCTAGTCAGGGAGCCCATTGACAAAAGAAACTGATAGGAGGAGTCAAATAGAGTTTGCCTCCCACCTTCAGTTTGATAATCTCAGGACTTTTCCTCCCCATTTCCTTCTCCTGCTATTCTCTAATGTTCTCCTTTTAACTCTGCCAATACAATTTCTCAGAAATAAATCCAAGAAATTAAACAAAATAACTGCAAAGCTTGAGACTAACATTATGATGCCACATAAGCAGATTTGCTCTGTCCATGTCCTCAGTTTAGCAGGAACATAACAGCCAGGAAAGAGGGAGTGAACATACTCCCTAAATAGAGGCAAGGCAGAGACTGAAAGAGAAAAGCAAAACCTCTGCAAATGCTTTGGCTGCATTTAAATGTACACCACCCACACTTAAATTCAATTCATTTCAGTTAAGGCTACACAGAAAACATGTTTTCAAGTTTGAACTTTTTCCTCTTTGTACCACAATCTAAATGCTGCTCCATCAGACAGAAATACAGAAGTTTTGGTTACCTGATGACAGCTGTGCAACGAAACATGCACCTAGCTGCAATTACAATGGACTTCAACAAGCAGATAAGGCAGGGAAGCTGCAAATTAAGCCAGGGATTTATTTATCCCTCATCTTTTCTACCTGCCCTCTCGATAGGGCCAAAGTCCTTATGTTGAAATAACATTCAGACTTAGTTGGCTGTTATTGGAAAGAAGTATTTGATATATTTGTTTCATGTTCTTTGTCTTTACTTTGGTAACTATTGTCTTACTTCCCTTTCCTCCCAAGAAAAGTCAAATTGTACAACACCTAATCTAAAGAGGTTTTTCAGACTACGATCTTAAGTGTCCTGATTTGTGGAAAATAGGGATCATTCCACTTTACAACTTTTTTCTTCAAATCTACATTGTCCCTAAACCATAAATGCTTTAAGTTAATTTTAGAAAACTATTTTTATTAGTAAATGACAAATTGAAGCTAATTAGACTGTTCATTTTATTTTAAAAAATTAGCCTGTATGTAAAAAGCATATCTGTGCCAATTTGAAACTAAATAAATCCCCAAACACCCTTAAACAATTTGCTCCTAAAAATATATAATCAAATTTAGAAAACTATAAATTATATTTAAATTTATTATTTACAAGCAATTAATTACGAAGACAGCCAGGTGGCTTTCATTAAATAAATTACTGTTAATGACACTTGCCTCATGCTGCTACTGTATTTAGCATTTGCATGCATCACATGTCAAGCACACACACTGTTGCACAGCTATCTCCAGGGTAAAAGTGAACACCTTAAGTCAAAAAAGCTTCCAGTAACCCAATCAAAAATTGTTAATTCCTTAAACAAATCGGGATCTTCCTGAAGTTTCTCACACGGGATATAATTTAAAGAATTTTAGCTCTATCAAACACGGATTGTACAGAAATGCAGTTGTAAGTAAATTCCAGTTTGGGTGATGACACTAATTTAAGGCAAGAAATAAACCCATTTATAACTAGTCCACTTGAGGTTTTTATTCTCATACCCTAAACAGTGTATTGAAGTTTATCATTTAAAAGTTACTGATAATAATACACATACAAAAAAATCAACACAGAATAATTCTTGCCTATCCACCTCGCTGACAGTGCAGTACTTTGTCGTGTATCTATACGGTATATTAGCATGCATGCCTATATTTACAAAGCCTACTTTCAGTCTTTCCAAGACTGAAGTCTTCCAGTTTAAGGTTGATTACGCCTCTCATGTATAGCTTACTAGAGGGCATCGCTTACATAGGGGGAATAAACTAATGTAAACCCTGGAAACATGGCAAAATGCACTAAGAAGGAAATCTAGCTGTTCCTTCTTACTAGCGGCCATCCAGGATTCTTTTTAAAACTGCCTATCTAGAACTGTGACAAATGCATTCATTGGCAGGTGATAAGAGAACATCTGACAAGACGTGATCGCAATTTTACATTATTCTACCCTAACACTTCTCTACCCTTCTTTTCCACTCCTACCAATCAAAATTTCCTTTCCTTTCCTTTCCTTTCCTTTCCTTTCCTTTCCTTTCCTTTCCTTTCCTTTCCTTTCCTTTCCTTTCCTTTCCTTTCCTTTCCTTTCCTTTCCTTTCCTTTCCTTCCTTTCCTTTCCTTTCCTTTCCTTTCCTTTCCTTTCCTTTCCTTTCCTTTCCTTTCCTTTCCCTTCCCTTCCCTTCCCTTCCCTTCCCTTCCCGTGTTCTTTGTACTACTCTGAAAATGGGGACAAGGATCACATGCTTTGCTTCCTGCGTTGCCGCAGAGGCCGGGCTTCCAGCAGAACTCTGATGCCATGCCCTAGCTGAACGGAGTCATCCCTGATGTAAACAGTCCATAGGTTCACCGTAGAGCACCACCTTCAATAAGCGCCAAAATCTGACTTGGTCTTAGAATGGGCCCAGAGGCCTTGGTAAATAAATATGTGGGAACCATGGAAGAAGTAAAACTAGTTCAACATCAAACATTTGCTCTGTGTTAAAATAAACTAAAGATGACCTCAAACTGCATCAAGTCATATGGCATGACTCACTGACACTTCTTAAATTCCTGGGAGTTGTCAAAAACGTAATAAAAATATACATTGCTGTCTTTGCATTAAAGCACATAAGGACCAGACTTTGGAAAAAAAAATCCATGAGAGGAGGGTAACTAAACTCCACTAGAATTCAGTGAAATTTGACAATTAACATCCTTTGAGCAGTTTTTAAAAAGGGCCTAAACAAAACATCCCAACCCTATCCCTCTCCCATTTTTAAGTCTTAATACATTAATGATAAAGCAGCAAAGGCCACTGTGTCTTCTCTTCCTTCAGATTATTTTTTAAATTTGTTCTCCACATTTAACTCTCAGGTTTTTGTATGTTTCCTAATTCCTAACAATGGCAAATTAGCAGAACTAGGATATCAGAAGACAATGGCAAATGAGAAGCTGGAGGAAAAAATATTCTGTACTGGACTGTTTCCATTTCCGTATGCTAGTCAGTAACTACCAGCTTATCTGACATACTCTTATAAAAAAAATGCATGTTATTACAAAAAGGTGAGAGTCATCCCCTCGACTTTTAACTAAAGGGCACCTGAAAGCTTCCCAACCAAAACCAGGGGTGTTGAGACCTATATTATAGAAACCAGAGATTTAGAGGGAAGAAGGAGACTAATCTGTGGACTAATACTAATTTGGGGTGGATACCTTTTGTTTTCAAACTTCTCCTTTAAGTAACAGTTTCTTCGATCAACTTTCACTTAGCAGTAATTTCTCCTTCCCCGCAACAGCAAAGCTTTAAGGCCCAGAAAAAAAAAAAAAAAAAAGAGTGAATTTTATTGTTAGCACAGCTGATATGCAAATCTGGCTTCTCTTGGTACCCTAAAGTATTTTGTTAATGCACCACTTTCCACTAAACCAACCACAAACAAATCTTTAAGTTAAAGTTATGGCCATTCCCATGTAATCTGTTACCTGTAACAAACAAACAAACAACAAAAAAAGGCAGAAGGCCTCTCCAGCCACCTAATCACCATATCAATGACACATGCCACAACAGAGAAGCACTAGTTTATTTGATTGATCATGGTAGATAAACTCCAAATAACAGAGAAATTAACAAATGCTTGACATTTGCTCAACATCCATTATTCTGACACTGCTTTCAGGATTTCAAAGCCTGGGAGTATGCTTAATCAACATTCATATTCCCCAGTGAGCTACAGGCACCATATTGCGCCCCGCCTTAGTACTGATGAAAACTGCATATTGGCCATTTCCAAAATGTTCTGGGACTCCACACAGGGCCCCTTCTCTCCCTTGTTCCTGTTCTGCAGTTTTCTTTTAAACACTTCCAAGACAAAAGCATCTGCCAGTTTTTCTCTCTGGGGATGTATGCAAAATGAACTTAACAGTTTTAAGGCAGGAGAAACCCTCACATCTAAATTCATTCATAGGACAGAAAAGGGCCTAAGAGGCCTCTCTAGGGACAAAACCCTGCTGAAATTTTCCCCGACAACAGTGGGAGCTTTATAAAATCTAAGTCCAGACAATTTCCAATTCAAATGCCCAGCATAGCATGACCTTTGTCAGATCTATGAGCCCTAGATGCACCCACTATTTTTTTATTCTAACCAGCACAGACATTAGACAGGGCACTACTGCTAAGCAGGAGGTTGAATATTTGCATGCTCTTCTATTGTGAAAATGTAACAGTGACAGCACTGTGTCGAATTCTTTTCCCCCTAGAACTTTAACTCCGTAGGAGAGGCATAGCTGACAGATGACTCTCCCAACATCTGTGTTATGTACACTGCACAGCTGAGAAACCTTGGATCACTGTCACAGTTTCTTGGAGATGACCTACACCTTTCTTATATCTGCCCATGATCAAAAAAGTAAAATCAAAAATTGAAAACACAATTTTTTTAAATGAAAAGTAAATATGGCAAGGAAGATTAACATAATTTAGTCATTAAGCTGTTCACATAGCAGCTCACCATATGTTGTATAAATGTCCTATACAAAATAATTTATCAGACCTGACACGTTGCACATCATATTGTATTATTTAATACGCTTACTAAAATTTCATGGATCAAGCTCCACTTCTGAAAGCCTACAGAAAGCCCTAGAAAATATTTCTTCATCTTCTATGATTTATTTTGATTACCTTTTACAGCTACATGATAAAGTGGAACTTGCAAAATTATGAGGTTAAGGTTTACACAGCTATTGCTTCATATACTAAAATGTAACAAATGGCTCCATGTCTATATACCATTTTACTTGCATTTAATATTCAGAAGCACATTAAACTAAGCACATTGCTTTCCACTGCATATTTTAATAATTTTAACTGGTTATTTCAGTATACATCCCGATCCACTAATGCAAAGTTCCATTGATATATTATCCCTGGTGAGGAGACTAAAAAGCTAAGAATTACAAAATAAATTAAAGCCAATGATTACCATGTAATAAATGCTGACCCTCCCCCAACCAGTCTACACAGAAATATATTAATTTCTCAAAGTAGCTGAAACATTTGAATAGTATTTTTCAATTACTGAGACTGAAAATGTTAGAACTGCAGACAAATATGACTAGATAAATGGACAAAAACTCTATCTAGAAACCTCAAAACCACAAAAACAATCATGTATAAAAATGATCGTCAGTCACTAGTGAGGTCCATCTGTAAATAGTAAATTCAAACAAAAAGCATAAGCTGGAAGCTTGTGGATAGTAGCTGTTGAATAACCAACAGGATTTTTTTTTTTTTTTTTTTTAAATCACTTAGAGGGCATACCAAACAGATGGATAAGGCTACGAAAAAAAATCCAACAGACTAAAACCATGCATTTATCCTGTAAACAGCCATTTTCTTTTTTCTCTCTCAGACCACTGATGTCAAAGGAACACAATACAAATGAGATGAAAATGTAGTCAAGACTTCTCTTTTTGGTCAATAATTAAACTTTCCTGTTTCTAATAATAGGATAAAGTATAACATCTTTCTGTGTAAGATAACTCGCTGCAATGAGGTCAGTAAACACTGTATTTGGAAACGAACTTGCTTGGCCTCACTGGAGTACCTGTCAACTGTTCAAAACAAAACTTCCTTTTAAAACTCTTCAAGAAGCAAAAATTTAGCTTGTGTGTTATTTCGATTTTTTTATATTTTATGTATCTGGGATAATGACCTTGTCTAGGAAGACACATTGCTCACCTGTGTACTGAAAACTGAAGGCCAGCTGGATTGACATGCATTTTGTATTAATGTTGGAAAGGGCTAGTGTTCAGTAGCCTTTTCTTCTGTAGGAGTATCAGTAGTGGACTGATAGGAAGTTCTGCCACCTCCTAGCCAACCACAAATGGAAACAGAAACACATGGTGCCATTATCACCATCTGGGTCCACAATAACAATGAGGAACTCCAAAAGACAATTTTGTATTAATTCACGTGAAAACCCCTTCAGTTACAGAAGCATTACCTCTATATCGGTCACAGTTTCTATGTTGTCTTTAAAACAGTTTCCAGCAAGCTGCATTACACAACCTACTACAGTTCACATAGGTATCACATAGATCTTACTCAACGAAATATTTGAAAACATCCTGCTTTCTATGGAAGAAGAACGTGTGCTATCTTAGGATATTTTTCTTCAGCATTGAAGCTTCCTGGAGCTCTCCGGGAATCAAGGATATCAAACACTTCCAAGACCTTGTGGGCCTAGATGCACATACGCAAACAGAGGACATTCACCCAAACAATAAAATCCTCTTCAGCACCACATCCTGACCTGAAGCCATTTCACCAGTTTAGATAGACAGCAACAACTGCTTAAATATCCTATCCAGATGAGAAAGATAAAGGAGGGGATTCAAGTTCAAGAAATCTCCAGCATAAAGCAATGAGACTGTCATTATCCATCAGGCTACTGGATATCTTAGGGCATGCACTGGAAGGATAATGGATCCCCTTCAAATCATAACCACATTCAAAATGTCACACACTAGAATTTAAAAAATACATACATTAAAAAAAAAAAAATCAATAAAAATGCTTTAGTTGCTGACAAAACAGAAATTTTCAACCTAACAGGTTTCCAAACCAGAATGCTTTTCCCACAGGAGGTGCAGATTCCTGTTTGGCAACTTTAAGCCTGCTGACAAGAAGTTCATTTACTTTGAATTCTTCATTTGAAGTCCATGGACAACAAGAACTCCATGAAATACAAGTTTAAAACTAATGATAGATCATGAAATCTAAGCATGCCAACGGGAGTTTGAAGTCTACTTGTATGGTACCAATTAGTCCAACAAATGAACAATCACTATATCTGAAAGAAAACAGAATTATTTTTCTACACCTTTTCTCTTTTTTTAATTATTTTTGTAACAAATTATTACACTTGTCTTAGAAGAGTTTTAATGGGATCAGTTAGCATATTCCATATTCTTAGTGAAATCAATCCCTGTCATTATTTCACTCAGTTTGGAGTATTATACAATCTTCCGAGACATTCACATTGCAAAAACACACGATATTTTCATCACAAACTTAAAAGGAATAAACAATTAAACAATGATTCTTGTAAAAGCATATATGTTATTTTATTAAGTGGTATGATAAGCTTAGGAGCATACATCAGGACCAAAATGGTTGTAGTCATTAATTTAAGTAATAAATCATAGGCCCTGCCAACAATGACAGCAAACAGATGCTAACAAGAAAATGTATTATTTAATATTGCCATGTGTTATATAAATGTAAGTGTTTAGGACATGTCTTAAATTTTTATAATAATATGCATTTAATACATTACTGTTTTGACACATACAAGAATCAAATTTATAGGTCTCATTCAGCACTTGCTTTCTCTTCTGTGAACACAGAATGGATTCCTGAGGGAAAAAAAGCTCAAGAAGTGAATGTTTCAAATGGATGTTTGCAACAAAATCAAGTTGTTTGTCTTGCTGTCTTGAAGTACATATCATAAGCATTGAATCTCGTTAAAAAAATCAAAACCAACATACTTGCCTTCATGTAAACAGAAGTTTTCTCTGAAAGTTCCCAGGAAATTCAAACAACTATGAAGTTTATCTATATATAGATAGCAAAAGATTTTATCATTTGGTACAGAGTTACAAAAACAGTTCCTTATGATCCTTTCAAACAGAATGTTGGAATTTTATAACTCTCAATGAGTCTGCTAAGTTATAAGAATAGCAGAAGTTTTATTCTCCAATGTATCTTATTATTTATACCCTACATCAGTTTAAACAATACCATGGAACGCTACAATGATTTTCACCAACTGCATCCCTTGCAAAAACGCTCAACCCCCCCCCCAAAATCTAAGGTAATTTGCAGAATTATTGAAAACATTTACTGTTCCATTCCTCCTATTCATACCCACTGTCTTTGAGAACTCTGAAAGCCTGACAGAATGATGATCTGACTCAAGACCTAACAACTGAAAGCTTAGGAAATGCAATTATGCCTTTTGGCAAATCCAGCCACACTAAACAGAACCACTATGTACACACCTTTTGCAGAACTGCATCTCTGCTGCTGTACAGCATGCTGCATGAGGTCCCTCTGCAGGAGGGTCAATTGTTTCTAAGAAGATCACTGCTTTTTCCAAACATTTTTGTTTTGCTTTAAGGAAACTGGATAATAGCACTCCTGTTTGTGTTCTGTTTCACTTTCATTTTCAATCAACTCCTCCAGGTATCAGCATAGTTCCTTTCTTGGAAGTGCTTCAGTCAATGCTTTAAAACACTTGGAGAAGCAGTGATCAGAGTATGGAAACTAAATTTTCTTCATTAAATCTACTGAAGCAGATATTAAAAATGCATTTAATATACTGGAGATGGCTGGTGGGCATCACTGACTGTGACAGGCCAGTTACTGATGAGCTGCTGTCAGACGGCCTTCTCAGCAGGGATCTGTGTCTAAGGCTGCTGAAGGACAGCAATATCTTCCCTTGTGTGTAAGCTCTATTCATCTCCCAAGTATTTACTAAATCACAGACCTCTGCACACAAACCCAGCGTTTCAGCGCATGCTAACAAATGATGGATGGCCTAGTCAATTCGTTATGTCCTGAAAGCGTGATTTCCTGCCATTCCAATCATCAAACCTCCAGAGCCTTCAGAGCTGATCAGTCCTGGAGAATATATTTTGCAGGCTCTATTAAAGGAGTAGAGGTTCTTTCCATTAGTCTCAAACTTTTTTTTTTCCTGGCTGATTTAAAGAGAACTCCCTCCTTCCCCCCTCCTTCCAACAGCACCATCGCTACTCTTATCTGTGTCAAGTATTCAGGGCATGTACCGTGAGCGTGTTCGTAAAATAGCACTCCTGGAACACCAACCAGTTAAAAAGACAGATTTTGTTTGTGACTACTATAAAACACTACAATCTTTTATTTAAATTCATCTATACATCTTTATTATGTAACCTAGACAACCCCCAAAACATTTTGTAACTTAGCTTCTTTGATCAAATACCTTTTACAGCAAGGGAGCGCTCAAAAGGACTCGTTTTCTTTGTATTTGCCTAGTGAAACAGATCAGAGCTCTCTTAATTGTGTTCCTCCTAAAAGGATAAGCCACTTAGGAATAAACTTCCGATGTTCCAAAGACAGGTTAGCTGTCAAAGAAATAAAGCTTCCAGATTTCTCCCTTTTCATAGCAAGGCAATATACTTGACACTCTTTCATCTACATGCTAGAGGAGAAATTTTATTTAGCTTACCTATTCAATGATCTATAGGAGCAGAATATACATACCTCACACTTCTTACTCTGAAACATGGAGCTTCAAATGAATCAGCCTACACCTGCTGAAGAGTTAGTTGTCTTAAGGTACAGCACAGTTTTCAAAGGTGGTATAATAGATATAGGTAAACTTTATGTAAATAAGCATTTGGTTACTCTAAAATGCAGAGACCTTGAATTTCCATGCTTGCTAGGTGTAATCCAGCCATAGCGAGCACAAACTAATCCACGTTGCCCTACCATTCACCTCAACCTTGACCTGGAGATTAAACTCACTTTTATTGCACACAAAGGTCATCTGTGTTAGGTCAAAATTCAAAGTCCCTTGTCATCTAAGGTTGATATATTCCAACCTTTCCTACTCTAATGCATCAAATTTTTCATGGTGAGGTCATATTCAGCAGACAGTGTATTCAGCAATTTATTGTGCCATTGTAATATAGCCCAGAATATGACTGTCCAAAAAACAATACATGAATAAAATATTTTTCTCTCAGATGTACCAAATCCCCTCTGCTCATAAAACTCTATCCTAGACTTGTTTGCAGACTTCAGAATGACACAGTAAGGAACTGGTTCTAAAATACAATCAAGAATTATCATTTTACCATCATTGTCCATTGTACAAGCAACGTGAGTATAAAGGTATTCTAAAGTCCACAAGTCAATTAAAATGCACATATGGTCAGTGTTAAAACTTCCACTTCATCCTTACTTAACAACAACCGTAATCTGGCCCTTAAATCTGTAGACATCTGTTGGTCTCTCTGATGACACCAATCTTGCTTTAGAATGAAATACTCAGTAGTGTTACAGGATTTACACTTCTGTTCTACTGCTGATTATCACTACCGTATCATTTGTAAAGTGGCAAAAAGTACAATCAAATTAAACTTTAAGAAACAACACAGTAACATACATTGTGACAAAAACAAACCCTGCAGCTTTGACATATAAAAGGATTTTCTTTCTCCCTCTCTTGCTTTTTTTCTTGCTTTTCCTTTCTTAATTTTCTTTCAATTTCCTTTTCTTTTCCTTTTGGTTCTTCTTTCTCTGTTCTCCCCCTCCCCCCCCCCCCCCCCCCCCCCCTTTTGTCTTCTCTTTCTCTTTTTGCTCTTCTCTCTCTTTTCCTGTTTTCTGTTTTTTCCCCCTCTTCCTCTTTCTTTCCTTCTGTACTAAGCAAGAGCACTTAACACACAGAGCTACAATAGATTCAGAGCACATTTTTTAATTATAGAGAACCCATTTCCACTTCTGCTCTGAGACCTCCTCCAATCCTTGTATTTCACCATCAGTTCTTCAAAGGATATAGGACTGGCTTCTAAATGGTTTAAATAAATTCCTCAAGGCCAAAAACTTTTACTTTACTCAGCCAATATGAACTTCACAAGTGTAGTTAAGCTCTATTCCGCCTTTTTATTTTTTATTTTTTTGAACGAACTGGACTCCTGTATTGTAGCACCTCCTATATTGCAGGGGAAGAAGGTTGAGAGAGAAACGAAAAAAAAAAGTTAGTACTCAAGAATTCAAAAAGTACAACCTTAATTTCGGCTGCACATTTCAATCAAAATTTCAAGGCTAACCTTTAAAATAACTTGGCATTTTACTAGGATGAACCACATATGTGGGAATGCTTGTAAGAGGATGATTACACCTAAAAACACACAATAAAAATTGTAACAGAAAACCACATCGTACTTCCCTCAAAATTAATTTCATGTTGGCACATGCTTATACATGCTATCTACGCTTTAACTAACAAAAACATGTCAACAATCCTCCCAAAAATCCTTTCCATTTCTTTCCAAAGAAATCCTGAAGGCATCCACACCCTTAAGGCTTAGAATTTAACCGTACCAACATAAGAATTTTCCTTCTACATCCTATCTAAGGCTATTGGAGAACACCAAACCTCAGTAAAATTACATTTCCCATTCTGAAAGTATCTACTGTTAACAATAGCCATCTTTTAAATTATCTTATGTTATATGCCGATATAGTTAATTTCTGTGATGCAATACTTCATACCACAGAGAAGAATTAGCCTCCTTCCTATTTAAGGCCACAGCATAACCAAACAGTTTTTCAGCATGATGCACCAAACCCAACCAGTTACAAAGCCTCTAAGGCTCGTGCACTGGCATTTACAGTGAAAACAGAAAACCTGTACTGCGGTCTGGTTCATCCTACCAAAACTGTAATATCTTACCAAAATACAGATCACGATCTGACATCAAGGCTTCAAATAGCAAGAGTATATTTCCAAATGGAACACTATCAATTCAAAGGTCACATAATTACTTTATAAATTTGTATTTTGCTCTAAGAACATTTTCATCATGCTACATTTTATTGTAGGTCATTTCTGAAAATCTGTATATTGTTAATTTGCTTTTCAAATAACAAGCCAAGTCCACTTCCCATCTCTTATTATCAATCTGCTTACATGTAAGGTTAAATGTAGCTTCAAGAACATAACAAAGGTTGAATTATATTAGGCTTTTGCTACATGTAATAGGCAAAACCAAACGGTAGTATAAAATGTTTCTTTCCTCTTAGGTTTAACATAAAAGAAAGTCTCCAAGTCTCTGCATTGCCACTAAAATCCACTTTCTTCTCCCTCATGAACTGGTCTACTGAAATCAAGGAGGTGGTTAGTGAGATTTTATTATTACAATTCGTGAGAATACAGAAAAGCAGAGGGAGCTTAACCTATGCCTTTGTTTTAAGAAATAAATGTTGTTAGCTCTCATGGGCACAAAGGCAACTTTCTAAATGAGAATTGCTTGATAAATGCTTGTAGACTGAAGACTGTTCATCTGCTTTCCAAAATAATTTACCTACCATTCAGAAGAGCAGAGGTTGCAGGGAAACTGCTAAATTGTCAGCTTTGCTGCGATGACAGCCTTTTCAGACAGAAGAGAGCGTAACTGATTTCTCACACACCAGTAGGTTGGCTGCCCACAGGTAAGATTTCATTGTCTAATACACTTGAGCTTGTATATACAGAGCACAGAGCTCTGAAAGCCACCTAGACAGCCAGCTGCCCTCTGCTCTCAAGCTTCACTGCCAGTCCTCCCTCCTGGAACAAAAGCTCCAAGGAACATTACAGC
Source organism: Cygnus olor (assembly GCF_009769625.2). NCBI lineage: Eukaryota > Metazoa > Chordata > Aves > Anseriformes > Anatidae > Cygnus > Cygnus olor. The sequence goes on from NC_049173.1 coordinate 41,195,121, forward strand.
AGGGAACAGAGAATTCTCCTTCTACCTTGACTCAATCTCCAGGCTCCTTTAGAGCAGGCACCAGAATCCAGAGACAGAAAGAAAGAAAAACACAGAAAAAAAGAGGCAACAGTTCTACCTTCCTGTTCCATACCCTAACCATTGTGCGCTTGTCTGTACTAAGCAGCAGCAGCATAAAGGAGGAATGAAATTGTTCATGAAAAGATAATATATTTCCTTGTAAATAAAACCAGCTGGAAGAGGAAAAACATATCTATCACCAACTCTAGAACCCAAAAGGAGGCAACAATGACAGTGGAGAAAGAGGAAGAAAAGATCACAGAATCATTTGGGTTGGAAAAGACCTCTAACATCACCAAGTCCAACTGCTAACCAGCGCTGCCAAGTCCACCACTAAACCATGTCCCTAAACACTGCATCTACACATCTTTTGATACCTCCAGGGATGGTGACTCAGCTACTTCCCTGGACAGCCTGTTCCAATGCTTCACAACCCTTTCAGTGAAGACATTTTTCCTAATATCCAACGTAAATCACCCCTGGTGCAACCTGAGGCCATTTCCTCTTGTCCTATTGCTTGTTGCCTGGGAGAAGAGACCAACCCCCACCTTGCTACAACGTCCTTTGAGGTAGTTGTAGATGTTAACTGAGTCTTAAATGATCAAAAGTTTGGCTGGTTTGGATGTCATACGTTTAAAATTCTTTAAGGGCCTTTGTTTCAGTATGAACCATCATTAAGAAGATGATAAAATCAAGCAAATAATAAACAATATATTTTCTAATTTACATTGTGAGGCATTACCATGCAGACACATTATTAAATAACAAATCTTGTTGGGGCACTTCCCAGGCCTGGTGTGAAGTATGTTAAAACCAAATAACCACACTTTAAAAAAGGCCAAAATCCACTCTGACCCAGCATATCACCTTTTTCTCTTGCTTACAGGCAGTTTAGTCCCCTTGCTTATTGGTAAGCTTCCCTTACGTTTCTGCTGTAAGAAATGCTCATCCTTATCACCAAGAAGGAAGCTTTTACAGATGGGGCACAAGCAGAACAGTACATCTTGACACAGATGCACTGATGAAAAGGTAGCAAGTGAAGACTTGCACAGAGCAGCTGCTATAAATTCTAATAGTTTGAAATCCTAGTACTTTGAAACTCCCTATAAACATAGTTTGCACTCAGAGGGGCTCAAAAAGGAATGCTTCTTTTATAGGAATAAAAGTGGAGGCACTGAAAACGAAGTCAGGCTAGAAGCACTAAGTTTGTTTAACAACTTATAATTAAGGAAGAGAAACAATACAGACAACACTAACTGTGGTATGGAAGAATACAGCACTCCTAGATGAACTGAAATATGTTTCACAATAGTTCAATGCAAAGACTCAGAAAAGTCATCTCTAAAAGAAAGCAAGACTACTGAGACAACTGGCACTGTCAGAAAGTTCCTGGAATCCCTAAATCAGACATAACAGTGTAAGAAACTCAGACTTACATAGAACAGAATCAAACCAGGAAAAACTTTGTGTAAGAAAAACCAAGATAGTACTCTAATGAACTGGGTCAGCAAACCTTACACCCTTAGAAATATTGGCAGAAGACAGAAGATTCTAGCAAGAAAACTGTAAAATTCCATCAGAATTGGATACCTAAGAGAGCAAAATATTGTACAAGGTACAGATTTGAGTAGGGTCCAGTTATTTATCAATCATGTTCTATTGGTAGGAACTTCAGGAAAAGTTTTCAAAGAGAAATTAATTACACATTCTCCCATATTCAGAAAAACTGAGGTTTTTGACTGTTTTTTCCCCCCTGAAAACAACTACACTCAATACAACTTGGGTATGAATCAAACTCTTAGAAGCTGGACTTTCCCAGGCAAGTTAAAATGGTACTTGAAAATAGTAAGTTTAAAGGTCTAACCTAAATCTTGTCACCATAGATAGGTAACACTACGGTGATTTTATGGAGATTCTACTGATTCTACTTCTACCTGCAATTTTAAAGAGAAAAAACAAGTGCTAAGGAAATGAGATTCTAACTTTTTCAGATCATTTATTGCAATGCCCTACAAGCCCTACAACTAGCCCTACAATGGGCAATCCAATTCAGACATTACGTCTCACTGAGAAAAATACTATCACAGATGAACATCAGTTCATGGCTAAAGAGAAAGTAGAAGAATAAAATACAGAAGTTACAAAGGAAAACACAAATTACTAGCCAGTAAATAACCAGGTGAGAAACAAAGCAGGAAAGCTGGCGCTCTTTAGAAAAGCACAACACAAAGCGTTCAGAATTAGCAGCCCAGTGCTGTATATGTTAAGAAGCTCAAATGAACTGCATCCAGTAGTGGCAGAGATTTGTCATACTTAGCAGACAAAATTCCATTTCGATAATCCTCGTATCATCCCCAAATCCTGCTGTTAAACACGAACACATTGAACATAAACATGAATGTTAAAGTTGAAAGACAACTGCTAAGCGTGTAACCAATACCTCAAAAACAAACAAACAAATAGTCAGATATGGAACACAAATGCTGCACTAGCAGAAAAAGAACGGGAATTTGATTTCTGAGTTTCTATTTTGGAAATTACACTAAATCTGTTTTTTTTGTAACATTATGGGTTTGTAAAAAGAATAAAGTATGAATGCTGTTATAAAGATACTTATAAATGCAGAATTGCAGATCATGTTGGTAGTCACTACACAGCATACTTATACACACTAAATTGTGGCAATAATTTTGTGGAAATTACAGATCACTCTTAGGGATAAATTGTAGAACAACCGCTGACCCATAACAAAATATGAAACATACTTTGACCTTATACAAAAAGGGAGAGAAAACTGTGGGCTGTCAAGAAGCACAATAGGCAAGAGAGGATCTAGTAGATAAGACAGTATTAGAAAAAAAAAAAGCCTGAGCAAATTAATGCAGAAATCCAAAGACTCTCAGGATCTGTGAAGCAGTAGGAACCACAAATACTTGAAAACTGTCAACTTATTTACTGTGCTCTCAGTGGAATACTGATCCTTCCTGCGAATGAATGTGCAAGGTGAAAGCAGCTTTTCTGGATGTACTTCCTAGTTTGAACCAGTGACCCTTAGTAATGACAAACTGCTTATGGACACCTTCATACCACTGCAAGCACCATGATATATTCTGGAACGTTTTCTTTAAAAGACTGAATTAGAAAGTTAGGGTTCTATTCTGTTTTGAATAATAATAATAAAAAAAAAAGGCAAAGAAGTCCAGCTAAACTCCTTATCCCTGAAGAGAATGACACAGGTTTTAGATTATAAGAAATTTTATACAGAAAATATAAGCTACAAAGTTATCAAACAGATAACTTGAAAGAGCCTCCAAATAAGCACTCGGGATGGCAAACAACTTTACACATCTCTCCAGGCAGCCTCTTTTACAACATAATTTTTACAGAGAGTACCAACTCTTCACATCATAACACGCATCTATTTCAATACATCTCCCTTGCTGCAAAGGCCAGCAGTGGTGTTTGAATGTATTCTAAATTTTTAACTGCAACTCAAAATTGCTATCCCAACAGATTTTGCTACTTCAGACTTTTTCCTCTGAGGGTTTTTGGCATCTGCCCTACTATGAAAAATAAACAAAAGGACAACAAATAAACATCACTTGCTGAGCCACTCACAGATAGGAGACTTGCAGAAGAACGAAACTGCAACTTCCTCAAAATACACTTAAAGCAGACATTTTGAAGAGGTAGCAATTCAGTGACTAAAGTAGCAGATGAGATGAAATCTTGTACCCATCATTCAAACAGAAAATTTTATCTTTCTCTCAGGATGGGGAAACAAAACTCAGGAGAGGCCTAAAAGCAGAAACTCCGTAATAGGACATTCTGATCTCCTAACATGTGACAACGTAACAGTATTCCATGCAAGCAAATCATGGAAGAAATAATTATAGCTAACCTCTGCTTTACAGCATTTGCCACATCTGAAGCCAGCCGGTTTAGAAAAAGCATGATTTTTTCCCTCGTGCAATTCCATGTTCTGTTATTAGTACTTGGTTTTTCCAGGAGTAATCAAATTCTGAAACTGAGGAGTCAATGGATGTTTTGCAGCATCAAAGGGATGCACTGGGAAGTATAAGGTATCAGCAGAAAGGCCTGGTAGTTCTCTGACAAATAGTTTTTCTCTATTAGAAGTGCTCATTTCTGTGGATACTGTCAGCAGGTTCCTACACACAGTGACTGACTTGGCAAACCACCCCAAATTCTAACTGTCTTTCAAGACAGCTTTAAAAGGAGTCTAAAAAAAGAGAATATTGTGCCTGTGCGTGTGTGGATGTACGCACGCATACATGTGCACAAACTCCCTTCTAGTTTCATTACAACCAAAGTGGTAACACCAAGCGTACACTCCTCAGATATGTGCTGTCACAGTAAGTGATTTCCCAAGCTGCAGAAGTACTGTGCAAGTTGAGCTGGGTTCCCAGCAACGCAACTCAATGTGCTCACTGAACCAACCATTTTGCTTCATCATCACTTCTTCTCTACAACAGGGTCAATGCCTCAGCTTGATTTTTAACTACATTACTTTCCTGAAAAATGAAAAGATTTCATTGGACAGTTTAAAAGCCTAAGTTAGTGTTGGCTCTTTATCCACTTACTATAAGTTACACACAGGCAGTTTCCCCAATCACACCTGTCATAAGACTAGCAAGGCTTGCTTAGGAAGCATGTGAATGATTTTTATTTATTTATTTCCACCTCTCACCAGAGCAGTAGAATATCTAAGGAAGTGATGTTTTCTGTATTGTTTCTGGTGCATTTTAAAGGTAGTGCTACATGTTTCCCAATGGAATCCAGTTTGGATTCCTGTCCAGTTCTATCCAATTTGGCATTACTGAACTTTCTCTTGCAATGTGCCTTTTACAACATGCCCTTTACAACTCTTGTTATTATCAGTAGCAAGCAAATTTTAGAAATGAAGCTCATTGCATAAAGCACATCCTGACACGTACAACCTTCCACAGTAGCCCGTGGTCATTCTGGCATGTCTCTGACAATCCTGAGTGCAGTTCGGATGAGAAAGCAGATGAACGGTCATGTGCAAGCTGCTGATCTCTTCCAGCCTTCAACTGAACAGATATCAGCATGATGTAAGAGGTCCAAAAAGGTCCAAAATGCCCATTTCCCTTTGCCACGAGGGAAGCAGCACCCCAGGCCAGCCTCCTCCCTTGGTATCACCCAGAGAGGAAAGGCCCCGAGTCCTAATGCTTGGTGTGTGTAACGAGACGTGCCAGACGCTTTGGATCCCCATGAGAGCTTTTATTTGAAGGTGCAGCCAGGGGAAGAAGCACACTCTACCTACATAACATAGCCTAACATTTCAGGTCCTGGAGAGCCCTGTGCGTCGCCGTCTGTGCAGGTGTGCGTGTCCCAGTGACTTGGTACCGTGTGGGGGCTTGAAACTGGAGGCACGGGCCGGGGCTGGCGGCGCGGCCCCCCGCGGCCCCTCGGCCGAGCCCGCAGGCCGCCAACCGGGCCCCAGCCGCCCGCCCCGCGCCGGGGGGTGCCGCGGCGGAGGGCAGGGAACACTTACCTAGGGAACTTCTCCTTCAGCTTCCGCAGGCTCTGCCGGGTGGGCTGCACGTGCCCCAGGAACTGCGCTATTTCATCGTACTGGGCTTTGCTCAGCTTCATGCCTCGCACCGCCTCCCCACCGCCGGGGCTCCGAGCGGCGCGGCCGTGCGGGGCGGGGAGAGGCAGGAGGCACAGCGCCACCGGGGGTCGCGGCGGCCCCGGGGGGGGGGCACTTCCCGAGCAGCCCGCAGAGCGCACCACGCCGCCGGCTGCCGCCGCCGCCCCCAGCCCCGCCCCGCGGCCCGGGGCGGAGCGGCGGGGCCGGGCCCGTCCGGGCCGGAGGTGGGGGAGAGGGAGGCGGCCGCCATCCCGCGCCCGCCGCTCGGCTCTGCGCAGCCGCCCGGCCGCCAGGGGAAGGCGCCGGGCCCCGGCCCCGGCCCCAGGCCCGCCGTGCCGGCACGGAGCTTCCGCCGGCGGCCGGGGGCACTGGGCTCGGAGGGCGAAGCAGGGGAAGCTGGGCCGCGGCCTGCTGTTCTCAAGTAAAAATTTCAAGGCCCTTTGCAAAAGTCGCTTGGAAACTGCTGTTTCTCCTACTTCTGGTTAAAAAAAAAAAAAAAAAAAAAAAAGAGTTGACATGGTGACGCTGCAACTGCAGGTCCTAACAGGGATTGGGACCTTCAAGATCACCTGGTCCCACCATCACCCTACTACCAATATCACCCCACTAGACCATGTCCCTAAGCACCAGGTCCAACCTTTCCTTGAACACTTACAGGGATGGTGACTCATTAAATACCAGTAGGCACATTGCAAGCCTGAATTTCTGTGCTTGCTTTTAAAAAATAATACCAAATAAATAGATAACCTCCTTTTGTTAGCAACATATGTAAGCTGGACGTTGTGAAGTAAATTAACTATGCATTAGAGTAACAAATATGAGTATTCTCTTTAGTTTCGATTGGATCACATTCATGAGCCATATCCAGGCTACATTATTGCTAAATCTATGTGACTTGGAGTCCCAACTTTAAGATTTCAAACAGAATCAGACTTGCAGGATGGTTTGGGTTGGAAGGGCCATTAAGGACCATCCAGCTCCACCTCCCTGCCATGGGCAGGACACTTCCCACCAGACCAGGTTGCCCAAAGCCCCATCCAGCGTGGCCTTGAACACCTCCAGGGATGGGGCATCCACAGCGGCTCTGGGCAACCTGTTCCAGTGCCTCACCACCCTCTGAGTAAAGAATTTCTTTCTAATGCCTATTCTAAACCTACCCTCTTTTAGTTTAAAGCCATTAGCCCTTGTCCTATCACTGCACTCCCTGACAGAGTCCCTCCCCAGCTTTCCTGTAGGCTCCCTTTAGGTACTGGAAGGCCGCTATAAGGAGTTTTCATGGGAGCTTCCGGAACTATGGCCTAAATATAAATGCCTGAAGCTCATTAGTTGCCCCACAGTAAAAGAAAAGTCAGTGCCAAATTATAAGATTCCATTTTACAGATATTCCATTTTGTAAGCCAAACTATAGATTCCATCCCTTACTCAAAGACCAAAAAATAATATGTGAAATTGACAGAATATAATTCTTTTAATTGAGAATATTATTTAATGTAAAAATACATTATTTAGCTCTGTGAAGTAGTATCCTTGGTAGTATAAGGTGCGTGTATTTGGGACAAAGGGGAATGTTCCTTTCTATATGATAGCCACTTTAAAGGCCCATGAGGTTATAATAAAGAAACAAATAAATAGTAGTCCGCCCCCCCCAAAAAAATAAATCCTACTGTCTTTGTTGTGAAATTGTTTTTTAAAACAGTAATGTTACTACCTATAACTTCTAGGTTTCTCTCTGGTCATCTCCCTTGTTCAGTAGTACATGTTCTTGGTTATTATTTTTAATCCAATGACACTTCAGTCTGGAATGCAGATGTGGAATAGGTTAGAAGAACTGTAGTATAAAATTACCAGTTTATGGATCAAACTATTAATGTCTGATATGTGTATTAGATATGTGTTTGATATGCTTCACAGACTCTTGTACTAGAACAAGGTTTTGTAGATTTCAAAATTATTTTAAAAACAACTAAATAACCTTCTAGCATGAAGGTTCACTGAAACCAAGATGAGCTAATAGCGTGCTGCCGTAAGGAGATAGTAGCCCTCAGATATAGGAGCCACTGCTTTTCATCTCAAAGAAGCATTTACAGTGATATTTAAAACATAGATGGGAAGTTCTGCATGCAAAACATAAGTCACTCTATCATAAATTAGTTAGTACAGAACTATTCCAATGAAATGCTCAAAATTCCAATGAGAAAAAAATGAGATGTTCCTACAGTTGATTGCATATTTTTCTCCATCAGTTAAACAGCCATTGCAATTTTAGTACACAGAACAAAGATTAGACCACGTGTAGTTAATATGCGGGCATTTGTATTGTAAGATGTTGTGAATGATGGAAGGTTGCATTAATCCAGTAAGCAACTGGATGAAATACATGAGGGAAGAATACTGCACGAAAGCTTTAGATTTACCTTTGGCTCAGGGAGTGTCATGTACAAATGGTTGGGTGCTGGGGGAGCATTCTCAGGAAGCATTGCTGTGTGCTTGCTTAGCTCTTTTATTTTTTCCTAGGTGCCTGTCCCTGGCAGCTGTTCTTCCCAATTTTTGCCTTGCGTTCCAGTCCATCTAAAGAAAAAAAAAATGGGGAAAAAAAGAAAGAAGGCTTGCAAACTGTAGGGGAAAAAAACAAAGACAGGGAACTGGAGTGAAACACCTGGCAGAGGACTTGCAGTGATACCTGTCGTTGCTTGTACAGAGTCAGCTACAGTTGGTGTAGAAGGGTAAGTAATGGTGCCTTGGTCTGTTTATTTATTTATTTATTTATTTATTTTTTGTGTTTTATTATATTAATTGTAACTGTGATTAGCAGGTGTACCCCATTACCTTGAGAAGATGATTGCATAGTGTGATTTACAGCTGAGTTCAAATACTATTCATCAGTCTCCACAGAGCTTAAAACCACTGTGTTTTGAGAATAGATAATGATAGTGTGATATTATGGGCAATCAATTCATGCCCAAAGTGCAAGTTTTGATTTGATTTTTATGACTTTCCAACTGTCTTTTTACTTTCCCACCCCATTTCTTCATAGGCACAATCTCTGGTCCATGTTGCTTTCTCTAGCAAAATTGATGCAAAGAAGGCTAGTATTCACTTGTATTTTCCAGTTTGTTTTTATATGTTAGTGTTGGAAACCACGGTAAAGCTAGAATCTTACTTAGAACTGATTGGAGAGGTTATTACAATTTTCTAATGCTTGTAATATTCTCACTTTGTTCAGTTTGGTGTACGTTCTTGCATGTATTTTTCAGTCTTTTGACGTATTTTGTGTCTTTTGTTATGAAATGTAGCTCCACTTATTTTACATTTTTGTGTTACAAGAAAAACTTGAGCATGCTTCCACTTAACTTGGTAGCAACTATAGCTGTAACAGGTCTAATAAACACCTCCACAGGGTACAGTTGTTACCTCATAAACAAGGAGAACCCTCAGTTTATCATCTCATTTATATCCATAGGTTTTAATGTACTTTCTGAAAGTGATTGTATTGTGAAACAAACCATGGTATGTTCAGTTTGTTACACAAAGGGGAAAAAAAAAAGGAACAGGTGGTCTATATATCACTGTTGAACATTGACTGTTTTGCTAATTCACAAGATAAGTCACTGTATGTTTCTGTTTTTCCCCTAAAAATGTTTGTGGGTTTGCTTGATACCACAGTAGTGTGAAAAGCACGACAATAACAGAATGGTTATACATATAGCAGATACCAATTCAAAAAGGCAGGCGGGCATCGTTCTCCTTCTAGGTCTTCTGACCTGTTGCTCATAATCACAGTCACTGAGTCAAATTAATGTAGTTTCCTGTACTACTATTATACCCAATATTTCTCTCTTTAAAATATTTATTTGTTTATTGAAGTAATTTGGAAAAAAAAAGTCTGCATTTGCACAGTGTTTTGCAAACATTGTTTTATATACATGGGGCCTGCCTGATCTATGATCAATCGAAAGTATGTCAATTTTAATGGACTTGGAAACAGACGGTTTTTTTATGGTTCTAAGCTGCATGTTTATGTATTTTCTGTAAGAAGCTGTAAAAGAATTTTGAAAATGAGAGTTATTTAAAAATCAATTTCTATAACTGAGTTGTTAACATGCTCTGAGTGTTCATATTCTGCCACCTGACTCCTCTGTAGTTCCACATGATGAAATTTCTGGAGTTTTGATCTGCCTTTTAAAACTCTCAATAGTCAGATGGAGAAACCAATGTGAAAATGTCTTTCCGCTTTCAAATTCAATTACTTAAAGTTAATTTGCCCTCTTTGTCTATATGTGTTAAAATATCATCAGCTACAGCATACTGCTTTTTTTCCCCAAGGGATTTCAGTTTCATTCCTTGTACAAAGAAAACACTGTAGCTGTGTGATAAATGAGATTGTTTTCTGTAGGACCTTTGCCTCATTTGTTGCAGAATTTGGAATATGTACTAGGTGAATGAAGCAAGAACTACAGAAAGGAAAGGTGTTAAGATAGTATGACTGTTGCCCAGGTAATACGGATTCTCTCCTTGCCTCATTTGTGGACTTTTTAAATGGAAGCTTAGAAGTCATTTGGTAGAATTTTCTTCCCATGTGGCCTTTTTTTACACAGCATACACATTATTCTGTGCCAGACATATAATTTAATTACATAGGTGCCATAAGCTGCTGCCTAAAGAGATCTTCCTGGCCTGTTGTGGTCAGTGTCAGCCTCATACCTGTGTACTTTTATCACACTTGTATTGCTACTGATAATTTTGTGCGTACGACTGTCAGGCAGACCAGCAGATCCAGCTGAAAAATTACCATGCCAGAAAAACAAACAAGTAAACAAACAAAACTAAAAATATTATTCTTCATCTAAATCAACTTGTGGATCCAACTCACTGAATAGCACATGTACAATAGGGATGCATAGCCAGAGGCAACAGGGCTACTTCGCATGAATGGTAGCAGAACCCTGGGGGGTTAACCTTACAAAATAGATATCTAAATTAGGTGCCAACCATTACGCAATATGATTATCCTGCATATGTTCTACTAAGAATTTACATTTAAAAGCCTTCTTGCACAAAATGTTAGGCTCTCTCAATGGGACTGAATTTAATGGAAGTTGTACTTTGAACATGCAATGTACTTAGTATGGTACTCAGGAAATTGAGGTCCTAAGTGTATTACACAGGAGAGCCCAAAACAATGGAGAGTTTGGGCCTAAATCTTTCATCTTACATATGTATGAATGAAATACAAATGTATAGAGACACAAAATTATATGAAAATACACGACAGATGAAAAGGTGTTTTGGAAATAAATTTGTTAATATGTATCATCATGCTAGTGTTTATGCAATAAACTGCTATGGTAATAAGCTTCGTTACAAAATGTATATTGAAATTAGTAAGACTATTCTTAGTATATACAGCATGGACAGCATTCAATAAATAATAAGTGAGGCCAAATTTTGAATTTAAAGGTTAGAAAGAAGTACTGAAAAAAGGTGCTGCCTGTTTTTTATGCAAGTAAGGCAAAGGAAGAAAAAAAAAAAAGGAAATTAAGAACTATTTTATAATGCATATAAACAGAAGGACTGAATCAAGGTTGTACAGCAAAATGAGCAGTATAACTTCCACATTTTTCAGTCTGACATTATAACAGTAATGCTGCAGTGTGTAAATATATTAAAACAAAATTTAACCAATTAAAATATAGCTGTTGTGGTGGCATAAAGATACACTTTGTGTTAGATTGTTTTCAGTATTTATTTTCTAGCCTGCTTATTAGCAAAATTCAGTAACTTTGCAATGTGTTTTCCAGACATTCTTGTAACACAGCCGTTTGCTAAGTTGTTTATTAACTTGGTAGAAACATAGTATGCCAGTGCATCTAAGTAGCCTGTCTGCTTCTCTTTTCTTATAGCCAAAAGTATATCAAATAGAAAGGTAAATACTACACAAGCCTAAAAGTAGCTCCAGGATTGCGTTTTATTTCTTTCCAACAAATTTCTGAAAGAGGAACAAATTCTGCATAAGCAGGAACTATGAGAGATACCAGGTTGGTGTTAGCTCCCTGACCCATTGACTCAGTATCTATCAACTAACACCAGAAACGTAGATTTGTAGGGCTGTATTCTGTTGTTTGGTTCTTTTTTTTTTTTTTTTCTGTCCATGTCTTTTTGCTTCAACACAGAAGAAATAAAAGAAAAAAGCAAAGGTTTGTTTGTATAGCTTGCTATGACTCACCACATGAGCTATTTGACTTTAATGGGGGCTGTGTATGATTAGCCAGCCTGAAAATTAGGATCTTATATGTGGTCTGGAATTCTCAGCATATGACAGTTTTTCAGGAACTTTGAATTATTTAGATCAGATAAGCTTTGGGAGGGGCATAAAGGTAGATTAAAGGTTTTGTGTGCCTTTTTTTTTTTTTTTTTCCCCTAGTGGTGAAGTTTCAGTTGTCACCTTATACTTAAGGACTTGTATTGAATCGTTCAGGTTTCATTCACTGATTGTCTTCCAAAATGCTTGATGCTTTATTGCCCAAGGATTCTTACCTCTCATTACATGTCAAGTATTTTCACTGTAAAGGATTGTAATATTCTTGAATGATTGTTGTCACAGAATCATAGAAACATAGAATGCAGCTAACCTCAAGAGATCATGTAGGCAGCCGGATCAGATATTTGATGATATCAGATATAACTGCACTGTCTCATACTGAAATATTTCTAATTTGTTATTGTAGACTTTGATAATCAGGTTTTCATTATCTCCGCTGGCAACATGTTCCAGGATTTTACCTCACTTGAAGTTTGAAAGCTTGTTTCTAATGTTTATTTCCAGTCTCATGTATTGCAAATTAAACAACTTACTTTCTGCTCTGTACTTTGAGGAAAGTGAAGAATCACTGTGTTTTTTTACTTTTTTCAAGGTGGTTATAATGCTGATCCACTTCTTCCATTTTTGTCTTACACTGCATGCAAGCTCAATTCTTTCAGTCCTGTTTTGTAAGTCATTCTCTTCTCAAAGGATTGTCATTTTTTCCTCTATATTTTGCAACATCTTTCTTAAAATCCAGTGCAAAAACTACTTCAGCTGAGGCACTTTGTTTTGCTGATTAGAATGAAAATTCTCATATTTTCTAAGCAAGATTCCTGGGTATAACTTCTCAGCTTACTGAAAAAAAAAAATCATGTTGTAAATTTTTCTTCTGTCTTTATACACTCGTCAGGTTGCTGTGCTAGCTCATTGAAATCGACCATTAAGGAGAAGTAAAGTATGTGTAGCCAATAGATAGTCAGGCCTGTCTCTCATACTAGGAGATCCAGTGGGCACATTACAAGAGAATAAGAATCTGAAATACCAATGGGTGAACACTGTAATATTTTAAATATTTTTGCATGGAAGTTTTTAATAGCATTACAGTTTTGTGAGTCTTCCATTTCTTCTGAAACCTACTCTTTCTAACACATGTAAAGCATATTTGACATTTGTAATAATGGAATGATTAGGCATGTTACTGACATCAAGGTTTAAGGGACTAGGTGACATACGGAATTTATGTTCCACTCTAATCCACTTATCGGCCTCCTCTGGGACCTGTTTTTAAATCTAACTCAAGCCATACCAATTGGGGGGAAAAAAACCTACCTAATCCAACAGCCTGGAAAACATATACATGTAAGAAATTGTTGTCTAAGCTCCCCCAAACTTACTTTTAAGTAAGTAAAAATATTAATGATTTATATGATGTCATTCTCTCTGGAATCATATGGCTATTTGTTCAGATCTAGTGTTGTTCAGTTCAAGAATCAAGGGAGAAGATGATACAGATGGATTAGTTGAGCCACTAATGAATGAAATAGAAAAGTATGTAATTCCATAGAGCAGTAGTCATTAATGATTTCTTTGGACATCAAGTCAATTTTTATTTCAGTTTAAAAATAATAATAAAAAAAAAAAAGCATCTTCCTGGATTGATAGTGCTTTCTTTTTTGGTCAGGGAGGAAAGGTTTGAGTATACTTACATCATGCAAGTATCTACAGTAATACTAAAATCAGTTGTTTCAAAGATATCCAAAGTGGCAATGTAGATTGCCTAAATTTAGACAGTTTTGAAGTAGGTCTCCTATTCCCCTGTAATAAAACAGTTGCTCTTTCTGTCCTATAAACTAAGTGAAACTGCCATTTGGTTAGTAATAAGAGATGTATAGGACTAGATTCTGTTTTTATGTACCTTAGCGTGAATCTGGAATTATTTAATTGAAGTCAAAGTGATGTAAGGAGGTTCACTATCAGTCACATAGTACAACTTATATTGACATAGTTGATTACCTTTATAATGTAAAGAATGGTAACATAATTATTACTATTACTTGATATTTGGCACTGGTATTAAGTAAAATTATCTAGAGAAATTCAACTCAGGTGCCAGTGCAGAGAGCTGTGTATTTTACATGTTCATTCAGAATAATTTGCTGCCTACCCAAGTGCCAATCTCAGGGTTTAAAGATGAAAAATACACTCCTATTAGTCAAATATTTATGACTAGAACCCAACATATTTAAACTTTGCTGACCTTTACATAGTTATGACATAAATATCATCATTTGGTTATCCCTACCATTTATCTGGCATGGAAAAAGTAAAACAAGAGGTTAAGTAGTCCCTAAGGGTAAGTTAAAATGTAGACTACTGCCATGTTGCATGGCTTTAGTATACCTAGTGTCTTTCCTGGCAGGTTGATGCTCAGAGCAATACAGTAGTTTGGTATATGATGCCATTTAAGAAAAGATAGTTTAGAAAATGAGTTTACTGTTTCCATATTTAGTATTGTAATTGTAAACATTGTATTTGATAGTATTTGTGTTAGATCTACAAAGCCTAACTCTTGCTTTCTGTGTAAGCAGTTGTGTTCAAAATGAGTTTAAAATATAACTTAACTTGCTAATATATTCATATGTTCTTTCTGATCTGAAGCCAGAAGCAAAGTCACTATGGCCATTTAGTGGGATCTCCTTCACAACATATATGGTAGGGCTTTCATTAATTATGGCTCATAATTCAGCACCTCTGACTGAATTAGAGAACATCTTTTCAAAACAGTAACCAGAATAATCTTTAACTCCTGATTTAATATCACACAGAAATAAAATAATCTTGCTAAGTTCTTTATGGTTAATTACTTCCACTGTTTACTGGTAGTAGCCTGATTTGAACTTGTCTAGCTTGATTTTTTTTAACTTATTTTTATTATAGCTTGATTTTGGTAGGTTGTGTGCTAGGTTTATCAATTTAAAGTCAGTGTTGCTGCTCGCAATATTATCCTTTGTAACTACCATGTGCTCTTTGGCAAAAGGAGGAAGTTAATGAAACAGGAGAAGGATTATAAAATGAAAAATGAAGCCTGTCAGAAGAAGGGTATCAGAAAGAACCCAAGACATCTATTCCAGGCAACATCTAGTGTCTGTGAGGCTAGAAGAGGCAGTTGAGCGGGCAGAAGTGGTACTGTGATCTATTCCATTTTTCCAGCCCTGTTTGGTAAGGATATCTTACTTAAATATAGTGATGATAATGCCCCACTTGTTTTAATCTGGTGTCTGGATCACAGGAGATGGAGGAGTTTTAATTGTCAAAACATCCCTGGTCTCTTGTCTTTCCTTGTTTCTGCTTGCCTTGATGTTTCCACTTAGTAACCAGTACCAACAGTGCCTAAAAGGAGTTGATCCATGGACATTAAGCATTCAAAACAAACTGTGGTGAATTTTACTATGGATATTTACTTGTGCTTAGGAGTCTCTTAGACAACTGTTGCACTAATTTGTGTGGTAAGAAAGAATGTTTAAGCTATCATATCATTTTAAAGTTAATCCAAAAGGAAGCAAATTGGCTTACTTAAAATAGATATGGATTTTCTTGGGCCTTTGTAGAGGTTGGAATCTAGTTGTCCAGATGATCATCCCTGAATTTGTAAATGTAATTTAAATTAATTGAATCTCATGGAGTTCAACAAGGAGAAATGGAGTCGTACCTCTTGGGAGGAATAACGTCAGACACCAGTGCCTGCTAGGATTCTCCTGTCTTGCAAGCGGTTTTGCTGAGAAGGATTTTGGGGTCCTGCTGTACAAGAAACTGACTGTGGGCCAGCAGTGCACCCTCATGGCAGAAATGGCCAACAGTAACTTCATGGAGAGGAGCATTGCCATCAGACTGAGGGAAGTGATTTTTCCTCTGTATTCAGTGCTAGTGAGGCTGCACATCAAGCCCTGTGTCCAGTTCTGGGTTCCGCACTACAGGAGAGATTCAGATGTATTGGAGCTAGTCCAGTGCAGGCCCACAAGATGATTAAAGGACTGGAGCATCCTTCATATGAGCGGCTGAGAGAGCTGGGACTGTTCAGCCTGGAGAAGAGGAGGCTAAGCGGAAATTGTGTCAATGGGTAGAAATATCTGAGGGGAGAGAATGTAGACGAGGGGAGAGAATGTAGACGAGGGAGCCATACGCTTCTCAGTAGTGCCCACTAACAAGACAGGAGGCAATGGGCACAAATTAAAACACATGAAATTCCATCTGAACACAAGAAATCACTTTTTTTATTGTGAGGGTGGTCAAGCACTGGAAGAGATTGCCCAGAGGAGGTTGTGGAGTCACCATCTGTGGAGTTATTCAAAAGCTGACCAGGCACAGTCCTGGAGAGTTGTCTTTAGATGTTCTGGCTTAAGCATAAAGGGTTGGCCTAGATGAGGGTCCTTCCAATCCAAATGGTTTTCTGATTCTGTGAAATTTGTATGATGAAAGAGAGATGGTTTTAGGAAAAGTCAGTGAAATTTGTTTTGTTTAAACCCACTTAGAATTAGTAAGTCTTTACACCTAACAGGACAGTATTTTACATCTAGCTCTTTGTCCTTAGTATAAGCACAACCCTTATTTTTAGGCTCTTTTAAAGCATTATATTTTTCTTCCAGTATTTATATTCAGTACACCACTTAGGCCTAATTTCTATAAGATAAGAAGCGATTAATTTCTTATGCATCTTTTATTTAGTATATCCAAATAAAATTCATAATTTGCATCAGTAAGATTTTTTTTTAATCTAAGTCATTTTTAGAAAAAAATAATACTATTTTAGTGACACTTCTGTATAATGAGCTGAAATGGACTTTAGTTATACTGGACAGCTTATAGACCAGGTCCGCCACATTGCATAGTCAGTCGTCATATGTTAATTATTAGAATGGATATAACTGTGAGTGTGATGGTGTATTTGCACTCTGTACTTTTATGTGTTACTGTGGTAGTTTGTTAATCAAAGTCTTCTGCTGTGCAGATCGTATCCACTGTGGCAGAGCATCTGGCAAGCTTGGATATGTGGCTTCCTCTGACCACCTCAGAACATGGATAAGATGTATGATTACTGTACCAGTCTGTGTAGACATAGCTGTCATGAGTTATGTGAAAGGAGTTTGCATAGCTTTGGTCAAAAATAATCAGAGAACAATATCGCAAAGCCTTTTGGCTGAAATTTGATGTTGTAAACTGCAACTGAAAATCTAAATAGATTAAGGATTTGATTATGCAGTCCTCACAAGACCCAATTTCTCACTGATTATAATAGTAAGTATCTGTGGCAAAGGTTAAAATTCTTGGAATGAATATTTGTAAAACTTTGTGATAAATTTTAAAAGCTAGAACTTCAGCATTTTGTTTGGCTACTTCAGGCTTTCTACTTGGGGAATTGGATAACTGTTCCCTAGTTCTAGCAACAATTCAGGATGATGACTAATTGGAATATTCATTCTGTTAATTTATGAATGTGTATGGTGTGTTTTTTTACACACCACAAGGCTTTTCAGTGAATACATTTAGAGAGTTAACCCTTCTCTGAGTCCTAACATTAAACTCCACAACCAAACTTAGGTTAGTTTAAGGTTTTATGAAAAAACAAACAAACAAATGTAAAATTGACACCCCCCACCCCCCTGAGTTTCCATAGACAGTGGTGAAACTATAACGGTTGGTCTAAAATAAATTTTCTTTCAAAACTGAACAAAATTATGGAGGGGAAAAACACTAGTACACTGGAAAAAGAAACATTTTTTAGCAACAACAACAAAAAAGAGAATCCAAAATCTTTGCATGTTTTTGGTTGGTTGTTTAATCCCATTCCAGTCATTGTTCTTGACAGTGAAATGCCACAGAAAAGAACATTGGTTAAGGAAGTTTTAAGTAGTAATTATAATCTTCCTGTTTATTGAAGTGAGGGGCAGAACAATGAAAAGGAAACTGCTTCAAATCAATCCCTATTAATTTAAAGTATTTATAGAATCACTAATCAAAACGTGATTCTGAAAAACCTCGGGAGAATATAATGTTGTAGCATATGTGCATTTATTTTCAAGTAAAAGCTTTTTTAGGTACTTTCCTAAATTTCTGAAGTTTCTTTCTGGTTACCACTACCACTTATCTGTTCCTGTTATCACACATAGTGATCTTCACTGATAAACTTAGTCCCAAATCAATAATTTCACAAATAGGAAAGTAAAACAGAATATAATCCTTTGAATGAAAGTCATGTTAGTTGACAGTTTTGTAAAAACAATGTTATACTTGTCTTTTAAAAAATACTGCAGAAGTCTCTTGTAAATCCTTTAGCAACTTCTTCTAATCCTTTACAAGTTGTAAAATCATAGCTGAAAGGCAGGCAGAAAAGGAATGTGCAACTAAGACATCTGTTATTGTTATATCAATGATGATATATAACCAGATCTGAAGTAATAACATTTTAACAAGGACTAGAGTCTTATCCAAAACAAGATCTCATCCACTTCCACGTCTTCATTTACTGCATTCATAAGAATGAAGTGAAGTTTATAATTGAGAACTCTTATCAATTAGTGCTTGTAGGACATCACAGGTATACTACAATCTGGTTTAGATTAATGGGTTTGCAGCCAAGCAATATCTTAACAGACAGAGGTATCTGTAAACCATCTTAAAAGTAATGTATTTCTGTGGTGCTTATAAAACAGTATTCACTATTATGAAGTACAGTAATGCTATATTTTGTAAATTCAGCACTGGGAAATTTGTTTACTACTAATGTATTTTCTAGCCCATTAAGGACAAGCAGCATATTATGCTCCATTTAATAAAAGATTTACAAGTCACTTGTGTGGAGGGTTATTCTAGAACAATTTTGGGGTGTAGATGCAGCTGTCTTTTAGAGATGGTTTGTTATTGTGTTGATTTTGAAAAGCATTCTTAACTACATTTTAGTGCCACATAAGATCCAAAGGGTTAAATGTTCAACTTGTTTGAAAATGATACAAAGCTACAAAATGGTTAAATAGTGAGACAGCTCGGAAATGGAAAAGAATTTTCCATCTGTACTGGGAAAGGAGAGATGGGGAGAAAAAATATATATATTTTAACCTATTGCCGCACTTTTCAGCCATGTTAGTAAAAACAAAAATACGCAGTGGAAGAAATGCTTTTGTATTTGTTTCTTTCCTTAAAACCTTTTGGTTTAATTTGGTAAAATGGTTAATAGTGCATTTTAGTATATTTCAATACCTGTTCATCCCATAACAGCTAGTTAGCTCTTCATTTTTGTGACTTCAGTGTGGAATTAATATGAGCTGAAAAAATGAGACCTATGTGCCGTTGTTCTATATGATTAAGTGTGGAGGCTGTGGCTTTATTTAAATTATGTAGCCCATGGGAATTGGTCCAAAAAATCCACGGCATTTGGTAAAAAAGCCCGTGATCCAAAAGCTACCTGATAGGGCTTTAGACTTAATACTTATTAATTTTTAAGCTTTAAAGTTATCTGCGTTTTAGTTTACATTGTGTTACTGACACAGCACTGTAGTATTTTATTCCTACTTTTGCTATTATTTATTATTTTAAAATATCTTTGCAAATAAGTCTTTTAGGCCTTTTACCAAGTTAGATTCTTACTGGAATTGGAAAAATTAATTAACTGGCTATTGAAAATTCGTCTCCGTTTTTCTTTGTCGGAGAAGACAAAGTGTATTGCTCTTTACCTTACTTGCAGGCAACTCAGAAGTGTATTGTGTGTGTTTTTCTGTCCTTTGCAATGCATTAGTACATATTAATACTTAGGCATGTGCATTAACATGTGCATTTGTTTTCCTGCAAATGTATTGCAGTTCAGAGGGACACCTACTTTTTATTGTCTAAAGACAAGATGTACTTCTTGCTTTTTTCTTGAAAAGCATTGTATTATCATGATGCTATGCCTTAAAAAAAGCAGAATATACCTACCTTTGTCTGTTAAAAATAGTTGCAAATGCTGCTTCACTTCTGTAAGAACTGTTAAACAGATCCTACTGGAGGAGTACCCAGGGGTCTAGTATATATTTGGGTATATTAGATACATTCGGATTCGTGAAATATCAGAGACAAACCCTACTAGGACTTGTGTAACCATGGGAGATTAACTTCCCAGATACAGAATGGAGAACAAATGTTGCTGCTAATGTCAGAATCCGGTTCCACGTATGTGATGGCTGACATTTTTTTCAGTGTATTGTCACTAAATTTATAAGATATGATGTTGTTCTGAAAATTTGTAATGTAATGAAGGCATTTATAAATTAAGATTAAAACATGTCTAAGGAGACATTATTGAAAAATAAAATGACAGATGCAGGAATAATATTCTTCAATGAGTGTTTTGGGGGTTATCTTATGTAATATTTTCATTAATGGCACTGGCACAAACTGGTAGATGTTCATGTTTGATGTTTGTAGGCTTTTATGCAAAAATATCTTACTGCTGGGTGACCTTGAAGCATGTAGTAATACAAATGGGCTGAAATTCCGTAATACAAGGTGAAAATAACAAGAATTTCAGCTATAAATTACACCTTCTTGACTGTAAACATAAAAAGCTGGAGGTTCATGTGGGTCTGATGTATTTTTAGTAAAGAAGATAAGTATTGATTCCATCATACACGAGGCTGGTATGTCTGAACATCTGGAATACTGCAGTGGATTTCTGGTTAGCTGCTGTCAGTAAAGATGAGTTCAGCTGAGATGGGGGCAGCTGAACAGAGTAAGGCAGAGCCACAAGGCTAAACTTAAGTTTAGCCCCTAAACTTAAGAGCTTAGCCTGCTTGGTGTAGTAAATCAAAGACTGGGAGGTGGTACAACAGTTACCTGCGAAAACATTGATGGGCAATAAACCACAAAGTGGGAAATGACCTGTTTAAAGCAAATGGCAGTTACTGAAAGAACCAATGATCGTAAGCTGGGACATTATTAAATGTAAACTGAAAAATTATGTTTCTGCCCACGAAGTGAATGAAGTATTAAGCTGTCTTATGAATAGTTGTTCCAGAGACAAAGGAGCAAATATTTTTCCATAGAAAGTTTCATAAAATTATGTCAGGTTTTATATGGTGTGGTTACCTAAGTTACTAGAGTGGGACTAGACTCCTGCAACTCTGAGTTAGCAGGGTGTACCTAAGTTTCTTAATTGTTTGATGTGTTTTCTTTTGTTTCAGCCTTTTTCTCCCTCCTTTCGTAAGTATGTTATGTACAGTATAGTAAGTATGTTATGTATGTTATGTAGGTATGTTATGTATAACAGTTAAGTACAACCTAAATGTATATCTAGGTTAAGCACAGATTGCTACTTGAAGGCTGCTCACTGGCCCTAGATGAAATCCAGTTCCTGACGTGTGGAGGTCTAGCTGTTCTAATGCCTTTCTCATTTTATTTTAAGTGCCTAGGTCCACTGATGGATCAAAATTTACTTCTTTCCCACTATTTGGCTTGCATTGTACAAGAAACTTAAAATGAAAAAAGTAGAAAATACATCTCAGGTTGTCTTCCCATGCTTGTCCTGATCCGGTTCTCTGTTGTGCATGAATTCTGAAAAACTCCCTAGAGTCATTTTTCCTTCATTCATGGTCAGTTATTATATGTTTGGCAAAAACAACCTTAACAACCTTTTCTTTTTCTCTCTCTCTTTCCCCTCCCCCCCCGCCCCCCCAAGTGAAAAGGAAATTAAATTTTGTTAATTATTCGGATTCAGAGCTACAGGAATACCATTTTAAAACTTAATTTCTACAATTTTTAGCTCAAACCAACTTTTAAAATATAGAAAACTGCTGCTTGAGTTTCATAGTACTATATGTAGAATGAACCCAAAGTTTTATTACACCATAATTTGTCTTGTAATTGTCTCACATTTTTAGTTCGTTTGTCAACAGACTTGACTTTAAAGAAATTCTGGAGGAGGTTTGTAAATAGAAGTAATGTCTTTTATTAGATCATTTGGCATATTTAGAGAAGTTAGGCTTGCAGGCACACAAGTCACTCTTCCATGTGTGAAATAGCAGCAAAGTAAAAGTTGAGAACAGTTGCTCAGAGATAGCGGACATACATCAATTCAAACATCTTTAAAAGAAAAGCAGTTAGTACTTGTGGAAGGGACAGGATGATAGGCGGTAAGGGAACAGGAGAGAAAGACAAAAATACTTCCTCTAGGGAAAAAAGACGATGTTTATAGCACAGAGAGGTAAGTTTGGGAGGGAAAGAAGGGAGATTAAAATGTGCTATAAAACCACTCTCTTGTATCCATGATTTTTGGTATTCAGTAGAGTTGCAAGTTTTGATTACCAAAACTTCAATAACATTTGTAGGTTTTACTTGGGCATAAGGACATAGGGTCTGAGCAATCGGGGAAGACTGAGAGATCAGTAATGTGGTCATTGCTGCTTCACTTTTGGCAGATGAGCACTTTTTTTTCTTTATGGGCTGTGTCAGTTCACTCTGGGATGTAGTTTTTGCTTAGTTTTACATACATTGTAGTTATTATGATGGCAAGTTACTGGGATAAAATGTATTACATTCCTGAAAGTACAGTTGTAGAACTGAAAGATAGTGGTGGTTCTGTTGAGAGATTATTTATTACAGTAATAATAGAGAGGTGTTGTCAGATTTTACGTTTCTTGCTCAGATATGGTCTTCATTCAATGTGTTTGGACCATCCTTAGGATGTTTCTGATGGTGACTTTTCTGAGGTTACAGACTGTTCAAAGGCTAAGGTGGTTCTTGGAACACATCTTCAGGTGGCATCTTCTTCCAGAAGTGCTTATAATTGGTTAATGATTTTCTGTTTAAGTCCTGAGCACAAGGTTATCTGACAGCTGTAATTCCTTATGTGATGTTCAGGTATATCCCTTTCAAAAAAAGAGAGTGATATTTTTGTGGGATTGTTTGTTGACTAAAAGTCTTCTTTGGATGGATGAAACAGGCATCACAAGATTCTTCTTCAGAGTGAATGGGATGGCATCTGTGGATGCTTGATTTGTGTGCATGTGTGTTTCAGATAGTTGCAGGTCTATGGAGTTAAATTTGTTAATCTTTGGGTTTGTATGCATTTTAGTTTATAGATTACCATCTTTGATGTTGACCTTAATATCTAGGAATGGGTCTTAGTATATGACTCTTTCAGAGGCACTTTGACAAAAGAGTCATTATTATTGAATTTTTGATTGCAGTTAGTGAGGAAGTCCAGTTTTCTGTTCATGGTGACGAAGATGTTACTCATACGTCTTATGACATATGGACCTGGTGGTACATACCTAGTGGTGAGTAGTTGTTCATTTATTTAACTCTGAAAGCTGCTGCTTCTGTTAAAGACACAAAGAAGGGTTTGTGAGCCCAAAAGTTTAACTAATATGTTCAACAATGTCAGCTGCCCTAATCCTGCCTCTGTCCTTAGACCATCTTGGTTACAACAAAGTACTGTGGGAGAAATAAAACCTTTCTGCCTTTCAAGCCTCCTTTTTCTTAGTTTATCTGCACTCAAGCTGACCTTTGCTAGCTCTGTTTTTAATTCTCTTCGTATACTCATTTTTAGTAGGGGATATATGTTGTAAGTAACCAAGGTCAAATTTCTGAGCCCTTGTATGTTAACCCAATGATTTCTAGACCCCTTTAATCCTTTCCTACACCAGCAGCTGTAGTAATAAGGGTCAAGGGGCTGCTAGGGATTGAGGTCATTAGCTCTTTTGTTGTATTTATTCATTTTGTTGGTGTTTTTCACTGATCAGTCTTAATGAATATTATCCATTTAGTTAGAACAGCATTTGACCTTTCCAGCAACACGGATGTTTGATTTTTAAGTTTATTTTCCTTTGACTATAAACTAATGCTGCTTTTTAGATATGGAAAGAAATTCTTTCACTTCATCATGCTGTGAACTCTCTGTCTATTGCATTGAATACCTCATCATTAATGTGTATAAAGTCACATCCCACTGGAGAAATGGAAAAACTCCACTGATTTCAATGAAAGCTTTTAGGGCTACCATTGATATTAATAATAATTTAAAGCGAAAGGACTCGGTTCCTTACTGCTTGCAACAAGTAAACTACTAGGTTTTATGTTACTGCTTAAAATAGCGATTGTGTCATTGCTTTAGCATATATTTATGTTCTGTTCTTTTTTGTGTGATAGAACAATCAGAGTACATGGTCTGAATCTTCGGGTCTGTTAATGTTTTGAAACATGGCAAAATGGTGAATGCACACCATCACATAACAGAGAATGCATGTCCGTCAGTTTGAGTCTTCAGCTGCTCCAGTATAAACGTAAAACTAAACTGTTAGGTTCTTTTCTACTCCAGTTTTCATCATCTCTACACAAGAAAAGCTAAGGACAGTAGGGAGTAGAACATAACCTGAAAATTGATAAATTTCTGCATTTATGAACTCAAGAAGAAACTGCATACCACACGGTAGACCCCTAACTGACTGCATCATGCTTTTAGCACTCATTCTTCTCTTGTCGTTAAAATAGTTTGGTTTATGCTTTAATGTTTGAAGTATTCTCAGCTGCTACTGGTGAGAAGCAATTTCTGCACAGTGAGGAGGAAAGAGTTTATTGTATTTGGTGTTGCTTTTAGTGATATGGATGCCTGCTCACTAGGTATTGTACTGAGATCAGCTAACTCATTTCATTAAAAAGTCCTTTAGGTGGTAGTTATATTTGGTTACCACTGAGTTGATGTGGATCTGAACCAGAAACACAGAAGTGAAAGGCTTTCTATCCTACTAACAATTTCCTGAGCTTTCCATTCTCCTATATTAAGAGGGGTTTTTATAGAGTGGAAAAATGCCCCATCATAAAGCTGTAAGGTTAAAACTACAGCCCTTCTCCCTTCCCCAACACTCCTTAAACTATGGATCTTGTTTGCTATGGGAAGTGAACTGCAGGAGGAAGCCAGATGGCAGCTGTATTGAGCTGCTGCTTTGTTGTGCAGGATGGGTGCCCCTCCTCCCTTCTCCAAAGCAAATGTTGATTCACGAATGAGAGGTTTATATATCTGAATGAGGGATTCGTATGATTTTTTTGTTGTTGTTGTTTAAATGTCTGCTCTTTTAATAGTTTGCAAAAGAAATTGGTTGTGTGCTCATAATAAGAAACAGTTTGAGACATACAGGTGGCAAAGTTGTATAATTTTAAGGTGAACTTTGTGAAATGGTACACATAGCCATGGTTATTTTATTGCTCTCAGTTAAACTGCCTGAAGTGCTGCACAAGCACAGCGCACCTCTTGTAAAACATATTCCAAGGAGAAAAAAAAAAGTTTTATATTTTATTTTAACATAGAATATAATTAATATGTCAGTAATGGACTAAAAAAAGTGAACTTGTTAAAATATGTTTAAATAAACACATTTCTAGCCAGAGAATGATTATTAAATCTCATCTTCACAGGGAAGATACGTTGGATGGGTGTTATTTACTTCATAGAATCTGCACCAAATCTTTGAGTGCCTCATGGAGCTTAAAAACATTTATTAAAATTCTACAAATTAACTTGCTTATCCGGGATTACCAGTGATGTGCTCACATATGTTGTAGAGAACCATAAACTCTGCAGTCCTTGGAAGCTAATCCTCAAAGCTGATTTTTTTCTTATTTCTTCATAAAACAAAATTAAGTGTAAGTTTATATACTTTTTAACTGTTGGCAGACATGTTTCATTGCTGTTATATTTGTGATGCAGAATAATTAAGAGTTTTAAATTTCCAAGTGTGCCAAATTGGATCTTCATCTAAGACCACACATGTACACAGTATAAGAGGTTCATAGGATAATTAACTAGATGTTTGTTTCTTTCCTTGATGACTAAGGTCATCTTCTTATAAATCCAAGAACAATGAATAGATATAACAAGAGGATCTCACCATAAGCACTTTTTCTTCAAGTCTCCAGCACTGAATTCTGTCTGGCACGGTTGTCAGCAGCATGTTCCAGATTCTGTCTTTTGCCATAAACCGCTTTGTAAGCACAATGGAAATAGCATAGAAACGTAAGAATTAGGAAATTGTGTTATTAACAAGCTGCATTTTTAACCACCATGGGGGATTTACTTAGACTGCCTAGTGTGCTTCAGAATGTGTTTTTTAATGTAAATAGCTACTAAGAAAAAAATCAGATCCTCAGATGAATGTCAGAAATGAGCCTTAACAAAACATTTTTAAAGAATATATACCAAATAAAGCAATGTGGTTTTCCCTGTTCTTTCTTCTTCTCTTTCTTGCTGTCTTTCTCTCCTTTCTGATGTCAGTTTATATCTTTTATAATGCGGATATAAGATGAGAGAGAAAGAGGGAATAACTCTGTAGTACAGGTGGAAACAGTTAAAAGAACTGGGTTGGAATTTTAAAACTGATATTCCTCCCTCTCAACATACCACATTAAAAAGTAGTTTGGGGTGCCTGGCATCTTCATGACTAGTAATATAAGTAAATATCAGCAGTATTTAGGATCATTCAGAATTGGCATGCATATGGTTCATATATAAATATAAATAAATAAATGCATATCTATGCATTCGATGTCTTTGTGTATATTACAGATACATAATAGACAGACATATATGTTGAAATCTATGTTTCACATCAAACCTCTACAGTATGCTTCATGAGGGAGACAAGACCCATGTGTTTTGCAGAAGCTTTTAAAGCTGTTTCATTTATTTTATTAGCCTTTAATGAATGTAATTAGAACCCAAGTAATTAAATGCAATTGTGCTCAGTATGTTCCTGTTGTAAATTGCCCTAAACAATGTGCATGGTGTGAACAAATTTGTGGGATTAATAGAGGATAGATAATGTTTTTGGATAGTATTTCACACTAAACGGCCGCAGAGAGAAACAAAGAAGCTGGCGCAGTGTCATTAATCTTAGTCAACTGGCAGTTCTGGTGTAATTTGCATGACTTAGGCAGTGACACAAGATGGGGCTAGCTTGGGATGGGTGTTAGATCACTAGGATACATATGTATTTATTTCTCTTTAGTACTCTGATTTATAAGTAGAAAGAAGTTTGTTTGAAGAAACTGATTCATTCTGTTTTCATCTTTGTTTTTTATCTTAGATTAATAGAATTACTGGCAGTATATTGTATGTGTTCCTTTGTTTTTATAGTTAGCATATTGGTTTATGGATATTAAAAAACATCTGTGCATCCTTGTCATCACAGAAGAAAGGCAGATGTGCTGTGATTGGATAGTGTGTTGCTAGTGGAATAGATTTTTTCTTTACTCTCCCTGTTGTCTTGTTTCCTGGCTTAAAGGATATGAGGATACAGGAAGATATATCTGTATTTGTTTCTGAAAAACCTTATAGTACTTATAGTTAGAATATACATTTCCATTCTTCATTCTCTTTATCCATATATTTATTCTAAAAATCATTGAGTGTATATAACCTGATTGAGTAGAAGCGTAACTCAACAACCATAAAATGCTTGTTATATTTTAGTAGAGTAATAAATTCTCACAAAATAGTGGTGGCCACTGTAGTTAATTTTCACAAGAATTTTTAAATGCCCTCGTTTGGGTAAGTTTTAAATGTTCTTAAACACAATTGGCTGGAAATGTCTGTCAAAGTGAACTGTTTTGCTGAAAGCTCAAACAGAAATATCCCATTAGTTTACAATATTAGAAGGATGAGTCAAATTTGAGTGTTGTTAGATGAGTATTTCTGTCCCTAACCCTAGCATTGTTTTCAAAATAGCTTCCATAAAAAGCTATGCTTTCTATATAGGACACAGTTACTTTTCTTATAAAAGCGACCACAGTCTGTAATTGATCTGGACCCATTCCTTAACACCAAAATAACCATATTTAGTTGTATATTATCCCCTGAGTTTTTCGACTAACAACTCTGCCAAAAACTTTTGTGCTGAACTTACCCATGTAATGTCTCTGGAAGTTGTTATTCTGTTAAATATGTTGCTTATGCATACCTAATCATGTTGTGATGCTACCTTAGTATTAACTTAGTAGTGTGGCAAAATTGAATGATGAAAAAATGGAGAATCTTCAGAACCCCTTAAGACTTTGCAGTCTTAACAGATAAACAGGAAGGAATTCCTGCTTCAACAGTATCTGGATCTTTTAATTACAAATTTCCAACACAGGAAGATCGTGCTTAAACAGGTCTGAGGAAGGGTGACATAGGGTGTTCTGAGGCTGTTCTGAGCCAAGTAGTTTCCTGTTGTGCACATCCTATAAACTATATTTCTTATGATTCTAAATTTATATTTCAAGCTATTTCATTTTACCTTCA
This sequence comes from Cygnus olor, assembly GCF_009769625.2. Lineage (NCBI taxonomy): Eukaryota > Metazoa > Chordata > Aves > Anseriformes > Anatidae > Cygnus > Cygnus olor. Next base: position 41,223,417 of record NC_049173.1, read on the forward strand.
TCTATTTTAAAATTGCAAGTTAAATAATAAAAAGAAGGAATGTAACATACAAATTGCATGGACAACTTAAGTCCTCTTAAGTGGTTTGATAATGATAAAATGCTTATGTTTATATCGTGGCATAAAAAACAATATTGTAATCCTACTTTTAATACTAATTTTGCAAATATTAGGCACTGATGTGTAGCCATGCTGTTGTCTGTTTGCAGTGTTGCAACATTAAGTGCTCCCAGAAGCACTGTGGTACTACTATGAAACAAAAAGGTATATTCCAGTGAAATGTGGAAACAAAACAATTTTTATACAATGATTTATACGGTAAATATAACAACAATACTGGCAATGAAAATTTTCAGGCATTCGGTTAAGCCACCTAAATCTGAAGCTGATTTGTCACTAACTAATTGCCTTGTCTTCTGAAACGTGAGTAAATAGTGCAAAAAAGTAAGTGACTTTGGTTTAAACATATTAATAATTCTACATTTGAAGAAAAAATCATTAGCAGTATATCCGTACTGATGAAAAGGGTAATGTTGGCATTAAAATTAATTTACTTGTAGCAATTCGGAAAAATATAAACTGCTTAAGGTATATGGTATCTTCTACTGTGAATTTTAGTAAAGGAAAAAAGAGTATTAGGACAGTAGGATGAAGTAAATGGAAAGGAACCACTGTGTATTTAACATCACCTGGCTGACCTTACTTTTGATGCTTCCCAACTCCCTTCAACACATTCTTAATTTTGTTTCTTTAAGAAGACTTAATTAAGAAGTCCTGAGTATTTATAATAATATTCCATGATAACCTGTTCATTTAGAAATGCAATTAGATTACTAGTTCTGTCTTCATTCTGTAGAGTTTTAGTCCAGTGGAACGTCACTCTACCCAGGGAATTATACCACTCTAGATATGGCACAGTCAAGTAGAGAATTGTTGATACATGAGCACATTCTGATTTTTTTTTTCTCTTCATATGGTGCAAGTAAATATGATTTTATTTTTCAGTAATGCAAGTTCTGGAGATACTGGACGTATGCACGATGACTAGCTGTTGTAGAGAACTTCGCTCACATTGAAAAGTCTGGAAGTGCAAGAGATTCGACTCAATTATTTTGGTGTCAACTCTACAGCTGTCTCACCATACTACACAACATTTTTGGCATTGTAACTTAGTCAAAATATATTTGGGGGGAAATAATTCAAATCAAAACAGTATGATAATCCAAAAGTTAAGTAATTTTTAAGAAATCTCTTCCCAGCATCCATGCATTTCAAACAATACACATTTATATCTTTGCTCTGGGTTAGCAAATACATGTTATGAAAAGCAAACCAAACCAAACCAAAACTATTATTATTTCTTTGACGATCGGTATAATGTGCAAAATAGAAAAAGTAATTAATTAACAATTCATGAAAGTAGTTGACTCCTATTAATGTGCCATTGACCCAAGCACCACTGTTCAAAATTTAAAGACCAGGGACCATAATATTTATTATGAGGTCAGGCATATCGATATAGCATTAAAATGAGTCACATTTAGTATACTAGATACATGTTAATGCAAAAAGTGTCACAGTTACACAGATTTTAAGCAGCAGAAAAGTTATCTGATCCAGGATTTCTTATTTGGCAATTATTCTGAAAGAATGCAGAGCAAATGTTTTATTGGATTTGTGTTTGGTGTGAGGGCTCAACAAATGTTGAGGCACTGTGGTCTGCTTATGTGAAGCAACAAATTCTGTGGGAGGCAGTCTCCCTTTTCTGCCCTTCCAATTATTTTCTTAACTATTTTGCATAATGTTTGGAGAACTTCATCCCTCTTGTCCATTAGAGCAGATTGCTATAAGCTGTAGACTTCTAGAAGAACAATGTAATTTCCCCAAATTATTTTCCATTGTATTCATAATGAAAATCTGACACTCCCCTCTTCTTTCTATGTGGCTTGTTTCTTGTACTGCATGTGTTTACTGTCTATTCCATTAAATGGAATTTTTTTGAGAGTAAGGTGGTCAGGGAGAAGAAACAAGTATATCTGGTCTGTCTGTGTTCAGTTAACAAAGCTGTATTTGGATGTGGATAAGTTTAAAATTCAAGTGTAAAACCAAATTACAGCTGAAAATTGAGTTCACTTTGCTGGCGCTTAAAGATAGTAATTTTTTCTTTTGGTAATTCTATTGCTGTAGACTGTATCTGCTGTATTTCAGTTATCCAGCTGAAAAGAAACCTATTTTTGATTAGGACATCTGTAAGGATAGATCCTGAGTAAAATGTAATCAAATTGGAATGCCATTGAGAAGTTGGGTTTAATCTGGGGCTTTTCTAGGTATGTTATGTTAATATGATATATGCAAGTCTCTGGGCTTGAGTTCATTCTAGTCTAAAATCTAGTAATAGTTTTTATGTATGAATTCACAAAAGCAAGCATACAAATCTCAAGGAAGCCAAACCTCCCAATTTCCCATTTAAAGATGCTTTAACGTTACGTGTACAAGGCAATTTGCAGATCCCCCTTAATCGTGTGATTAATTCTATCACAGTTTGAGGTAAATGGGAGAGATAATTCCTCATTACACATGAGGAAACTGAGACCACTGTTATGATTTTCCTGGATTCCACACTGATTCAGATGTCCCAGTACTGTTCTAAATCTTATTCTGCAGCTAATTTCAAACTCAGTTTTACCTGGTTAGGGATTTTGTAACTCTTCCAAGGCATTTACACTTCTGTGGATTTGAGGAGATTCTTGGATATGAAACCAAGAGCAAGAGGTGGTTGCAATTTACAAACTTGAAAAAAATTGAATATCTAGGAAAATTAAAATTTCTTATTGATGAGAAGTGGTAATATCTGTATTTCCTGGAGTTAACAAAATAATGATTGATCTTGTGTGTGACATTGTAGAAGGGGCCAGTTTTGTTGCTGCTCTAAGTGGGGAGATTCTTTTGACATGGTTTTGTGTTCACATTGCATGTTTGGTACCTCCAGAGCAGAAATTGCTAGCATTATCTTATTAACTGCTTTTCACAATTAATTTTAACACTTTATGTTAAGTGGTATTTCATATTATTTAATCTCAGTATTAGATATTAATCTAGTATTATTACGTTAATTTTTTATTAGAAAGTATAGTTTATTACATGTATTGATCATCTTATAATTCAATGTCATTTTTTATTATTAAAGCTACTAATACCAACATAATTTAATTTACATATCAAAAATGAGATGTCCGTGTTGAATGGGTCAAACTCCTTGAACCATTCGACATTGAGCTAAAGCATGCAAGATGTATAGAATTTGCTGGCCACTGCAAGGATTGCTTCCTTCTCTTTACTTTAGAACCTTGGCTTGATAAGGGAAATGCAATAGGTTGCAGGGTGTTCTTCAGCTGTATTGGTATTTCCTTGTGTAAAGGGCAAATAGAATAAATAACACTAAGCTATGTTTTCCTGTTGGTGTTAATACTGGAATTTTGTTTTAGCAACGTTGCACTTAGATGTTTGCATGAATGTGCAGATACACACAGGAAGACACAGACAGTATTTGTGACTGTGCTGAACTGTGCTGTAGGATAGCTGTACTTCTATTGCAAGCAAAGTAGGAAAAGTTTTGAGGCAACATCCAACACTAATTTAAAACATCTTCCTATTTCATTTATTTGTCATCCTTCAACAAGTAGTAGTCCCCCTGGGATGCGTGAATGTAAACAGTTCAAGGGACAGTCACATCTTTGTGACCAACTACGTTTTTTATGATATGCAGGTTCAAAACATTGATGTTGTTTTAATATGCTTGGGCTGCAAAATATTGATACAAATTTCATGAAAAAGCACTTCTTTTTTGGTGAAAGAAATAGATTTATCATGACAAAACTCACTGATTTTTGCACATGAATGAGCTTCTTGAAAATACCTTGGTAGGGAAATCATAGTTAAGTGCTCACCATGTTTACTTACTATCATACAATATGGACCTTTCCTGTTCTGTTCATGTGGTACAGTAGTATAACTGAAAACAAAAGTAGCATGCTTAACACAATTCCAGCGCTGTCATGCTTCTTTCTCTGTGCTAGAAGATGGTAAGATACAGCCAATGGTATTTTTGCTAGTAATTCATGAAGTCTGTTGAGGGAAAAGAACTAGAAATCTACAAGTGGAATCCTTACTATATTATTCAAGATATGTGATTATACATAAATAAGTTGTACATATTCATATAATAGTTATATGGCATTTGTTTGAAATATTTGGCTTAGCAAGCCAATAAAAAGCAAAATTCATACACTTTATCCTAATTATGAAATGCTTGACTCATCATATATAATTACTTTCAAAGTGGAATTGTTTTCTCATATAAAAATGTCCCCAATTCAATTAAGAAATATCTTTGTATTCTCTGCTGTAGCTAATGAGTGGACAAGAATACAATCTAGTGTCAAAAGGTGAAGTACCTATTGTCTCATATAGTTTTAACCCAGTTCCAGTTATGCTTTTTGTTATGCTTGGAGATGAGTAGAATAATAGGAACAGAGCTAGTTTTGACTTTCATGGTTTTGCGTTTGTTTTCAGTTGAACTAAATGTATTTTTGTAAAACAACCAATCTAATGGCATTCAGCAGAAACTTTTTGCTCAAATGTGTTCACTGCAATGTAATTTGTAACAGATATATTTTTTTAGGCACAGGGCAGAATATTGTACCAAACTGACCAAGGCCTTTGAATAGTCGTTGCCCGTTGGTGAGGGTTGTGTGTTTCCGTGCTCTCTGTTTAAATATGGGCCTTGACTCTGCCTCACAGGTGTGGGAAGTGGAGCTGCCCCACTAGTGGCGTGACTGGAGGTGGCTTTCTTACTCATCAGGGAGCTGTTCAGCTTGTAATGAGTCCAGCAGTCAGATTAAAGAGTTCAGTAGTGAGATGTTCACCTGAGGAGTCGGAAACCTAACTTTCAGGCTAGATACCACTGTTACCTGCCATATTGCCAGCAGTGATTCCCATTCCCCAAAATAGCAGCTTCCAGCTCATGTCCAGCTACGTGCGGGTTTGAAATGTTTTGATACTGCTACCGATGGATTGCACTTGGAGAGCAGCTGGCCTCCAGCACAGTGCGATTGTTCAAGCACAGAGATTGAGACAATGCTCAGGATAAGCATTGCTTTGATGTGGTGTTAGGTCACACTTTTAGGATAAATAGTGATGCAAACTTGCACCTGGATTTATGAACCTTAGAGGAGTGCATAGGAACTTAGAGCCATGTATAGGCCTGTTGCTGAATGAGCTCAGTTAGTATCTTTGGCTGCGGTAGGATTGATGTCTGCTTATTGCCAAGTGGCTCATCACACAGCTACAACTAGCAAGCAGACAACTTGCTATGCTACCTGCCCACTTTGATGCTCTTTTAAGAAATTATTGGTATCGCTGCAATGAATAGTTGTTTATAACTATATTTTCTACCTTAATTTTACAATGCTATTGATTTTAGCCCAGTAATAAACTAACTTCACAATTTTACCCATTCTGGGAAATAAAGCAATAGAAAATAATTGTAATTTTTCTGACTGTTCTGCTAAAAACCCTTCTCTCCCCCCCCCTTTTTTTTTTTTAAGTATGGTTAAACCTGTTTTGCCTCAAATTCTAGCAGCATTTTGATTCAGTAAATTTAATGCTCAAGTATAGTGCTTTACAATACATTAATTTGAAATAGTACTCTTGCTGCATTGCCAGATTTGTCTCAGGGTTGATGTTTTGAACTCCCTTTTAATGTTAGATTACATCTATGGACCAGCTCTTTCCAACCTTTGGAAAGACTCAGCCTGGAGGGAGTTAGAAATGCAGAAAAAGCGTGATGAATACTGGTTCTCCCACTCTCATTCTTCAGAGCTTTAGAGCAGGCAAAGAGCATTTATGATTTCTTGTAGCATCTTTTCTGGATTTTGTGGCTGGAGAAATCAGTATAATGCCCACTGGGATTTGTGGAAGTCTTCCCAGTGATTTTAGCATATGGCAGACTAGGCCTAAAGGAAGCTATCCCCAAAGAGAGAGGGCCTGCAGCTGTGAATTTACATGTGCAGTAGGAAATGTCAGATTGCAGATCCAGAAGACGTGCACTGAAGACTTTGGGAATTTCTGCCCTAAGATCTATCAACTATTTTCAGAACCATGAAGCAGAGAGCTGTTTATGTTTGTTACTACTTTTTAATTCCTGTTGGCAGTGACATGCAGACTATGAAATGTGTTAGGCTTGATTTACATAAATCAGAAGGTTGTCAGCTTCTTCCCTTTAGATGTCTATGTTGCCTTAAAATCCAAACTGATGACCTCATTGTAACACAAATAAATAGTGTTAGTAAATGTTATTATAAATTTCCTCTATTACTGAACATACAGATGGAAATGCAAAGTTAAAATTTGTGATATTTTCTTACATACACTATGCTTTGTTACCATTCTTCCATATTTTTGAAATATTCTTTTCAATTATCAAAAAAGGATTGATTATGTTTTTCACAATACTTAACGATATTCACTAAACTTGATCTTTTGTTGAAAATATAATTTATTTCTTGGTATACCTCATTTTATACCACAATGAAACAGAAAAGAGAGGAAACATTTTCATCCCTTAATTTAATAGTTATTCTTCTATGTCACCAAGTATCAGAGAGTGCAGACATTTCATAGGAAACATTAAGGGAAATATGGGAAATACTATAATTATAATCAGAAAAGTTCTGGATAATTTATGACTGCAAAGAACATCTGTAGTTTTGCATGCTCGTAGCATACTAGGATTACCCAGTTGATTAGATGTGTTGTTAGATACTTATATTAAAGATGGTTGTTTTGTTTTGTCCTGAGGCATTAACTCATCATGAAGGGAAGTTACTGGTCTCAGTGCACTAATCACTTAATGATTCAACTTTCGGGTTCACCCTACACATTAAAAAAACAAAACAAAACACTGTTTTTTTCCAGATTTCAGAATAAATAGTGAATTGTACATAAAATGCACAATTTTCTCTTGAAATCTTGAATTTTGTACAGGTCTGTCCAAGAAGATTTTGATTTGTCTGCCAGAGGTATGGTTATCAGGATAACAAAGTAATGATTTCAGTTACCATCAGTATATATCATTCTGCAAACGGAGTATCTGTAATTTTAGAGACGCATCTCCTTTCTACCATTCTATATTTAGATAGTTGGATTTTATTTGCCACTAATGGATAGATTTCCACATTTGGATCTGTTTATAGTGTTCTCCTTAGTGGTGAATGCTACCGGTTATGTGAAATCATCCAAATCATCCTGTCAGTTTTGAAACAAACTACTAAGCTCTGGACTTTTTAAAATAAAACTTTTTTTTTTTTTGTCACCCTTATAAATGTGCCCTTTCCAAATTCTTCCTCTTCTTGCTTTTAGAATAATGAAATGACTAAAAAGACTATGCTTGTAATTAAAAGTCATTTTTAAATAACCTCAGAAGATTGTTTCTAGAAATCAAAACATCTTTATGGTCCCATTTCTAAGGAAGAAAGACAAGTGACTGGGATCCTGTACACTTTACTGTAGTCTACATTAATTACCTTCTATTAAAAAATGACAAAGACCTTTTTGAAAGGGAATCTGGCACTCTTTCCACAGAAATGATGGCAGAACCCCTACTCTCTGCTGATTTCTTGACACTTCTAATTACCTGTATTCATTTGAAATCGTTTCCTTTGTAGTGAGTTATTGGCATGATTTTCAGAGAACAAGAGGAAAATGGAAAACATTTTAGCAAGTTAAGAAAAAAAAAATCAACAGTATCATTGTTTGCAGCTTTTGTTGAAACTACCTACGTGAGTCATTTGAGGGACATGAAGGTAAATGAAAGGTTATACTTTGCCCTGCACGTTGTCGCTGGTATTTGTAATGTCAATAACTGTAGAAGGTTGTCAGGAAACTGGAGAGATAAAGGTCAATAGCAATGACAAATATATCATTGTATGTGTTTGAATATGCAATATCAGCCTAATCTCATGGTAGAGGTTTTCACACCCTGGAAATATCAATCAGGTGCTGTATCAGAACTATCCATTGTTTTCTGGGTAGCTAGAATTAAATAGAAGATCAGTAGATTTAAGTTTTAGCATGTTTATGTTATTTTTCCAGATTGCAATTTTTATTTAGTACAGAGAAACAAGTTATTTTCTCAAAAAGATGTTTATCTGAAATAAACTCTAAAAGAGATTCAAAAAATAACAACAAAACAATAAAGAAACTGTATTGTAGGTTTCTTAATGTGTTCTTGGATGGGACATTGCACATTAGTTTCTATTTAACATTGGATATTGGCACTTTTTGGAAATATTTTTACAAATTGTAGCTTTCTGATAGTTGTGTGTAAATCCATATTTTTTTTTCCTATGCTATCAAGGACAACTGCATCTCACTCCAAGTGCCTCTTACAGGAATAGAGGCACTTTATTTTTCATGAACTATACCAGTTTTTTCAGAGCTCTGTGAAAGAAAGCAACCCCACCTACAGTTAAATGTGTAAAGGAATAATCCTTTAGAGAGAGTTACCTTACAGTTGAACACATCAAAGTACTGGAATCTAACTTGTCACAAATGTGGTCCTGATTTAGGAAAAACTTCTCATTTGGCATATAGGGAGAATGCCAAATCACAAGTCATAACATTGTTATGTGGTTTTCTGTGATTATGCAAAAACAGAAAAACAAGAGTTGAAGAACAAGGAAAGAAAATACATCCAAGCGCCATGTGACATTGACAGTGGAAACAGAACTTAGTTTGGGTGCAAACCTTGAGGTAGGAAGGTAGGGGAGGGATGCACAGGGATGAGTTGTGAGAATAGCAGGAAGGAAGTATTGCAACAAAATCATCTTGTTTGAGAGACAATTGGAAGAAGTAGTCTTTGGGGGTAGAGTATTCAAAAAGGTGACTGTGGGAAGCTAAGGGAAAAAGTGAACACAATTACTGATCAGAGATGAAGTCAAATCTAGTGAAAAAATAGTGAAAACATGATAAAGGCACAATGATACTTTCATAAATGTATCGAAACATCAGTCTGTATGAAACATTGCAAATCTGGATTTTTTTAAATAAACCAACTATAAAAATATTCACTAAATCTGAATTACTGCTTCCCTTTTCAAGATACTAGTACTTTGAACCTTTGTAATGCTAGGGTACCACTTCTATGAAGGGTCCCTGAAATTCTGGCAACTTAACAGAGAACTCTAAGAACTTTGCGGCTGCTTGTTGTTGGATGACTTATAGTTTTAGGCTTTATTCTGTTTACAACAGTAGTGACTGATTTCAGTGATGTCACTTTCTTCTGAGCACATTTACCTTTTAGTTTTAATTTAGTAAGCAAGCCACTTTATGTGCTTAATTGCAATTTTAATATGCATTGTAAGTCTATGCTGTTCAGCAAAGCACTTAAGAATATGTTTGTATCCTACCAAAGTTCAGAGAGTTTAAGGAAGTCCTTGAAGAAGTCCACTGTTGGCTGAAGTGTTTTGCCTGGGTCATTTCCTAGAAGTACTTTTGACCTCCAGATGCGTTTTTTTTTTTCCTTAGAGTAAACATCCTAGCTGGGTTTCCCAGGACAAAATAATGACTGAGAAGGTAGTACCCCGTTACAGGCATAACAGTGTATCCTTCCATCTCTGCCTAATTTTAAACCATCTGTCACCCAAGTACTTTGGAAAACTTTTTTCAGATTGTTAAAAGAAAAATATCCCATTTTGTACAAAACATTACTCTTTTCTGAAATATCACAGCTTAAGATAGTATCTTGTTTTTCAGTCACATGATATATGTACTTACATATATACTTCATTAAACCAGTTACTGAAATGCACCGCTGATTAAAGGAAATTTTACAATGTTATCTGAGAAATGGGCTTGTAGTTCTCTGCTGTCCATTGCATACCCTGTTGGCTTATGAATTTTAGCCTATGTTGAATTTTTGTCTTCAACGAACACATGGTGCCTGACATAAATGATGATCGATGCAGCTGATAATGGATGATTCTTTTTTTTCTCTCTCCCTCTCTCCCTTCTCCGTTCCCTGTTTCTCTTTCCTCCCCTCCTCCTCTCCTTCTCCGTCTCTCCCTTTCATCTCCTTCTCCATCTCCCCCCTCTCTTTCCTCTCTCACCCATCTCTCTCTTTCACTCTCTCTTGCCTTCTGGGCTGTGGTACAAGGGTTTTCTTTTAAAGTGCTTTTAAAGGTATTTGCCTGCCTGTTTTATGTATCTATGTAGTTCCACACACGTTGCTTCGTTAGACTTCTCCCCTCTCTCTCTCACACACACACAGGTATGTGTTAAGTTTTCCGTCGGAAAGCAGACCAGGCCCTTATTACAGACCAAACACTTTTAGGCTTACTATTTTCACTCTAATGCTTAATTATATCATTGTCCAAGGTCTGTTACGTACTCAAGATCATGACATTGCTACGAGATGGCTGCAATTATAAGGCTGTGAGGAGACAGAGTCACACTGCTGTTTGAGTCTGCATTTTAGCACTCTGGAATGGGGATAATCCTTCAGCAGTTGCAACCTTTGTGTGTTTTTTGTGTGCAAGAAACAAAAAATAATTCACAATGTGCTGCATAGCTATCAGATAGCCTCCTATGTACTGTGAAGTGCATGGCTGAGAATTAGGTGCTTCCCGATGCCTAGGTAATTTGTAGGTCAAAATGCATTGCTTTGGAAATAGAAAATTTTTAAGTACTTCTGAAATATACATTTACCTCCTGTATACATGTGAATTGACGGATCCATCAGACTGATGGATTTTTCTGATGTAGTTAGCATTGGATGTTTCATATGAGCAGTGAAAGTTCTGCAGCTATAAATACCTGAATCAAACTTTCTAATCTGTGGGGCATTATTTGGAGTCCATGCCTGATTCTCTGAATGAAGAAAATAACATATCATTACCCATTAAAGGATTTTGGTACTCTTTCTCAGATAAAGTAGTTCTGTACTTTGTTTTGTTTTGCAGGGATTCAGCCTGGGAACACTGGTATCTAGTCTGAACTTCAGAAGAGCACTGCCCAGCTCATGAGTGAGTACTGCCTTTCCTCTCATCAAAAAGGAGTGTATGCATACAGTGGCAGTGGGCCATAATAAAGCAGATCTTTCCTACCCATTTCTGAAGTATATTAGCCCTTACATGCTAGACTTTTATCTGCATTGGCTTAATAAATATCCCAATATCATACATTATCTTTTCATTTATTGCCAGGTAAACTACCGGTATTACACAAGTCAATGCATGTGTTTGCAGTAATGCATAATGGTAAAATCTTTTTGGATTTTAAGAACTCTGTAAAAGTGCCAAAAATAAATTAGGTCACACTTGAATTTATTCTTATTAAAAGAAGAGTGCTGTGTATTTTATCATATGTGGCTATAAATATAAAAGACCTAAAAATAGACTCATGCAAGTGTCTCCCAGATTCCACCTTGCTATTTAATGCAGAATTTTAAAGCCCTCACATGTGAAATGATTTTTATTTAGAAATGCGTATTTGTGATTTCTTTTTGACAAAGAAAGGCCTTTTGTTCTGGTTTCTTCAACAGAACCTCATTTGTGACTTTCTACTGTCCCCTAGTGGCATTTTAATCTTTATAACTATTGTGATATTGCCATTTTTGCATTGCTTCTGTGTTTTCTGTTTCCTTGAGACTATCATTAACAAACATTTAAAATACTATTAAACAACCCATCAACTGACTGTGGAAGCAATAACATTGCTCTTTAGCCCGAGCGGTCCTTTCAGATATTTTAAATGATATAAACAAGCCAGCAACCATATGCTATCTATATAATGCATTACTTCATTACAGTAAACATTTCAGATTTGCAGAATGTTAACACAAACCTGATGAAAGAAAAAATGTTATTAGTTGTGACGAGCCTATACATACCCTACAGTAGCTAAATGTGATTTGTGACAGGTTAGAGATTATTGTCGGTAGTCTTTGAGCATGTGTTCCAACTATTCCTTTTATTTTCTTCCCTTTAAGCTCACACTGCATTTCCATTAGATTGTTTGCAAATTTACTATACCTCACAGTGTCACTTTTATATAAAATATCAATATATTACAGATAAGTACCATATTAGTAGCTATCTCAACTGATAGCTATTGAAATGGACTTAAGTTTTCCATGGGTTATATATAGATACATACATCTGATAGCTTTTGCTTCCTTAAAACGCATAGTTGCTTTTTCTTTCTTGTGGACCTGTATGTATATATCTCCTTTCTTCACTTTAGTAAGACTCACACACATTTTCTCAATTTCACCTTGTTTTTGATTTGGATATGCCGGGGTTCTGGTTTTTGTTCTTTTTATTTTATTTTTTTTTCGGTTTTGTATACAACTCTGCTGTCATGGGCTTCAGTGATTAGTTCTTCCATGCTGATCATAGATTTTATTTTACAATAAATACTAGAATATTTCTTAATCAAATTATATTATAAGTGTGTGTATAAACACTTAACACTTGATATTACAGATTATTACCTGTAATTTTATACTGATGAGTCACATTTAATATAGGAATTTAGCTCTTCCACAGATTTGGAAAATCTGAATAAGATAATTGGAAAATTTATTTAGTATAACCAAAGAAATGAGGTGCAAAGAGCCAGAAGATATATATATATATTTCTAAAACTATACTTGCACTCACACACATAATTAAGATGTAAAAGAATACGAACTCCTTTAAACTGTTTTTTTTTCCCTGTAAGATTAACAAATAGAGGTCAAGCACAAGAAATGCATATTTACTATCTTAGTTAATAGCTATAAAAAATGACAGCACTGCAAGTACAAGGTTTAGTGAAATTTGGCCCATTAACTCAGTATTTTAGGAATCAAAGAGAGATATACTGCATTAACGACTTCTTGGCACTGTCACTAGAGTATTATGCATATAATAACTATGACACTAATACTACCATTTTACGCTTTTATCTTGAACTGGAGCAAAGGTAGAAACCCTTCAGCCATCATATTTTCTTAGAATGGTTCATTATATGTTATACGCCTTGGTTTGGAAATGAGAAAGAACATAGTATGACATTTTATACAATTTATTTGTTAAAAAGCCGACAAGAATTGGTGCCAGTTTTGAGCCTTGTCTGTCTTCAGTAGTCATATTGTGACTGTGTAGATCTGCTTATCCATCCTTAGGATTGATTAAGATATCCCAAAACAAAGACCTGGAGTGCTGTCACTTTGGGCACATACACACAAAAATGCAACCAATGTTAACATTCTCATTAATATAGTTTTTCAGATGTGGAAAGGAGACATTCTAAAGCCCTCAGATTATTTAGTCTCACAAGAAAGCTGAAAATCTGTTCCTCTTTATCTGTACGTTTTCATATAACGTGGTACAGCTTTCAGAACTGCTTCTTTGATGACATTCTTTTCAAACAGTAATATCTCATTGAAATATAGAACTTCTGCAGCTTTCTTTCTCACAGATTTGTGTTCTTCATTTAAAAAAAAAATCATTCGGTAAGCAGGTTTGTATTACGATATAGCTGCTGTGCTATTGGAAACTGTAATTACTTTGACAGGCTAAAATGGAGTGGAATTTTTTCTTTAAAAGTTGTGTAGCTTTGTTTTAGTGAAACATAGCTTGTTCATAGCCTTAGTTTAACAGAAAAATATATCAATATGCTTTTTATTAGGAGGCTATATGTTTCTGGATGTCTAAAGAATTTCCTGAAAAAGCCTTGCTATAAGTTTGCCTAATTACTACTAAGATATTACAGAAGATTAGAAAATAGATGGCTTCCCTGTAAATCACTAGAATAATTAACACTATCATGGCCTACTTCCCCAAAATTGGTTTTCTCCAAAACATCTAATAAAGTTAAGCAGTCTCACTTTTTACAACTCAGGAGACTATCTAAACAGAATGAACAGATTTATAGGGTTATTTTTAGTATGTGTCACTAGCATTACAGATTACATTTGCTTTTGAAACTTATTTGGCATTCTTGGTACAAAAATAGTAGAAATCTCATTAAAGTCCTTCATAAAGTACAGTCTCTATAGGGTTGTTACCTCTCCCCTCAAAAATGGGGAAAAAAACATGCATGTGCACATCATGTGGTTTGGATTTGATGTTATTTTTTAGTACTGTTTAAAAAAAAAAAGAAACACCTGCAGATGAATGTGTGAAGAATGTTTGTATAAATAATTGCTCAACTCACAACTAGCTAAGTAACCAAGCATTTTGTCACTGTGCAGTATTTCACAGAGCAACAGGTAAATGCTGTTATGTCTAAAATGGTAATTATTTTCTTCCATCACCTTAATAAGTAATTGTTTATTGAGGTAAAATAAGGATTAGGTTCTTGAAGGGTAGAATGTTGTGTTTTCTGAAAGCCATTCTTCTGTGAATCATATATATATATGTATATAAAGGGTTATGTAAGATGCTGAGTATATTTTCTGAAAATACAGTGTTGTGCTCCATGATGAACTACACTTACACACATATGTTAAATGTAGCTGGGGAAGAGTGCTTGTGCGTGTGTTTGTGTTTAATAGCGTACGGCTTTTGTAATTTTTTTCCCCAAATATTTATATGAACTGCAGAATATTGAGGAGATAAAGCTGAATCCATGTTTAACCAGTTTATGTGTTCTTTTACCTATGGAAATATTTTGTGATGTGAAAGTATAAAGGAAACCTAAACTGTCATTGCTATTTTTGCCTTCTTGAGCTATCGTATTAATCAGGTTGTGTAGAAATGTGGAATAAAGAGTAAGTATTTGATGTGGCTAGGGCCATACATATCATTCAGCTGTAGAATTCAAGTAGATCTTAAATTTCAAGATATGACAACAAACAGAAATTTTACATAGAGAACTCTGATAAGATTATGTTTCGGAATAAGATTTCTTGGAACTGCTAGAGTACTGAAATGTTCGGTGTATTGTGAGAAAATACGTTGCCTGACAGACTAACTTCTTTTCTTATGCATATATATGTGTGCAATTCTATAGGCTTTTAAAAATCAGTTTGCTATAGCCATTTTTAAGTATTAAAAGTCAATGTGCAGCACTTAAACATTGAAACAAATCATTTCTATAAATGTATCTCTTGACAGATTGCTTTCTACAAGGCTGGCATGGAATTGAAAGAATAAAATGACACGGTCAGGCTAATAGGGTAATATTAATCATATCTATGGTAAAGAGGAAATTGAGGTAACTTGGAAGGGTTAAAAGTGGGCTGGTTTCTTTCCAGACATATATCTAGGAGGTTTTTGTTGTATCTGGCTGAATATTAATTCAGCAAAGTAAAAGTAGCAAACGGTTACTGTAGTCTGCTAGCGAATTGTGTATGAAACAAAGAATTACTAGGTTCGTACAAGCTGATAAAGGATTACTATACAGACAAAGCCATTTCAAAATTTGCAGCTCCAACCCAGACAATTTTTTATGTTTTACAAACAAGTACAATTACATTTTGAATGACCTTATGCCACGGTGATGATATACAGAACAGATTTGTCTCTACTCCTGGCTGTAGCTTGTATATCCTGTATACATTAGTGCATTTCAGTCTGTATAGCTGTGATTGTTTATCTTTGTCAATTTTAAGATATGGAATTAAACTCAAATGTCTTTCAAATGTGATACTATACTTACTCTGTTCAAATAATAAAAATAATTTATGGCAGTAATCTGGATTTATGTCTTGGTTAGTTAGAGTAAATATATGGCCTCTATGGGATTCCCTTTTGCCCCCTAAATTCCACAGTGTTTTAAAATGTACTCCTCAGTTAGAGAAAGTTTAGCATGTTTTGTATAAAATGTTCTAAAATTAAACTAATGAGGAAATTAAAAAATAATGTTGTCAGGCTAAACAAGTTATTTCAAATACACATTTTGGCTTTAAAGTCAGCAGAGTTAAAATTAGCTAACAGGACATTTGAAACTAAAAGGCTGAAAAATCTGTGTGAGATATTTTAAATGTATACATATACCTATTATAATCAAAACATTAAAGGTGTCTAAAAGGTCACCTGGGACACCTATCTACCTGGGACACCTTTTATTATTCAGTATTTAACCATTTATTTTATGTTTGTATTTGTGGAGTTAAAATATTTTCCTGATTCATAGTATTGTATAATTTTTCCTTCTTCCCTTCTGTCATGTTCATGATAAACCCACACCTATTCATCCGTCTATATTAATGAACCAGTACAAAAGTAGAGATATTAAAGAAAAATGATCTCGTTAATTGAAGACAGTCTTGTATTCTATTGCAATGGGAAATATAGATCCTGCTCAACACTTTTTAGAAAAGTCTGCTTATGGTATTTTGACTAGCAAAATCTAACGCATGTAAAAACGTTAGCTCTAACAAGAGCAATCACTCGTTACCTTTTATAGATAAGCTTTTCAGCAAAGTTTAATGAGAGAAGTGATGAGAGGATTTTCATATTAGTAGAAAAATAGACTGCTATATGTTACAATAATTATACCTTCTCTTTGTGTTTTTTTTGCTTTCTGTAAAGAATTAAAATTTATGAAATTATTAAAGAGAGTATCTAGTATATAATCACAATTTACTTTACTTTCTAATATGGTGTTGTCATTGGGAACAGTGCTTTTAAATTGGGGAATGTGGATTTTAACTGTTTTGAGCCAGATACTTTTAGTTATACGTAGATAAGCATACATAGATATCTATACATACAAAATACATAATAAATATTATGAAAAATATATATTCTGAAAACAGATGGCCTTTTATTTATTGGAATAAAAGGTACTTTTAATGTTGTTCAAGCTAGAATAAGTATATTGCTCCATCTTACTATTCCTCCACTACCTATTGTACCTATAAACATCAGTATTATATCTAGCACAACATGTGGATAGTTTAAATACAAGGTGATCCCCTAAATGAGCATGTACTAAGTGAGAAAGCATTTTTGATAACTTTATTGTGCATTTCTGTATCTAGGTATGCTTTTAATTAAACACTAATCCATAATAAGCAAATAATAGAAGTTAGCAGGGAAGCAGTTGGTCTAAATCATGACAGTAGCTCATTTATCTTTGTCCTAACAAGACAATAGGAAATGACACTAAGCCGTTGTTTTCTATGCATTAAGATTTCCTTCTTAAACAAATGCAATTGAGCAGTTTTGTTTTCAGCGACAGCCAGCACGCAATGCCAGTGGCCAGAGTTTTGTCTTGTCTTCATCCAGGGAAGGATTAATCTTTGTGATGGTGCAAACAAAATGTATGTCTGAGGTCAAAGTGCTGGTTGCCTTTTGGGATCTGCATTACATTAATGTCATTTTTGGGTTCCTGACGTTAATCAAAACCAACACCATAAAGCGTCACTTAGCTAATTTGTGTATTATTGTCAATGTTACCATTAATTATGCGTTTGTGAGGAAAAAGAGGATTAATGAGATGTCACAGGTAATTTACAATGATCAGGCTCCCCAGGACATTAAGAAAACACTAGCTGTGTAAGATTACCATTCAAACATAATAGTGCTCATGCAGGAAAGTCTTTGTTAAGTCTCTGAACCAAGTTTTTCTATCAGTATGAAATTTATCTTATATTGGCCATACAATATTTATTTTAAATTAATAGCTGTATATCAGTATATATGTATATATATATATATTTTGCTGAGCTCTCTGTTGAAACACGGAAATAAGAAAATGGTGTCACATTTTAATTGGGAAATCTTTGGAAAAATGTGCTCTGTTGTACTGAATTGTGGAGAGATACTCTCTTCACTGAGAAATTTCTACAGGCTACATCCATCAGCACAAAGTCTTATTAAAAGTGCCAGATTATCAAATGATATACCATCATTAACACATCATTACTGTGGTATGATAGTACTACAGTATATAGTACTATATCTATCTATATTCTATCTATATCTATATAGTAAGTATATAGTATAGTATGTAGAGATATAGCGTAGGTATAGATGATATAGATATAGAAGCAAAAATAATGAACAGGGTGTATTTACAATATGTGTGTCAAGCATCTAACACGTAGTCGATAAATTCGAACTTTAAATGAGGAGAGCTTGTCCATTCATTAACTACAACCCTATTTCATATTCCATTGATGCTGCTGTTTTTTAATACTGTTACTTATTCACGCATTTTAATACAGACTTTATAAAAAAATTTGGTGATAGGACAATAACAATCAAATTTTATTCCAATAAAAAGTAGTTTCCAAGACAATTTTACTTAAAAAGTAATTAACTTAAATTTATAATTGTGTGTGTAGGGCTTATTTCTGTTTGAAAAATGAATTTGTATTGATTTCTGTTATCTTACTGAACTCGGCTTCTTTTGCACAAGATTTTCTAATACATCCAATCTGGTGCCTATTTCTGACAATGATTCTGTTATTTCTTTAAACGTCATACAGAAATAGCAATATCTGAGGTGAAAATGATTTAAACGGAAATATTAGCTTGTTCATATCTCTTAATTAAACACTCACAATTTCCTCAAAAATGACCCTGGAGTAGGAAGGACAATAGTCAATGGTGATTCAGATCAGAAATGGTGTTAGGCATAACCTATTAATTTGGTAGTTTTTCCCCTGTCCCCCATGCTCTTGTAGATTGTTTTATACAATGTCTTAATATCTATTGTCTTTATTTCAGTTAGATAAACCCTTCTGTGTGAAATGTATACGATCTGATATTTGTGAATTCTTAGGGTTAATTATGTCAGATTGCTTTTTAAGTAAATATAAGCACTTAAAAGATTAGCTACACTATAATCATAGAATCACACAGAATCACAGGAAGGGACCTCTGGGGCCATCTGGTCCAACCCACGTCTCAAACAGGTTGCCCAGGACGATGTCCAGGCAGCTTTTGAAGATCTCCAAGGAGGGAGAGTCCACCTCTCTGGGCATCCCGTGCCAGTAAGAAGTGCTTCTGGATGTTAGGATGGAACCTCCTGTGTTCTAGTTTGTGCCCATTGCCTCTTGTCCCAGCACTGGGCACCACTGAAAAGAGCTTGGCTCCATCTTTGCATCTTCAGGTATTTATAGGCACTAATAAGATCCACCCCCTCCTCGAGCCTCCTCTTCTCCAGTCTGAGCAGTTGAACAGTCCCAGCTCTCTCAGCCTTTCCTCACAGGAGATGTGCTCCAGCTCCTTCAATGTCTTGGTAGCCTTCATTGGACTCATTTCAGTATGTGTAGGTGTCTCTTACACTGGAGAGCCTAGAACTGGACATGGTGCTCCAGGTGCAGCCTCATCAATACTGAGTAGAGCTGACAGACCACCTGCCTTGACCTGCTGGCAATGCTTTCCCTAATGTAGACAAGAAACCATTAGCCTTAGCAGCGAGGACACATTACTGACTCATGTTCAGCTTGGTGTCCACCAGGACTACTAGGTCCTTTTCTGCACAGCTGCTTTCCAGCTGGATGGTCCCTAGCATGTGCCAGTGCCTGGGATTGGTCCCCCCCAAGTGCAGGATTCTGCACATTTCCTTGCTGAACTTCATTAGATTTGTGTCAGCCCACCTCTCCAGCATGTCAAGGTCCCTCTGGATGGCTGTGCAGCCTCTGGTGAGTCATTGACTCCCCCTCAGTTTCATGTAGTCTGCCAATTTACTGAGGGTGCACTGTACTCCATTGTCCAAATTGTTAATGAAGATGTTAAACAAGACTGAACCCAGTATTGACCCCTGGGTCATACTCCACTCATTACTGGCCTCTAAATAGACTTCGCATCACTGACCACCACCCTCTGGATCTGGCTGTTCTGTCAGTTTTCAATCCACCTCACTGTCTGTTCATCCAGCCCAGCCCATACTACAACAGTTTCTCTATGAGGGTCTTATGGGGAACAATGTCAAAGGCTTTACTGAAGTCCAGGAAGACAATACCCATTGCTCATCTATCACACTGTTAATTTCATTACAGAAGCTTATCAGGTTGGTCAGGCATGACTTTCCCTTGGTGAATCCATGCTGGCTACTCCTGATGATTTTCTTCTTCATGTGACTGGAAATGGTTTCCAGGATTAGCTGTTCCATAATATGTTCTTATTCAAGTGAATTTATTTTTGGTCAAAAGCTGATACTTCGAAAACCAGTTCTAATTTTCATCCTTCTATGATTTCAATCTGTGACAAGTTTAACATTCTTCTCATCATCTTGATCTTCTCCTGAAAAAGATTAATTGTGGAGACCAGGAACCAGACAATTGTGGGGACCAGAGACATTAATTTCTTAATTCTTCATATTCAACTGATCCTTTGCTTCTCTGTTGAAGCTGCCAGGAGGATGTGTTTTTGTAATGTTGGACAATGTTAATATCGGGGTATATGCCACTCAGCATCTCAGTCATGATTAGGAACCCAGAGGCCAAGGACTCTGTACGAACTCAAACACAGCGTAAAGCACTAAGGTTGTACCACACTGAAAAGTGGAAATTTGGAAGACTTAAGTCAGCTTCAGCCTGCTACTGCCAAGCAAGAGCCATAAACAGTAAGGGATGGGGATCAGGCCTGGAGGTTGAACACTAAAATATGTGAAATCAGATGAAATCGACTCACTATTTTCCTCAGTCCACACTTATGAGTATGAAATAGTTTACAGGTAAAATCTCTTCTGAAAAAAAAGGACGTTTTTATTTAGCTTTACAATCTAGGACATAAACAGGTATAGAATATATGCTGCTGTCCACTTGACATAGTGTATTAGCTATACTAAAAAGTTTGAAGTAGAACTCTGAAGATAACTCATTAAACACTTCTAAAATAAATGGTGTGATATTATACAAGAGCTAGAACAAAGATACAGAATGATTAAACAAGACTTTTATGATACCTAGATTTTAATGCTAGTTTTATGCTAGTTTTTAGATTATTAGTTGTTTTTTATGACAAACTGGGTAGATTTGGAAGGATTTATGCGTAAACTTCTTAAAGCTTGTATTTGCATGTGCAATATATCATGTAAAACTGTCACTTCATGTAATCATTGATGATCAAGATACTAAGAAATAAGTGCAGGCAAACGGCAAATAAGAGACCTGGTGCCTATGTACTCCCTTAGCAAGCAAGATTCCATTTGCCTTGACAGAGGACAGAGTCAGTATAAATTAAGTGAGCACATTGCGTACCCAGAATTCCCTACAACCATACAGAGGGTTTGGGACAATCTCAGGGGTGTGAGGTGATGTGGATCACATCCCCACCTCCCACCTCCCACACGGAGGAGAGATTTAGAATCAAATCTCCAACATCTGGGATAAATATTGTGCCCAATGAATAACTTTTTAAGAGGTTATAATATCTCTTTCCCACATCTATGAAATATTTTATTTGCTCTGAATGCAAGATAGTAGAGAGTTGTTTTGTGACTTTGTAAAGAAACAAGAACAAATATATCTGTTGAATTCAAAACATTCTCTCTCAACCAAACTAAAAATGAATAATTGATGCAGTTTAACTAAAGGTAGCAAAGATTTTGCTGAGTTTGGAGTTCTCTGCAGGTATTATTAAGGGACTTCTTGAATATTCTTTTACTGCTCTTATTAATTGCTCTTTGCTGAAATTTTGTGTCCTGTTTGGTCTCAGTCACATTTTTTTGAAACCACAGGCTTGTGTGTTTGCAAAAATCTGTCTTTTGGGTCAGTTTAATGATTGCTCTGCAGAACATAGGTCTTACTGGCTTGGTAATCCAGATGCATGTCAGATATGGTAAAAAAGGAATGAAAGCTAAAGCAAATTCAGTTTGCTCAAGTATGCTAGAAAATCAGTAGCATGGCAAGTCACAGGTCTTTCTCTATGAATTAAGGAAGGAATCAAAGTTAAGAAAAATGGGTTAAAGCAGGATAGTAACATGCCAAACAGCTTCAGGGAAAATCTACATTTTTTCTCTGCACTCAAACAAAATACTAATGAGCTTATTAAAATAAACTGACAAAAAAAAGATGCTTTACTTTCTCTGTTTGACCTTTGTGCAGTGAAGGTAAACATATTGCATCTTTTGAATAATACATGCAAGACTACTTATTGGATACATTTATAATCAGTATGTACATAATTAGATGTTTTGATATAACTTGCGTTTATGAAAAAAATATACTATTCTACCAGAAATTAAATCTGGATTTTGAAATGAAATAGAACATTATCAAATATAAACTTCTATGTGACAGCAACTGCATTTTTCTCTACTAACTCTCATGGAAGAGATGAGTAATGTTTGCAACCTTCTGTTTAAAAAAACAATAAACAGAATTTTAGTGAGAAACTAATATCTGAAGACTAATTTTGTTTGAAATTATTTTTATCTGACAAAATAGAATTTGTGATATTACAAATCGTCAATTGAGATATTTAAGTTATTAAACAATGGAACAAAACAATGTTGCCATTGTGTAGTATTCAGATTTGACAGATGAAAGCAGATTTTCTTAGCAAACATGAAGTCTGATGGGACTTGTCTGTCAACTTATGAGCTGATCTGGGTGAATGTAATACATTGCCATGCCCAAGAAACCCTGAGAATTTATAAACATTTTGGGTGCATTTAAATAATTAAACAAATATTTTATGAGATTGAGTATTTTCATCAATGACCTGTTAATAAAGGAGTTAACGGATTAATTATAACTATTTAGTAAATGATAAAATTGCTGTTATGTTGTCTTATTTCTCAGTTGAGTATAATATTATATGTTTATTTTAATTGCTATATTTTACAGCTGTGATTATTTTAAATTATATGATTTGTTTCTTTTTTTTTTTAAATGTCTTTTTAAAATAAGTTTCAACCTGTTCTTTTACTGAGTTCAGACACACTAAATCAACAAATCAATATCATATCTTGGGGTTTATAAATTGAAATAATTTGCACAAGTGGTAAAAAAGCTAGTGATAAAATAATGTGGAAATTTTTCTCTCCTAAAATTGTTGACTTAAAGAAATACTATAATATAGAAATCTTTTGCCATTTCTCAACCTTAAATCCTGTGACGACTTCAAAGATTTGATTTCTCCCAACTGGTGAATTTCGTTAAAGTGAAGTAACATGATCAATGCTATTCCAAAATAAAATGCAGGACCACACTCTATGCTTGATTATGAAATGATGTGCAGTTTCTTTTAACTTGGTAACACAGACATCAGCATGTGAAAGTTCTTTTAGTATTAGGTTACATTGCAAGTGAATTTGAATGCAGAAAAGTCATAATATAGAAAGGCAAGTAAAGCAGACCAATCTTCAAGTTTAGTAGTCAAACAGTAGTAAGCAATTATTTCTGATGTTAGTAGCATCCTGTAGTATTCTTAACAGGAAATTAATACTACTGTGGAAGTTGTTCTACTTACTAAGCAGAATACTGGCAGGCAGATTAAAACGTGTGTGGTATTTATTTATTTATATTTTATTTATATTTACATTTATATTTATATTTATATTTTACTTTATTTTTTATTTTTTTATTTTTTTATTTTTATTTTTTATTTTTATTTTGTTAAACTTCCTGGAATAGTTTGTTAAAACAATGCTCTAATTACATGTTTTATATTTGGTGACTATTGCTATTGTTTCATGGGCCATCACTGTAGATTCATACAAATCTATAAGCTTTGAATATCTTACTGCTTTAGAGCTCTTTCTTCTTTCTACAAGTTTCTATATTTTGTTTTGAACAGTGGATCATTTGCACTTCTGCTAAGGAACACAGATGTTAAAGTAAAATAGGCCAAATATTTCTTCAGGTTTGTTTAGCAGATATGATTTGGCTATTAAGAATTTGGGATAATAATGCTAACTTTTAACTTGATTTCTCAGCATCTTTTACTGTATTAGACCTTTATACTCTGGTGAATGAGTGTTTACTCTTACCAGGTCTTCTGGCTCATGTGTACATGCATTCAAACCTACAGTGACCTTACTGAACTTAGTTTCACATAGTTCCCTATTCTTTCTCCTGTATTCAGTCAATTCTGGTAATTATCTTAATGTCAGTGGTTTCTGTTTTGTTTTGATTTTAACATAGGAAACTTTAACAGGTAAAAGGTATGTAAGGTAAGGTTGATCTTCTCCACTCGAGCAGAACCCAAGACCCTGATGATAATTTTCTATCATTATGTCTTTGATTCTTTGGAATACGGCAGTACCTTAAATTTAAATTTGATTTCTCAAGATTTTATCTACCTTCCCTGTATGTTTTTAGACATATTTGAGATTGATATTATAAAATCAGCATCTGTTTTTCACAGATTGTGTTGTTGTTGTTGTTGTTTTTCTTTTCCTATTTGATGGTAGTCTTTCCTGGTTAGGGTCCCAAACTGCTCTTTATTAGGTAAGGTCTATTAATGTGCAACACCCTATGTAGGTAGAAATATTTAAACAACAGAAGTCTTCTAGTCATCTACCCTTTTTTTATAATGTAATCTCTTATTATAAAGAGTATATTGCTTTTGCATTAAAACATTCAGATTTTGAGTATGTCCAAAATTTTTGTGGTAAAAAGAGAGCTAAGTTTTATGTAAACAAACATGCTGTATGAAAACAGATGAATTTTGAGGTTGGGGCTCTTTTGCAGATGTCATAAATGCCAACTTTTTTCCACATGGTTCTAAAATCTTAAACAAAAGGAATCACATTCTATATGTAATTCTGCAGTGTTTTTTTAAATTTAATTACTAGTTATATTATTTTCAATTTAACTGCAAGGTAGCCTAAATTCATTTTAGTCCTTACCTGAGCTCTGGAATTTGAACCATGACAGTAGAAGCAGAATAATTATTCCCTCACTGTCATTAGAAAAGTACCCAGGGTAGATATTTTCTTTTTACTGTACATTAGCCAAAGGTAAGTGGTAGTTAAAAAAATCACAATTAATTGTTAACGGAATTGGGTTTCTTTTATAGTTCAGGTACAAAAAAGCAGTGTGACTTGACAGATGTCTTAGATCTTAAATGGTTTGTTCTTAAGAAAATGTTTAAAAGTATGATTTGAATATTTGAAGTTTACTTACCTTTCAGCTATTTTTCTCTTCTAATAGATGGGATAGTTCTGATTTTTAGCCACTGCCATTTTTTTCTCAATCTTTATTATATCTCTTCTGATAACATATTACTGCAGTTATAGCATCAAAGACCACCCTACATAATTTGTATGTGTTGACAGAGAAAACTACCTTCCATTTATGAAATGTGCTCTACATACGCATTTAATGTAGTTCTGTGTGCATTGTTTTACTCAGGTATGAAAATACTTTTTTCATTTGTAAAATGGACCTTGATTATATTTCTCTCAGAATGATTTTCAGTTTGTATTAGTAAACCCAAGTTTCATCACTGTATTCCAGAACTCTTCAAAGGCCTCATGGTGATGCTCCTGAGGTCTCTGTACAAGTCTTGGAGCTGACAGAATCAAAAGCAGATCAGGTCTTTAGTGAAGTGGAAGTATAACATTGCTACGAAAGGGGTAAGAGCAGCAGGTCCATTGCAGCAGAAGCCAAGCTGTGCCCATGTGTTTGTGCTCCTGCCTGCTGTGACCCTGGGATTGCGATATACACCTTCCCTCAAGAGTGTGTTGACTCTGATTCTCATCTGATCTTGTGACAAGCTAGCTCAGGCAAAAAATAAATAAATAAATAAAATTAAAATCAGCAACCGTCTTCTCCCCTCCCCTCTCCTGTTCCTTTAGAGGGGCAGTTTGTCTAGTTTGTTTCCTGAAACAGAGCAAGGGAGAGGGACTCCAAGGGTGACAATTCAGGTTGGTGCATACTTCTGTGGAATCCCAGCCAGAGGCTATGATTTCCAGCTAAAATTTTGAGCTGGAACAAACTGCACTTTATTTATTTATTTATTTATTTATTTACTTATTTGCCAAAGGAAGAAAGCAGCCTGGCCCTAACATTAGCCACTCATTTCAGGACTGTGCTGTTTTTCCTTCAGCGTGACCATATAAAATCAAAAAATCTAAGAACTGATTTAGCTGAAATCTACTATTTTTTTTCCAGGGTACTTTTCAGCCAGATCAGTTTCTCTTACAATATTACACAAGGGAAGGACAAGTGCAGGGAGTGAGAAAAACTGGAAAGGGACTAACTGAGCCTACTGTTTTATGACAGGGTTTATGCTGGTTAGAAACGTTAATTTAATTACATATTGTGAAAGGCTGTTGTAGTTGCTAAGGGAGATTCATGAGGGTCCACAAAGAGTGTAGCAGCCAACGGAAGGAATTGATTGTCATTATGCACAGAGGCTCATAGCAGCTGATGAGAAAAGCCTAGACCAGATGTGTTGAAAGTTTTTTGCAGCTGATGGAAAAGGTCCAGGCTGTCTAATGTGAGAGACATATGGCAGCTGATATAGTGGCCTAGGGGTTCTAAAGAATAGTTATGGGACAAAAAATTGGTCAGGAACTTGAAAGTGCGTGAAGCTTTTTTCTCTCCTAAACAAAAACAGGTTTGCAATAATCTGCAGAGGCCCAAATCCTTCTCCTCCCACACCCCAGAGATTCTGTAATTGTGAATTTGCATTGTTCTTCTGTGCAGTTTTGCCTATGGCCTTTGGCAGCTGCTCTGCTGATCCCACCCTGCTCCAGACCCTGGTAACAAGAACCTGGCTGGACATCTGTCATCAATCATTATGGGAATGTGATGCTTGCTGCATTCAAGTAGCATTTGGTATATAATTGCAGACAGGCAGGTTGTATTTTCAGGTAGTACAGCAGAAGACCTTGAAGAGATAAAATAAGGGAATTGGTATTTATTTTCTTAGTCTTCTAGTATCTCTGTGTACTTTTTGAATATAAGGCTGTAGGTTGGATATTAACATCAGCTAGTTTAGATATAATCTTCTTTTTCTTTTGTACCCTGAGATGTCAGATTTTGTAGTTCTGTGTAGCCACTTTGCTAGATAACCATTCTTATTTGCAGCAAAACCAAATGGAACTTAAACTGTTCATTTTAACAAAACAATACAGGTACTGTGGAGACAACTTTCTCCATTAAGTAATTTTGCATTTTTCCTATAATGTTTCTAGAACTGTAGTTGTTAGGATGTAAAGATGCTTAGCTCAAAGAGCAACAAATGGTATATGTTTATTTGTCAATACAGTGAAAACACAAAGACCTCTAATAGAGATCTTCACCTTAAACTGCAGCAACTCAGTGCTGTGCTTGAAGCTGCAAAAAGTCAAGTCTGGTTCTCAGCTCAGTGCCAGCTGGGCTCCTGCTTCTGTTAGATTTAGTAGGATCTGGCAGCATCTGCTCCTGTGTGGCATAGGCTAGAGGATCTCAGCAGCACTGAGATCCTTGAGACCACGGCTTATTCTTATGGCTGGGTGGTGTCTGCTGGGTCTCAGAGCAGACCAATGCTGCTAGTCAGTGACAACTGTAATTTAGGATCCTCAGCCAGTCAACAGATAGTGCTCCTATTCGGTGCCATCAGGTATGCTGACTGTCCTTTCCAAAAGTACATCTGTGTCCTTAAGTAAAAGTAATTGAAAAGATGCTGCATCGGATTGGCACAGTACACAAGGAATTAATTCAGTTACCAGAACTTAATAGCCTAGTAGAGGTGATGCTTCTGACATCCTTGGCTTGCATGTCACCAGCTGCCCTCACCGATTTCCATTTTGTGTGCAATTCTACGATTGGATTACTGGGACCAACATGGATTTCAACATACCCTCTCACCTGTGTGAGAGCTTTATGTTTGGAAGTATTTGAGAAGCATATAAGCTAGAGCTGCTATGTCTTTTGGGCTTTGTTATATACTTGCTATCATAAATTATTATTTGAATTGATTTGGGCAATTAAACTTAGCTGAAAGGGGATCTGAGAGGAATTTTTTTTTTTAATGTAATTATCTTTTGCAATGAATGCTTTAGAAAAAAAAATCCCATTTGGTTTTTATTTTAGTATACAAAAGCCAGGTGTTTTCTTTTCTTATGTGTCCAAGTGTTTGATTCTTATGTAGGTCTTACCTTTACTTTTCTGTTTTGTCAGGCTTTCAATATTACTCCTTTTATTACCATTTGGATATATATTTACAGGGAATGTTGCTTTAAGTTTTTAGTGCAATATCTTTAGAATATGTGGAGATCCTTTTTAAGAAAAATTGTAATTCATTGTATTCTGGATCTTTATTTTGGATTTAATCTGAATACTGAAAAGAACCTTCCTTAATCTGAGCAGGCTCAATGATTTTGTACAGGTAATTACTGATGGTTGCTGGTTAATATGTAAATGACTTTTACTGCTAAGTGCAGAGCTTTTGTTAAGACTTGTTGGAGGTCTGAAACCGTGCCACTGATAGGGGATATTTAAAGGGTCGTAAAGTCTATAAGCAGTTGTATAAACTGTGAGTTTAAAAACAAGTAAATAAAGAATTTGACGAGGTTTCATGCATTCTCAAAGGTCCTAGGGTCCTCAGAGAAATACTTCTATATAATAGCAAATTAGGTTGCTATTATATGACATAAAACTGGAAGATGTTTCTCTATGGTGATATTCAATTGTGGGCTGTAATTCTCAGGTAGGGAGTTCTCAGATCTCTTTTCCCTGTTCTGGAAAAAACTATCTTTTATTATTTTGGAAAATAATAAAATATGCAATGGAATTGGGCTGTCATAAGTTGCCCATTCCCCTTAAAACTGTTTTTAGAAATCAGATAGAAATGTTTAAGTCAAATGAAAATAAATGTTTTGAAATCTACATATTGTTGTACCTACAGCCTTAGACTATTATGTATACCTGCAGCTGCAGTTTTTTCTTGTCTCTTTATTTTATTTATTTATTCTTGTCAGTGGTGATTTGAGGCCAGTTACATCCTAATAAACCCCAGGATTAATATTTTGTTTGTTATAATTTAGTAGGAAAAATTGTGAGAACCAATGGTTTTGTCCCAGAGAAGTTATGAACAGAATAATGCAGGGGAGAACACATTTTGCTAGCCAGATTCAAATGTGGGATGTCTATTAGAACATAGATATATAAGTATAATTATATTCTATAGGAACATAGTATTATAAATAAAAATCACTACTTTGTTATTCTTTCCAAGTGTTCAGGCTGAAAGCTGAAATGCATGGCCATCTCTGATAGAGTTGGGAGTTGGATCAAACCCTGAATGCTGTAATGGTCCTTTGTGTGTGTGTGTGTGTTTTTCTTTTACCTGCTAAGTGTATTTGTTTTGCTCTGTTTTCAGAGGAACTGAGGACTAAACTGCAGTTAAGATTTAGATCAGTTTAAAATGCACATCTTCTCTAGTCAAGCATAACTGCAGTTACGCTTGTTCTTGGACTATTTCAGTTGTAAAGACTCCTGATATTTTGTTGTACTTACTATTGTGTGTGCAGGAAAAAAAATCCTGTAGATTAAAGTGTAGATGAACTGATTTTAAAAGACAGATATGTTGCTGACATACAGAGAAAGGGAAGTCTTTATGAAGGAAACTTTGTTTAAACTGATCTCAGAATACTGTAACTTTCCAACTGATAGCATACCTCTTTTTATAGTTTATAAACAGAACCTTTTTTCCTAACCATGTATGATTCTAACTTGTTCTCTGCTGTTCTTAATTTAGGCTATTGTGGTGAAGTACTGAAGCCAGATCCCATACCTTGTTATGCTGAGAAAATCTGTGTTCCATCATTTTCTTTATTGTGAAAGACTTTGTTTATTCAATGTTTAATTTACTATCCTCTAGGTGACCTAAGAGTCATCTATTTTTTTATTTTTTTAATAAAAAGTATGTGTAGAGAAAAGTCAAGGTAATCTGCATGTGACTATTTTTGTCCTATGTTTAATTCTTTTTTTTTTTTTTTTTCCTCTGGAAGACTAACAGAAAAAATGCCAGAAGAGAAGTAGTGAAATCAGTCTGTGTCTGTTTGTTATAATCATTTCAACTAAAGCCTACCAAAATCCATTGGAAAGGATATTAAATCAGAAAAGAAGTTGACAGAAAGAAATTACACAGATCTAGGAGGGCCCTGAAATATGTTTTTGAACAATATAATGTTGTTATTACCTCTGGCATTTAATAGGTATTTTCACAAATCTCCAGTAACTTTTGATTGGATCAGATTGATTCAATATTAATTATAGATTTGTTTATTCATATATACTGAACAAAAGCATCCAATTCAAAAAGTGCATGGAAACAAGAACGGCAATGGTAGATAGCAGGATTCTTGCATTAGTTGAGATGGAATACAGAAGAATATATATATATGTG
Source organism: Cygnus olor (assembly GCF_009769625.2). NCBI lineage: Eukaryota > Metazoa > Chordata > Aves > Anseriformes > Anatidae > Cygnus > Cygnus olor. The sequence continues at coordinate 41,253,710 of NC_049173.1, forward strand.
TATATATATATGTATATATATATATATATTTAACTGTTCTTACTGTGTTTTTTAGGGCAGCCTTTAAAATCTAGTATTGAATAATGCAACTGGAGATAGAGCTACAATCAAGCAGTGCAAGTCTTTGCTCATAAGAATAAAATTTATTGCATTCCAGAAGGCCAATTAGAGTCATGAACAGGTCCTTCTGTAGTCAGCCTTAGGACTTGCTCTCTATTCAAGGATTCATTTTAATCTCAATGGTTAAAGAAAACTGGCAAAGGCCAGGACTCTTTCATAGTGGGTTATCTGGCCACATGCTGGTTCCTCACTGGCTTATTTCTGGGGATCCTAGCTGTAGGATTCCTCAAGTTTTGTGAGCTTTATGGGATTTAGGTAAAGATTACACTTTATTCTTCAGTCTTTAAGGATATTGCTAAAATACCAACTCTTCTACTGGCCTTGTCCCAACAGTGAAGGTCTAGAAACAACAGATTATAATGCAGAGTGCCATAGAAGGTTATGTGATTTTTTTTTCCTCAATATCTCATCAAACCTTTGTGTTTTCTGTGTAAGTTAGCTCTTCATGAAGTGCTTGATAGACATGGCAGATCTTGCTTAGGATTTCTGAACACTTAATAGGAGAGGATGAGACATCACAAACTGTTAGCACACCATGAGCTTCTTAAAAACATAGTCCTTCAGTATAGTTCAATACTTTAGGGACCCTAAAAAAATAGATAGAAGAAGATAGAAGATAGAAACCATCTATCTTCAAGCAGATGGACAAATCCATATTGTTGTACTAAGTCTTTAAATTTTATCTGATTTTTTTTGGCAGAGTTTTCTGTGGTAGAACCCAGTATGTCTAAGTTGCTCACTGGAGTGTAATTTTAGACTGGAACCCATGCCATCATCTCTTTGAATATCAGGTGAAGATTGAAGTGGAAAGACAGCAAGAGTAGCGTAGAAGGCTTCTGATTGAAAACTGGACCTGGAAGTTTAATGAAAATTATATTCATAGTAGCTTAACACAAATTTCCCGTGTTGTGCATAGTTTCACCTTTCCCTCACAACAAGAAGTGTGCTTTAGATGTAGTAGAGGTAAGCATCTTATGGAAAAGTTTGGTTTTCAGTTGCCAAGTACATGCTATTCTTCCTGAAATGTGCAATTTTGAAATATTATTTAGATCCAAATAGTATGTGTAGGTATTTGACTCTTAAGATCTGAAGTCTGAATATGTTGACATAGTTAACTTTTTGCTCTCATCAATAAATCTCTTGAAATTGTGGTGATGAGAAAATGAAATAAATGTGTACAAATATGTAAATATTTGTAGGTAAAATGGGGCCAGACATTTTGCTGATGTAGGCTTTCATAACTGGTTAATTTACATGGAAGACTGGTGTTTTCCATCATTTGAGAAGCCAGGCTAAAATATTTACATGTACATGTACACAAACGTATGATAAAATGTATAAAGTTGGTCTCTTAATTATTTTTTAACGTAATCTAGTTTCTGAGTACATTACAGTAATTTTAATTAGTACATAGTGTGCCAACAGTGAATCATATATAGCACAGAAGCAATGAAGAAATGATGCCATTCATCACTGCATTGGCATCCAGACTGAGTTTTGATCAGAGCTAAAATGAGCTAAGCAGTTGTACTGCATTGCTAACAGTAACTTCTCTTTGTAATGTTTAGGAGCTGGCTGTTTTATCAAGACATAAATTGGTTTTTATTCTTCACCTCTGATCATCTTGCAATTTACTTTGTCTTACCTGAAATTCAGTTTTACCTGGGATGGAACCATAGAGTTGTATTGATAAAATGGAGGGCCCTACTTGTTTCTTCTGTCTTTTGCATGCTGTGGCATACTGGCTAAAATTGGATTTAAGTAAAAGTAAGAAAACTTTCCTTATAGTAAGGGTGGGTAACCACTGGGATAAATTGAAAGTGCCTGACTCAGTGAAAAATTTAAAAAATTAAACAAGAACTTATTAGGAAAGGTTTGGAGATAACTGGACTCTGGTCAAGCAGAGTGTTATAGCAGTTATGCTGAAGTTGAAGGGTTGAGAAAGAGATATTTTAGAGAGAATAACTGTGTTATTTCGAGAACTGAGCAATGTCCTTAAGTACTGTTGGTGGTAATGATGAATTATGTATATTATAGCACTGCAAATTCCTGCAGAATTCACTTAGAACTGGTCCACAGTCATTAGAATTGTCATATGTAATGAAATAGGCCAGACTTTACTGATTTTTTTGTCAGTGTTTAAGATGACTGAAAAAGGGATGTTTTTATATTTTTATCAGGTTGACACTGAATGTCTGATCAAATTATAGAGAACGCAGTTTACTGATTGGCCCACTATAAATGAAGTAGCTGTGTACTGAGCATGTTGTGATGTTAAACATCTATTGATTAAACAGAAATAAAGGTTGAGGTCTTTAAAAAGTGTCAGAATAGTTTGGATATGATTTCTCTACACTCAATACCTTAATTTATAAGTAATTCTCTCGATAATAATAATAAATACTGTATCATTTATAAAAATCGAATCACAGAATGCTGCTCATAAAATAACAGGAGATTTTCTTGTACTTTTCATTTTACTTGGTCTTTACACCTCATGCTTTCTTTATGCCTTTCTAATAATTTGTTTTATTGATACCTCTTTTTCCTACCAATCTTTATTCTGAAAATCAGTTTATTGATTATCTTATCTGTAAACAAGAAATATGCCATTATTTTTTTTAGCTTTTCCTGAGATATACAAGACATGGTATAGCTCAGTTGTAAGACACAAGGTAGGCATGAATCTGCTTGATTCATAACTGCCTTATTCTAATTTTATGCTGATGTACCTTCACTGACTTTAGCATGATGAATTAGATTCACATTGAGAGGGATATTTCCACGTTTTATTTAAAGATTTACTCTGCCTTCCCTGTCATTTATGGAAACTGTACTAAATTTAGTGACCCTTTTTAAGATTCAGGAAGGAACCTGTTCAGATGATTTTAAGTAGAAAATTTTTGTGCCTGTCTGGTTTGTACTGCCTTCACCTCTGATGGTTAATTTTGGTGTGACTTGCCACTAAACAACAGCTATGAGGAACAGGAGCCCTTGTGAGCAGTGAACACTTTCATTGTTTCTAATCACTTTTCCATTTATTGGACACGCACATTCACCTGTTGTATAGGCTTGAAAACTTTGGAAAAAAGTGCTTGAATCTGCTGAAAAACATTTGAATGTCTTGAAGGAAATGAGTAATCTTGTCTGCTGCAATTACAGTATGCTTATTACTACACTGTGTTGATTTACTGGATGTTATTCCTGGAAACAGCCTCCCCAGAAGTGAGATAATGGCAGTGACAGCCAATACAGATCACCTAATACTGTTACATCATTCCCTGCATTAATTTCACACATACAGTAATATTTCTGATAAACATGGCTGCCCTGTAGCTCTGTGTAAGTCGTGTATCTTTACTGATTTGTAATTACAGGCTCTCTTTGGAAAAAAAAAAAGATACTATTGTACATCTTTCTTAGCTCTTTATCCCATTGCAATACATCATTAAACTCTTTTATAACATGTTATTATTATGTTATGCAAAGTCTGTGGCTCTTAGGAAAAGCCTTAAAGGATTTATATTTTATTTATATATATTTTCACTTTTTTTTTTTTCAGTTGGCTATGGCCTATTTTAAATTATTTGAGGAAAAAAATATTGCTTGTTGTAAAACAGATACCCTCAGCAATTCAAGACCATTTAGTTCCCCATAGCCTCCCCAGTTATGTTTCATCAGATTTTAGTTATCTCCCAGTGAGCATGGATTTCATAGATTAAAACAGCAATTGATTTTTTTTTAATCTTTTATTTGAATTTATCCATTCCACCGAAATACATTATGTGTCTCCAAAGAAAGCAATAGATTATAGACAAAGCAAAAGTTAAAATTAGATCTGAGTGTGGTGTAATGCCCAAAGGAAACTGTTTGGAAAGGTTACAAGCTGTCAAAAAACAATTTGTATGGTTAAAAGTCACACAGTTAGATGCTGTTAATGGAGTATCTGTAATGATTATTTAGGCATTGGTTGCTTATTATGTCTTTGAGGCAGCCATTCACTGTGCTACTTTGGAGGCTATAAAGACCTGTAATTCAGCACCTATTATACAGAAGAAGTGTGTGCAAGAATGCACTGCACCACATCAAACAAACCTCTCCTCCCTATTCTCTAGATTTTTAATCATTTTTCCCTCTTGGAATTATGGTTGATGCTGATTGTGAGAATAAAGACTAGTTACTGTAGTGAAAGGATCATAAAGTCAATCATGTGGATAAAATTACTTAGCAATTCAGCCAGCTGGTCTCTATTTGGCTTCACTTCAGTTCATTAGTTTATGGGGAGAACTCACTCCACATTTAAAGAAAGCAAAAACTGCATAAAAACTAGTTTGAAATTAATTGCAGCTTTATGTATAGAAATAAAATTGCAATGTGAGTATACCCATTGGGCACTGATTTTTGATTACTTTTGGTATCCTTTTAAAAATAACGTTATTTTGTATTTACAACCTGTTCTAGACACAGGTTGTACATGCAGAATTCACCTCCTTTTCTTTAAAACGATGTGTAATACTTGAAGAGTTTTCAAATCACAATATTTTGCTAGAGGAGTAGGCAACTTTAAACAACTTAGGAGCTGTTTGGAAGAGTGGCTGCATAATTCTGGCATTCTGTGCCAGTGCTCTCATGCAGGTGATTAGGTGGCATTGTGTGAACATAAGCATATGTTTGAAGTGCTGTACATCATAAACATATTGTGGTTTGCATGCTTTGCAAGAGTTAAATAGCTAATGTTAATTACTATTGTGTATAACAGTGCTAGAAATAACAAATATATTATTCTTCTAGTTTGGAAGCCTTTTATAAAGAGCACATAAAAGTAGCAAGGCAACTACGGAGTTTATACATTTCTAATCCCCTAACAGGATATCCACAATGAACCCAAATTACTCCCAAATTCTTTCAGGTCTAGCTGGAGAAGCCAAAGAGGCCATGGCCTGTACATTTATGTTAGCAGTTTCACTGAATGGCTAAAGAAAAATGGTATGAAAATTTTGTCCAAAATACTTTTGTAACAAAAATTTGTAACTAGTGAAAGTAGATTGTTGCTTGTCAGGCCAGATCAAACACCCATGCATTAGCTGAACACAGAGCAGTGGCCTTTTTTCAGAAGTGATACACACACAGAATGTAATCTCTGAATATACTTTGACTTTGGTGGGGGATAGTGAGTATTGAGTGGAAGTAACTCTTGGTTATCCTACCTGATAAAGGTACTTGAAATGTAGATTTGTAAGAAATATCAGTGTTTCAAAATGCATTTCAGTGTTTAATTAGATCAAAATAGATTCTGAAACACTGACATTTCTTACATTTCCACATTTCCACAAGAAATGTCCTATAACAAACAATATTGTTATTATTTTGTGAGGTCTTGATACATGCTGCCTAAATCTTAGGAACTAGAGTTATTTACTGAAATGACACTTTCCAGTGGAAGATATTCCTCTGGCAAGTTTACAGCTGGCTCTAGGGTTTGTGTTATGAGTCTCCTGTCAGCATGTAAGATGGCAGAACTCAATGATATTCAGGAAGGTATAGGGCATCCTCTGAGCTCTAGGAAGGTTTCTGTATTATTTCATGAAATCTGAATACAGTTCAGTTTTCCTGAGGCAGTGTAGCTGTGTCTTTTAGGCATGTATAATCATTAAATTAATGATTTGCTTATACAAAGGACTACATAATCAACAAAATTTAGCTATGGAAAAGATAGCAATGAAGTTCTTATCCCCATTCTTCTGCTTGTTACCAAGATCACATTTCTTTAGTTGATTCACATTTCTCTCAGCTTTGTATAGTGAATATTAGTGGCATAAATGGCAATTTATGTTTGACAATATTAAGAATTACAATTTATTCTGTTTTGTTTTTATCATCTTTAATAGGTAGATATTATTAAAGCAGAAAGGAATGAAGGAATTGGTAAAGTCAATACTATCTAGAGAATATTGGAATTTTAAAATTTAGAGAAATTAAACTGAAGTGGCTTTCATAAGCCTTGGTTAATACTGCAATGTTAAAACAGTCCATGGAAAGCTTAACATTAGCCCTACTGCGAACACATATAATAGGAATCAAATCTTTTGTTTTAATGTCAAGCAACTGCACAAAACACTGAGGAGTCAATAGCATAAAGAACGTGTGAGCACAAGTGCCTATTCAAAATTCTATTATTATTTCCCAAAGTAGAAATCATGAAAAATGGGATAGGTCCCTGGCTGAAGTCTGGACTAGCATGCATAAGAAATCATGTGACATTTTATTCCTAAATAATTGCTCAGCTAAAATATGTTCCTTCTAATCATTTACACAGGATTCTTCCACTTTTGTGGATGGTATGGTGAAAAAAAAAAAAAGTAAAGCCCCTCATAACATGTGCCTATAAATAGTGTATGCAAGGAAAAGTCTGATAGTAACAGAAAAGAAATTCAACAGTTATAGTTGTATACTAAATCTGCTTTAACCTATCATGAATTAGAGAGACCCAAAATACAGTTGCTTTTATGGACCTATCCATTCTCAACACTTAGTAGAAACTCTATATTAGAAGAGACAGGCTGGAGAGTCATATTATTAGGTAGTGCATGGGAATTTTTAACTCCCTATACAGTAGTTAACTACTGTCATGTACTGCAGCTATTGACTGCTCAATTTCCTTAAGTTTATTACACATCTTCATTTCCTGAATGATCGGAGATCATTTAATTACAGAAAATGATTAGCTAAAACATTTAGCAAGCATGCCACCTCCATCTGTTTTATGAAGTACTGAAAATAGAAATCAGCAATGTTTAAAACATATATTCACATATACAATTCTTTAAAACACTTTTATTGGCAGAAATTTAATAAGAGAATCAATAATGGGTCCTAATAACAGACTGTATGATCCAACAGGTACAGGTTAAGTCAAGATTGCAAAGAATAATTGGTTAACATGGTGAAGAGATTGAAATGATATTGTAGCTAACCAAAGCATTAAAGATTTCTAATGCAACTTGAGAGGAATTGAAAGCATAACACATTGGTCTTCCATGCAAGACTGAGGCAAGTTTACTTTAAATAATACTCCAAACAAACGAGTTTTTACTTTCATAGTTAGCAATATTATTATGGTTGGTACTGGTAAGATATTTGCAAGATAGAGATTATTTATCTGGCTGGCTTAATACCTATGGAAATATTGAGCACAGAATGCTGAAGGTACATATGACCAAAATTAAGGATATTTTATGGTGTTGTAAAACTTTGCATAGCATCTTGTTTTGCAAGATTACTGTAAAACCTGGAATTAGTTGAGTCTAGAATCTATTTGATGTGGATTCTGTAATTTGGTAATGTACGTGGAATTAAATATGTATGCTGGTAGTCAGAATAGGCAGAATGGCGAAACACGAAAGATAAAATCCCCAGCAGTCATTTCTCAGGATGAGATGGTTCTGTTTAATCTGAGTGTCTGTGGCTTATGTTGGTTTTTCAATATAGTTGAGCAAAACAAATAACATCACTAATTCATTTCTTGATACCATTAAGTTTATCTACAAAACTTTAAACTATTCAACCATTATCCTAGCGTAGCATGAGGAGCAGAAATAATCAGCCATAAGCGTCACTGCTGCTTAAGCCAACAACAAATCATTCTCAGTCCTAGGCTTTCTGTCGGTTGTTCAAGGCCAGTTGAAAACATGCAGCCAGAATTCATCCTCCCTCGGAGAGGCAAGTGACCCCTGTGCCTTGGAGCTGGTGATCCCTGCAAGTGTTACATTGTAGCACTTCTCCTTGATTTTAAAGGCTTCTGTTCATCATTAATAAAATTTAAAGTATAAAAATAAATGATTAATATAGTCTCCTATAATCAAGAGTACATATATACATTTAAAAAGAATCCTTAAATGATGTAGGAGTCATCTGCATCCTGGTTATGTGCACCTACATTACTTCTCAACCAACAAAACATACACTTTTTAAAATTACAAAAAGCCCCCACCCCATCTATTATGAATTGCCAAATGTTTTATTTATAACAAAAATAAATAAATACTGCAACAACATCTTACAAATGCTAGATCATGTTTGGCTTGGATATGCAGGCAAAGTATGAAAAAACATCTGGTATGGGATTACACAACAAACCTCAACTTTACTAATAACAGTTATGATATAATTAGGAATTAACTGTTTCAACTGCCTAGGTATGGGGGATGTCCCACATATTCTACAGAGGATTACTAAAATGTCTTGCTTCATATGAGAGCGTTTAGTGCTTCCACAGACTTAAGTCTGTTGGCTTCCAACTTTTCCTCCTCCCTTCCCAAAACATGCTCTGTTCCAGTTCATATGCCAGTATTTTCTGCCTGTAGATATCTGACTATGTGCATATGTTCCTCTGTTGAATTTACAAATGTATTAAACAATTTCCCTTCCCAGCTGTAGCTTCTATTTTATTAACACTGCTAAAAGAGTAAGTCTGGCTCTTGGAATAAAGCTCTTTGTTGACCACTGCTACTGCATAAGCAGTTCTCCTGTAACATTAGGTCTCCTTTTTTTAATTTCAGGAGGGAGCTACTATTAATCTGTTCAGCTCTTAAGACCAAGAGTCAGCCACAATATGTGTCTTAATTTGTAAACTTCCCCTGCTTGTTGCTTTCTCCAATCTTCTCTGTATGTCAGGTTCTTCAGCCCCTTTGTGGCCCTTTGCTGGACTTGCTCCAGTAAGTCCATGGCTCTCTGGTAGAGGGGAGCCTACTGCTGGACACAGCACTCCAGATGCAGCCTCACCCATGCTGAGCAGAGGGGAAAGATCGCCTCCTTCGGCTTGCTGGTGATGCTCTTCCTAATGCAATCTAGGATGCTTTATAGCCTTCCTTGCTGCAAGGGATTGCTGCTGGTTCATGGTCAGCTTAGTGTCAACCAAGGGCTGCACAAAGGGAGGAAGACAAATAGTGGCATCAGTGGAGGAGCCGGATCTTACCTGCTCCATGACTGATATCACTAATGTTGTGCCCAGTAGCAGTTTATGCAGGAGATGAGAACCAGGGACAAATACATATTACAATAATATGTTTAAAAAAATCACTTCTGTTTTGATCATAGCGTCCTGACCAAATGAAGAAAACAGAAATATTTTAATGATAATAAATGTTAACTTATATATAGTTTCCCAATAGAAATGTTCAGTAGAATGCCCTATAATTTATTTAATAAACAGAAAAATATGTTATAATGCTTTAATGCTCTACTTCTATCGGAGTTTTTAAAAATAATTTTAGTTTTGGTGGAGAAGAAAACTCAGATTTCTTGATTAAACTACAAAACTAGTAAGTACTCCTGAATTAGTTTTAGGCAGAACTTAAAGTGTTGTGCTGAACTTAGTTTTCTAGAATTAGGAAGAATTACAATATATGTAAGAGGCACCTGCTTACATTAACATGTAGTGTTAGTGACATTAATTACATGGAATATTAATATTATTAATTACATGTTAATTCAATGTAATTTTATGTGTTTTTTTTTCTACAATGTAAAACAATATTATTTTTAAGTCTTATCTACTCAGTATGTTTCAATGGCTTAAGAGTGTAAGACTGAAGTGGAATTAAATCATCTTTGTCTAACAAATTTGAAGATGTAAGAATGAAGAATTATCTCAACAGTTTTTCACTATGTTCAGTATCCAGTTACAGAGAATCATCAGTACTAAAGGTAGCCACTGCAGAAAGAACAGTTTTGAAATAATGTAGTTTCAGTTTTTCCTAACAATTCCCTCCTTGCTTAGTGGTTGATTTGAGCATTGCAGCAGGACTGTGAGTACTGCTTATAGTAGAAAATACCTATATAGATTCATGCATGCAGATAGCGCTTGATTCGAACAGTTGTCATGCTAATGGACAGTGATTTAGGGGCAAAAAACAAGTCACCTTACAAGAAGGAGCCTGTGGTCCTCAAAATAACCTAGGTTAAGAATTGCTCAAAATTTTAATTCCAGATGGTTGTGTTTTATCTGTTTGGAGGGTAAATATGCACAATCTTCCACAGGCTCTTTTCTTAATAATACAGATTAAATACATTACATCAACTTTTATTGCTTCTTTAGTTAGTTCTTTGGAAAACAAGTCAAAACGGTAGCAAAATCTAGCAGAGAAGTGCACTGTTCAAGGAGCATGCATACAGTATTAAGTGTATAGGAAGCCATTTATTAATATATCAATATAAGCAACAGCTATGAGATAAAATATTTTGACAAGGCTAGTAACAATACTAGATGGAGCATAGAGAGGGCTAACTAGACAGCAGGAGTTTTAGGCAACTGAGCAGTGATTACTAGATGTTTATTTTTTATTTTTATTTTTTAATTTAAGAATTAAACCTTTATTTCTCTGCATTTACAGAAAAGTAAAAATTTTAACAAAGGACATAAATACTGAATGCCTTATACTGAAGAATTACATATTCTATTTTTGTAAGAGCTGGGGGAACTTCTATTTTTACTGCTTTTTTTTCTGCATCTTGTAGCAAAAATGTTCACAAGTTAATGTAAGACTATAATGTAAAGTTTATGCAATTAAAGACCATAAGAGAGTTTATAGACCATTCGTCATTGGATGTGGGTCATAAACTGTGAGTTTCAGAAAATAAGGAAGGAATTCCATTTGTAGTTCACTGTTGCCTGAAGCCTACCTAATGAAATCTTTCTTAGTCATAGAACTAACAGTGTATCTAGCTGAGAAGCACTGAATATTCACTGTGCATATTAAACTTGAAAAAGTAGAATAAAATCTTGCGTACTTGCAGGGGCTTTTTCTTGGGTTCAGTTCAAACAAAATTAGACAGCTCTTGTTCTTTTAGTACATGCAAAAGGAGATGAACCTTTAAAATTCCACAGTCAGCTACCATCATTTCATATGACAGCTGACTGTTTAAGTGTAATGCACACAAGCCATACTAAGTGAAAAGCTGCTAATGAATACAATTGCTTTTTTTAAACCACGGGAAAAAAAACACATTAGCCAGTGTTTTGTGGATATGTTCTGTGATGCAAAAAGGATTCTCTGCTGGTCTTGTTTGATCTTACCTGTGTAGCTGCATAGAACACTGGTATAAAGAAATCTATTGATTTTCTTTAAAGAGATAATGAATCTTCTGTTCTTTTCTGACTTTATATGATATATAATATTACCTCAAAAATTAAATACATGATAAAGAGGTGTATTTTTTAAAGCAAAAAAAAAAAAAAAAGATTCCTAAAGATCTGTTTGTAAATATTGTACTCTCTGGATCTCATTTCCTGAAGAGTTTACTATCTTTGTCTTTCATTTAAGTCAACTGGGAAAGTATTCAGCAGGCTAGAAATCAGTCCCATTGTAGATGCAAAGTCGGATTAATCCAAATTAATTTCCTGTATTTCCTTTTGGTTGTATTTTTGTGATGGTACTCTGGGAACTTTAAGTTTCATTTTCCTTTACCAAAGCTTATTGATGTTTGAAAAGTAGGAGAAACTTTTTTTTTTTCTTTAGGTGACTTTTGTAGTTAGAAAGTAGGGCTCTTCAAACTTTAGAGAGCTGAGATTTCCATAATCTTCTGTCAGCAAATTTTTTGACTCTTAAGGAAGAATGGTGTCCACTGGACTGGATCCTCAACGACGGCCATAAATGAGAGCAGAAGCTGAATCTGTCCTCTCATGTACAGAAAATAGCTTTTAAAATGTAGGGTATTTTTTTAATGTTAATAAGACTATTAATATGAATTTTTACTAATTAAATGTACTATTTTAGTAAATTTTGCCAGTAATACAAAGAGTATTGATATCTGCCACTATAAAACAGGGGCTGTCATACACAGGTCGTGGAATGGTCTTTAGTACTTGTGACATGCAATAACAAAATATAACAAAAAAAGAAAATTTATTTTCTTAAAATAAGAGGACTTGAATACAGAAAAATCTAGTTTCTGTTGTGACTTACTGTAAGAGTCTAGTGTAGTTACCTATCTATTGCCTTTATTTTTTCATTTGTAGAGTTGAGATGCATTATCATTTTCCTTAATTCATTAGGGCTTGTAAAGCACTTTGAAATGCTTGGGCAAAACAGCTTGCAGCAGTGCAAATTATTATTTGATTAATTTGACTTTATTGGAGGTAAGCCCACTAAATTATTGTTTAATGTCAATTTCATATGAAAGACAAAGTCCTTTAAAGACTAGGGAAAGAAGTGATATTTAAAATGAAATGCTGGTGCTACTTACAGACAGGTGACATATTTTAAGATATTGAAATATTGCCTGCATCAAGTTTTAAAATCTGTCACTTACCATGCAAAAAGAGCACAATACCATCTAATTATATTTAAACATGCTATATGATTTCAGGCAAAATTAGAGTTAGAGTTCAGATTCAAGAACAGCAAAATTACAAAGTTTTGTCAATAAATTGCAGGCTTACCAGCTGTTGGCTTCAGATTTATTTTCTTGTACTTTGAAGTCTCATTAACCTTGATAGTCTCGAACACTTTCAGGAAAATTTCTATTTGAACTGATAAATAGGCTTGGGTTGTTGATTTCATGTAGCACAGAAGTTGTAAGAATGCTCTAAATCTGTGCTTCGAGCTCAAAATCTTCAATCCCCTGAAAATTCAAAATGTTTTGCATAGTCCCAACTTCTGCTAATTACTGTTATCTGAAACAAATGCTGCTTAATTTTAGGCATATTTTTATTACACTTTCCATTCACTTTGTGTGGTTTACTGGATGACAGCTGGCTTATCATTCTGGAAATTATAAAGATAGCTTCTCGCTAAGGATAAAAATTTCTAAAAGAGGCATCTCCAAAGGGAAAGAGTCCTCTCATTTTGTTGTTACGCAAAAACCTGGCAAGACTTGGAAGTAGTCTGGAAACTGCCTATTATATTTTCTTTGAAATCACCACAATTCCACTTTCTTGTATTGAACTGCTCACCACTGTTAGTAATGTGGAAAAACTCAATTTATGTTAAACTCTAAAATTACATGGTGGAAAAAAACAATTTGGCTATGAGCTTTGAAGTTTGCATGTTTGTTTTGTGTTCTGGTGGCTCACTGTATAATATAATATGTTACTCCAAAGACTTTTCAATAAAAAACACTTTAAATAACATCTATGATCAGTTTTTCTAAAATGCACATTGACATAATGGGCAGAAATTTTAATGTTGAACATTATTTTCATACCTTTTTTTTTTTAAAGTAATTTGGATTTTTTTTTTCCTTATTTAAAATCACTAAGCATGTAAAAATCTAAATACTTCATGAAAGTTAGTTCTAAACAGAGCTCCTTGTGGTCTGGATGTGCCTATCTCCCCCTCATAAAATCAAGCTTATCCTTTACTTTCATTTGGCTTGCCTAGATATACTTAAAGATCAAAAACATATGCTGTTCCAGGTGTGCTTGTGAGCACGCACCACTGATGGGGTTTTATGTAAAGAGATAAAAATTCTGTGCATGAGCTGTCACAAACAGTTTGGCTGAACAAAGTCACTGTTACTAAAGCACTGCTGATATTCTTAAATGGAAATGCAATGAGAAACACCTGTGTGAAAACTAGATTAGTAGAATTGAAAATCATCATGGATTCCAGGTCAGAACTAAGTAAATAAGATGGGTCAGGGAAGGTCAAATAGTATCCATGTTCTCAAGTGGTGATGAAAACTTCAATTGTAAAGAGTCCAGAAACAGGTGTGATTGTTGTATGGCAGGAGAATGGAGAGCTTTGCTTTAAACAGAATGTTTAAAATTCTTCAGTTAAGAATGATGTACCAGAAAAGGGTAATAGAATGCTTACTTATGAGCCTGGATGGATTGCAGAGTGCCTGTAGGAACCCAGAGAAAACAGTCTCCAACTTTGCCTTGATATCTATAAGCCATAGAGCACTCAACAGAGTATATTGTCCAAACAGGTGCACTGGATAGCATTATACCTCTTTTTGTGAGCCCATGTAAAGACCTGACACAAACAAACAATGGAGTTTGGTCACACATTGCATTGTATGACTGGAACCTGAATTCATCACATAGCGCAATGCATCCATTCTTCCCTCTGTTTTCATGCTTCCACAAGTATAGCACTTCCTTTGAGTGATGGGTTAATCCTGACAGGCTTTATGGAAAACTGTCTTCAGAAGAGCTATTTAAATGAAGAGGATGGATGATTACCATATGAAAACAGAAAACTGAAAATGTTTCTAGCAAAATTCAGTTTTGCTTTTGTTCAAAGGATGTTTTTATTTATATCTGCACAATTTGGATATGGCTGATCTAGCACAAAAAAAGTAGATAAGGAAAAGTAAAGATCACTGGAAAACAGAATACTGAGGTCCTTAATTAAGCCAGGCAGAGACAGTCTATTCACTTGAAAGTTTAAACGGAGGCATATGGCAAAGATCGGTTCACTACTGGGACCAACAACTAGGCTCTGTTCTGTTGATTCCAACAAAAGCAGCAGGAAGAGAGAGGAAATAACAAATGCAGACATGCCATAAACAAGCCTAGGGAATTACAGGGGACTAAGCTGTAAGAGTATGCTAAATTACACCTATACATTAACCTTCTTTGTCTTCTTGCTGCAAAGGAGCACATCTAAATGTTTATAAATAAACATGGGAAAACTTCAGACCAGCACTGCTGCTAGAATGTAGTTCCGCCCACCCCCCCCCCCCCCCCCCCCCGCCTGCCCCCCCGGAAACTCCTCATAGTTTGAATCCTTGAAATTTTAAATGAGACATCTATATGCTGGCTTTTGTTTGGGTTTGGGACTGCTTTAAAGTAATTTTGTGAGACTTACATAGGGGGAATTCTAATACAAATTAATTACATAGAGAATTTGTGCAGAAGATAGTTGACATGCATCTTTGAAACACTACTTGTGTTTGTGCCAAAACTGTGCTAGCAGTGTGAAACAGTTAGAAAGCTTTATATGAAACATGCACGTGCAATAAAAAGTACACTCTTATTTATCACAGTATTTTTTACATAAAGGATTTTCTTCTTTGTTGAAAATACATCGATGTATTTATGAACATACTGTATTCCACTGTAGTTGTTCACTAACTTTTCTTCCACAACAGCAATATTTCAGGTTGATTTCTTTCAGTGTGAGATTTGCCAATACACATTTGCATTCTTGTATGTAAAATAGAAGCAATACGTTTCCCCCACATCTTTTAAAAATCTTTTTCCTCCACAAATACTTTGCTGTTGTTCTTGATGTATCATGAATATATCAATGCAATGCACACTGAAAGCTAACAGCATAGTTGGATTATCCCTCACAGCGTTCATCACTAGCGTTGGTCAAGCCTCGCACCACCTTCACTGGTGTAACTTTCCTGTCTCAGAAAGAGAGCCGGTGAAGTGAAATCAAGCTGAATCTTTTGTATTAAGGGAAGATATTTCTTGATCTTTCATTTTTTTTTCCACTAATGTTCCATCCTTATCCCCCCGCTGCCTTTCCATGCAGTTCCTGGTTTCATATGATAATGGAAGAGGTCGTTGTAAACAGGTAGATGTTCCTCACAGAGTGTTCTCTTTTCCTTTGCAGCAAAGTACATCAGAAACTGTACTACTTGCACCAATTTACTCACCCCACTCTCATTAATTATTATGAAAATACAGAGAATGAAGTACATTTTTTTTACCGATGAGTTGCAAACAGCTCTTGCACTTGTATTTTAGGATTATTTTCGTGGTCTATTGTATGCTAGTAACTAAATCCAGAATCTGATCAGCTAGTATTCTGAATCCAGAATCTGATGTGGAATTACTAGGTGGAAAGGTGTAAGTAAGACTTAAAATTTTGGATTTAATCCTTCTCTAAAAGACTAAAGTGAAAATCTGAATTGTAGGAGTAGTAAATTAGGCAGTGAAGGTTACAGTCTTTATATTTAAAACAAAAGACAATACATTTTTAATCACCTTATAAAACTTATTTACCCACAATTCTAGTGACACCAAAAGCTTGCTAGAGCTCAGAGACAGATTAAAAATTTACAGATATGCTCAAAAGATTTGCAATTTGCCTAACTAAAATTTCTGAAAAGGGTACAAAAATGGTTTTAGAAAAAAAATATTAGTTCTTGGGTTAAACACACACACACACACACACACAAAACAAACAGCAAAAAACACTGAATCCATTAACAGCTGGTTATTTCATCATTTTGCCTTAAAGAAAATCTTATTCAAGCCTGTGGAAGTGGCCATTTTATCTTACAGGGCACAGCTAGACAAGATCTGAAATGATAAATACAGCTGTTCTTACACAAGTGAACCAGAAGTGTATTACAAAGAAATGCTGCAGTCACTATTAAGCATTCACTAAAGACATTATTTGACTGTAGTATGTTGTTTCAGCAGCTCAGAAGAAAATTGTTTCTGGCATGAAGAGCTGGGTGTCACATCAGAAACAAATATTTGACATTTTCTTGTTTCCATCATGCCTTGTCAGTATAGTTTTATAAACATCCATGAAGTTTTGCACACAGTAAGGATAAAAAGGAACACTAATGACAGAGTATTCAATGAGTGGATGTCACATGCTAGAATTTATACTGCAGTAGAATTGGAAAACTCTTGCCAGTAAGAAATGATGTTATAAAATTAAATTTTATCTTAGCATTGTTAGTGATAAAATTATGCTACATCAATATATATAGCAGCACAATAATGTAGCAGCTTTAGTATTAAAACATGTAACTTTTTATGCTGTCAAGCAATAATTTTTAATGTATTTATGAGTCAATTTTGGGGTTTATTTCATTATTTAATGCCACAAATTTTGCCAGAATTCTGATGCTGATGTTATAACTGCATTTTTGAATGTGCATTCATTGTAGAAAGCTTGTCCTCTTCTTATTTTATCCTGGAAGCTAATTAATTGTTGTGTCATATTTCATGAATGTGCCAACAAAAAATTATGAAGAAAATAGAAAAAGAGTACAATCTGTTACCATTTTTGGTACAAGTAGATCTTATATCCCAACAGCATAAAAAAGATGAAACCATTTCAAATGTCCTGTGTTTCACATCTAATATCAGTTCTGAATCATATAGATTGCCCAGAAACATAAAAACCAGAATACCTGATTATAATTCCTCTTAATTTTCAGCTAATATGAAAACATATTAAATAGTAAGCAAATCAAAGTAATTTCAGATCTGTCATGGTTACAAAGCTAAGGTTTGGAATTTGGAGTATATACATTATGGTACTCTGACAAAAATAGTCAGCTGCTCAGCTTGATGTTTTTTGATTAGCCTATTCTAGCAAATAGTCAAACCCAAAATTCCATACTTCCTTGTCTTAATGCTATGACTGTGATTAATATTTCCAGAGAACACATAAAGGAAATGTGTGCCCTTATGGCCCACAGGCTTAAGGGATTATATTATTATATTGTTTTATACTATTATACACTATTATTACAGTGTTTTATAGCCATGTAGGGGAGTGTGGATTTAAATGTTGCTTTCTGTTCAGTTTGGATGTAGCTTTTATGTCATTTTTTAGGGTAATCTTCCTGAAGATATGGTGTTTATGATTTTTGAATGCCTTCTCTTGTATCCCAACTCATTTGTAATATAGCATATTTGAAATGAAACCAAGACACTGTTTTATATTGCTGAACATTTTTCCTCTTTTTTCTAGTTAAGAAGCTCAAATACACATGTTGACTGAGAGAATTTTCACTTAATATTTTAAACTAGAATAAAATTATCTATTTCAAGCCCCATCACAATTTGATCTGTTACAGTGCTCTATTAATGATATTTAATAAATACATTTATTAGAAATAAATTTGACAGAAAGTAAACTTTTTTGAAATTCTCACTGTTTAAAATCTGAATTCATGTTTGAACATGGAAAATAAGAAAATAAATGAGTGTCATGGTAAATTTGTGTAGTGTATAGTAAGAAGGAATACATGTATATATATGTATAATATGTATTTAGTGTATATTAAGAAGGAGTAGCTGGATGGGGAGTGTTATGACGTCCTTCAGTAGTGAGCTGAATCACTTTTTTTTTTTTTTTTTTTTTTTTTTTGCATTTCTGCATCAGTTAAACTGTTTTTAATAGTGAAAAGACTGATGAAAATGTTCATACCAGTATAAGAATTTAAGGAAGTTGTGTGTATGATTATGTCACTCTATTTTTGGAAAATTGCTTTTGAAGGGATGGAGCATGTATTTGCTTCTGAATACATTCAGCTTGAAGGACTCTTGATATTACTTTTGCAGTTACTTCAATATCTTTTTGTTTATACTAGCTTCACTGTATTTTTTGTGTTTTTCTAATCATTAGATATATTTTGATATAAATGGATACAGAATTGCCTCTTGAGACAGTGTAAAAACTTTTTCTTTGCCAAAGTAAGCAACTTTCCCACCACTCTGTGTCAGAATGCATGTAATTATCATTACAGAATGTTGACCAATGTGACAAAAACAAAATAAGTATTGTATGAATGAAAATGACTGAATGATAATATAAATTGTGTCCCTTCTGTTTTCTCAGCTGTTATTGCAAATAATAAAAATTTAAGAATGGTTTTACAGAAGTTTCTGTGGAAACTCCAGTGATATTTTCTGTTTCCAGCTCTTTTTACTTTAAATAATGGAGGTATTTTTGATATGTAGATTACAAAATTGAATTAAATGTTGGCCTGAAACAATGAAATAGTGTTTGCAATATTTAATTTTTTTTTAAGTCAAGTCTTTATGTCTGAAGAAGACATCAAAAGAAGTTTGGATGAATTAGTTCAGTTATGCTATAGTGTTGGTTAATTATGAAACTAAGAAATTGTGGAAAACCCCCTAACTAACAATATGTTTTAAGTGTATATGTATATATACACATATATATGTATGTATATAACCAAACAAGTTGTAGGTAGCACCTGCAATTTGAACCATTTATTTTTCTCTAAGTTTGCAAGCATTTTTCTCATCTCTTTTCTCTACTGTCTGTCTTTTACACCACCTTGCCTTTCATTTATAAAAAAAATGCTTTTTACACTTATGGTGATGTAGAAATAATAATAATGAATATGCTATGTCTTATACATATAAGGGAAAGATACTGAAGGATAAGGAATAGATGTAACAAGTGAGTTGAGTGAGACTGGTTGTTGAGGCATAGCGGTGTAATCGACCCCATATTTAGCACTTTTATCAGTTTAATGATTATTGGCAGTATATATGGATCCTCAGGAAGAAATGCCGTACTTGTCTAATATTTTTTTAGTAAATTTATGATTTTTATATTCTGATTTATATGGAAGACATTTCCTCAATGGTTAGAGAATTTTATTTTCACCTTAGCATGTTTTTGGCTTTATTGCAAGTCCAGCAGTGACTCCAATGACAGGTTGATAATTTTATGTCATTCTTTTAATCTTGCCTGAAGTAGAGTTTCTATCAAGCTCACAGATCTAATTGCTCTTTCTTTAAATGTCTAATGTTATGAAAAATGTAGGTCTTGTGTTTTGGTGGTGCTCACACTTCCCAGGAATTGAGAGTATTGAATATCCTTATAAATATGAAAAGATTTAGAGTGCATTACAAAACACATCTGCTGGAAGGTTTCTGAATTTTTAATGGAAAAATGTTATTTGCAAAATGACTTGTAAAATATTTTGTGTTTATAGGGACTACAGTTTGAATATAGGAATGCTATTTCTGTTGTCTTATGTAGCCATATATATATATATAGGTTTATATATATTTTTCAAAAGTTTGCATTATTTTAAATTAAGATGTTACATTCAGGTTCAGACATCTGAGCAGTTTCCATCTTTCCATTGGTCTCTTCATACTCTTCATTCCCACTTCATGCATACATACATATGCTCAGACTCAGTCTATTTCTGCATTAGGGCTTGTAAGGGAGGTTCCAGATCAACTCAGCTGAATTTGTACTTTTACCCATCTTCTGAAGATACAAGAAGTTTTAAGTTTTCTGTCAGTCTAGTCTAAGTTTCATCCCCCATATCCATTACATCAGCATCCAAATGACATTTTAAATTCCATTTGTAATGTGGTTATATTTTCCTGATTTTGAAACTGTCACTTAAACCCAGAATGTTAGCTGAACCCTGTCATTAGCTATGCGGTGTTATACTATATTAGTATCAGAGTATAGTGCACATGCCTGCAAATACATGTGCATGTGCATGCCAGGGAAGAAGAAGTATTTGTATTCGGCTAAGTAAAATACTCTTTTACATCTTCTAATCTTTCCCTGTACCTTCTCTCTGAGGCTGTAGGGGTGAAGAAAAGTAATTTTACATAATAACTGTATTTCAATATTGTTATTAGGTCATGGAGTTGTTTTATTTCACTTAGTATTGTCAAGTGACAGAGGATTATCATAGAATGATAGAATGGTTGGAAGGGACCTTAAGGACCATCCAGTTCCAACCCCCCTGCCATGGGCAGGACACTTCCCACCAGACCAGGTTGCCCAAAGCCCCATCCAGCCTGGCCTTGAACACCTCCAGGGATGGGGCATCCACAGCATCTCTGGGCAGCCTGTGCCAGTGCCTCACCACATCACCCTCATAGTAAAGGATTTCCTCCTAACCTCTAATCTAAATCTGCCCTCTGTTAGTTTAAAGCTGTCCTTGTCCTATCACTATCTGTCCGTGTAAAAAGTTACTCTCCATCTTTTTATAAGCCCCCTTTAAGTAGTGAAAGGCTGCAATGTGGACTCCCCAGAACCTTCTCTTCTCCTGCCAGCACATTGCCAGCCGTCTTAGCTTTTCTTCAAAGGAAAGGTGCTCCTATATTATATCACTTTTTTTAGTATCTTTGTACATAGTTCCTATTACAATGAAATTAAAAATAGCTTGCTAAATCTCTGAATATTTTTGTCAGTAAAAACAAATAGTTTATCGGACAGGACATAAAAAAATAAAGCAATTTATTTCTACTGATTCTAATTATAATAATGGAGAAAATTTTAATTTATTAGTGCATAACAGTAAATGAGTATGACAGTTTAAATGCCCAGTTTACCTTTGCCTTGCTAGGAATTAATCTTGTTTTAGGACATAGAATATTAATTTAAGAAAAAATATTGCAAGCATTTAGAAGAATTACAAATAAAATCAGATGAAAATCTACTGTTGTTTCCCTGCTTCCCATCTCAGTTTTCACTATTACTTTTCTACTGCAGAAATCCAAATGAAGGAGTCCGAACTTTCCACTTGTGAGGGAGAATGCCTCACAACATTTTAAATATAGACAGTCTGAATTTGTGTGAAAGAAGATATCTATATACATATTTCCAAACAACTGTGAATTGTTAAGTATTCAAAAAATATTTTGGTGGGTTTATTTTACTTTATGCTTTTGTTTCTGTTCAGCAGACACAATTTAAAGTCCAAGCAATTTCTTTTCCTTTCACTAGCCATTCTCCAGAAAAAAAAAAAAAAAAGAAAAGAAAAAAAAATAAAAAATCTGAGAAATAGAACAAAAAAGTGAAAAGCCAGAAGCAACATAAGTTAAGCACTGGTGAGGAAGAAAACCATATGGTCCAGTGGTTAAAGACAAATTCAAAGGCAAGAGGATCTTTATTTTGAATTTCTAGTTTGGAAGTCCCTCAGTCTCTTTCAGCCACACTTGACTCTGCTGGCAGCATGGGTAAAACAGCAGGACATCACTATAAACCATATATTTCCAGATAGTTTATCTGGGTAAATAAATACTCTGAATGCTTTAAAATGTTCATGTTTTCCTTTAAAAAAAAAAAGGCAACTCACTACAACAGTGCAGCTTCATCAGATTTGGGAGCACACATTAAGTAGTATAGAGCCGTTACAGCAAGAGGAAAACGTGAAAGACAAGATACAAACCATAACACTAATCTTGAGAGCCCTCTTAGAGTTGTAGAGGAATGGAAAGAAACCAAGATTATGTTAGTCAAACAGTAGATGAATAACCAATTTAATGAGTAAAGCATGAAATGGAAACCATCCTCTGAACAAAGAGCAACATCTGCTTTCAGTCATGTCAGAATGAATCCAGAAGAACTTCAGTTCACTGATTTGAATGAACTAGGTTAACACTGCAACAGTGCATTGGTGTATTGGTGTTGTGGGGTGAATGTTTCTATAATATAGCACTTTCTGATCCAGAGAAAGAGAAACAAGCTATACAAAAAAGAGTAGTATTTTTCCTATCTGATATACTTAAGTGCTTAAACAAAGAGGTTATTTATTATTATTATTAATTATTTTTTATTATTATTTATTATCATTATTTTATTATTATTTTATTATATATTTGATACAAAGCAAACTACTATTTGGTGAACAATAGTTTGATTTCTTCTAGTAGATCAAGTGCCCTGTTAGGAGGCAATATGTTGGAGGAATTCATAAACAGATCAAAATTCAAGATGAAACAAGGCCTATACTATGGACACAAATTAGACCCATCTGCAAATTGCTAGGCCTCTGGTTCTCTCTCATAGTTTCCTAATGTGGGCAGGAGAAAAACAAACATATTCTCACATATTCATTAGGAAAGAATTCATTCAGCATATCTCAGTTTACTGTAAAGAGATGTATGATATTTTCCTGTTAATCTCAGGACGATGGTCAAGAAAGTAGCACTATCAGTCCACTAATGTAAAAGCTGCTTGTTTTTTAAAGTGTGGTTGAAAACCCATTAACTTTATTTTCACCAATTTTATAAGTTTCTCTGATTGCAGACTTGCTAATGTGTGTCATTGTGTGTGGACCTTATATAAAAATATTTTTAAAATAATTTTATGGAGTTTATTCAGAGCCTTTATAGATCATCAGTGACACGTGTCAGCAGTTGAGAGTCACTACACTGGAGCATTGTTTTCTGGGGAATGGAATTCAGTGCTTCTTAGTCATAACATTTTCCTGCTTTTTGTCAAATATCTCTCACTTCTTCTACTGCTGTTTTGTATGAAAGATGTTAACCTATCATTATCATCTGCTGCTCTGTTAGCCGACGTGTATGGCAATTCTAAAGATTTCAACTCTGCTAAAGACTTAAAAAAAAAAGGTGGTAAATTACATATGAAAGGGTTAAATGACAGAACTAAGAGTGGAATTTAATGCAGAAGTTAAGAAATGACAGATTAGATTGCATAAGTAAGCTTCAATTAAGTCCTGTTACATATCTTTAATTATAGCTTGTTGTATTATTATTCCACAAAATCTTGCCTCTTCAAGGCCTAGAATGGATCTGTTGTGTGAAAGAAGTAGGGCTATGTAGTGAACGATACAATTGTTTGTAGGACCCTTGATTCACCTGTTCATAAGTAGAAAAGCATATAATTAATGAGTCAGGATAGCTCATAAATAAAAAGCCAGTTTCTGTTGTCAAGACAATTTGGTGCTGCTATAGAGATTTAGAGTTTAATCCTGACTTTAATACTTACCATCAATGGGCTGTTTAACAAATCAGTAGAAAAAGACCTTTAGCAGTGTTTTTTTTTGTTGTTTTTCCTTTCAACTAATGGTTATTCCCAATTTCTGTATACTTATTTTGAGACCTTTGAAAATGACTGTCAAAGATTCAGCACGTGGAGGCTGTGCTTTGTACCTATCAAGTTCTATCACATGCTGAATAGCTTGAAAAAATCATATCCTGGCACTGAAAATTATTGCATATTTTAAAGTTGCTTTTTGTATTGCTCAGTTCTAACTGTAAATGGGGTTATTACCTCTCTTCTTCTTTATTGTGAACAAACAGAAAATAATTGAAAATGAACAGAGATTATAGTAATAAACAAATAGTAAAACAAGTAATTTTATCTGTGGAAGTACATGTGCATAACACATGGAAAAGTAAGAACAAAAGAAAATAAGGATTTTTTATTATTATGCAAATGCTACCCATTCTGTGCAGTTGGGCTTCTTTAAAAATGTATATGGAACTATCATAATGTATTTATATATATACACATAAATCTATGTACACGCAACTTATGCATACTGAATCAAAGCTGAAGTCAATGCTTTCCTGGGTGATTTTACTAGCCTTTTTAACCTTTGTGTTTTCCATGTAATCTCAGTTTGACATAGATCACTGTAGCATATGATATTAACCTATGATATCTTGTCAATTAACTTGTCAAACTATACTGTGTGGTTTAGGATGAGGCAGCTTGAATGTGTGGGTCAAGAGGGGGAATATAAGGAGAATCCCAGCTGACACACAGGTGTAGCGGTATTTAAAGGAAGTAACAAGTACCTACCAAGAGGTACTGAAAGCAGAAGGTAATGCTACTATTTCTTTTTTTTATCTGTTATAGAAAAAAAGAACAATGTTGGTTTGTCCTAGTTCCACAGTTTCATGGCTTGAACCACTTCTGTCTATGAAAGAGAGTAGAAATGCCTTTGGATTGAGTTCAAACAAGGCAGCTGATTAATAGCCTCTTCTGTTAGTTGATAAGGGTCGCCTATGAAAGAGTGCTTTTTTGTAAGATTGCAGTTTTGCTAATTTCATATTTTATGAGGAACATTCACTAAGGAAAGACACAGGAAAAGTTTGCTCCTGGGTTGTGGGAGAATTAATCACCTGGATCTGCTACACGGTTATCCAGAGACTCCAGTTTTGACCCATATATATGTTACTATTTTTAAGGATCCAAAAAGCAGCTGGTATTGGTTGACAGTCAGCAAAGACAAGTAAACATGTTCATAATGTTGCAAGGTTATGGAGTTGACTTCAAAAAGCAAAAGATTTAGAAGTGGTGAAAAGTACAGAAAATAGTTGGGATGTTAATAAAGCTGCTTCCTTCCAGAGGCAATATCTTTTTTTTGTGTGTGTGTGTGTGCGTGTCTGATTGCAAATTAAGGTGAAAAAAATTAACCCCAGGCATAAAAGAATATTCAGTCCCTACCTCCATGGTTTCTAGAACAAAAGACTGTAGTCTTTGGTTTTAGATTTGATTTTTTTTCCCTGCTCATTGCCATACAAAGAGATATAGCTCAATAAAATGAAAGATCCAGTGCACTGTGGTTCATATTCTTGGCCTGAAGGAATTCTTAGTCAGGTTAATGGATCTGATGGTTTTCCCTTCATTGATTTTTAAGATGATTATATTTTATTTATAGGTGGGAAAATAATAGTTAATCTTAAATTTATTGAAAAGTTATTGTGAGATTGCACGAATTGATAATGCTAACAATACATTCAGGGAAGCCAAACTATTCCTGTCTTTAATCCTGTAAGTGGTGATGTGAGACAAACCTATTGACTTGAAATTAAATGTGCTTTTACGTACACCTGTGTTCAGAATGAAAGAGTTATATTTTTCTTGCTCTTATGAAAGGTTTCATTACATGAAGCACTGATATACCTCAGGTGTTTCTTTTGTGAAAACTGTATGTGAAATATCCAAGAGCTGAAAGCTCTCGGATAAGAGCATGTTGTCCTCTGGAGGCTATAAGATCTGATTTCTAAGTCAGCCAAGTCATTTGTCAGATAAAAAGCCTACTGGTCAACTGTAATTGTGTCCACAGGTTTGAATCTTAACATAACATGTGGGTCGCAAATTTACAGTAGAATTTGGAGGACAGCGTGAACAGCTCGTTGTAACTCAACTCCTTGCCTTAACGTTGTTATAATTTTATTTTTTGTAATATTTTAGATGGGCTCAGAGGCCATTTTTATTTTTATTTTTGCAAGCCAACAGATGATAACAAAAGGCGTAACATAATTTTACAATATTAAGCTATAAAATGGTATTCATCTCTCAGTAGCACTGAATTTCAGTATTCAGCTCATCTTACAATAATGCATTGAACTGGGTGGCTAAGATGGAGAGATGCTGAATCAAAGTTATGCCTCAGGCAACCATAAGCCCTTGTTACACAATCCTAATATGTGGTGAAAGTTCTAGAGTGGCATTATATTTTGACAAAAAAAAAAAATCACTTCTCAGCAGTTTCATTAGTCATAATGATCCAGATTCTGTGCATTTCTGTGAGGTAAGCTAGCAGAAAGACCAGTTTGGGAATGTGCGGCAGATTCTGTAGGAAACAAAGTAAGAAAAAGGGAGAGAGATCAGAACACAGCAATTACTGTTAAATTTTTCATGCTTATAATGCATTATCTAAAGCTGGTACTGTGTTAATGGCTGTATAAGGCCTCTGACTGGACACCTACATTAATTTTAGAGCTCCTCTATTGTTTTGCTTGAAGCAAAATTTGACATCAACACGATGTTTCACCTTAGATTGAACTTAGTGGGGAAACAACATGAAAGTAAATTAAAATCCCTGCTCACTTCCCACCACTTTTGCAATAACATCTTTTTATTTTACACCAAAAGCTGTCTAAAAACGTTTGGAAGAGATTTCCAAAAGGAAAAACCTATTTTTTATAACTTCCTTTCCCTGACTCCAAGATGCACCCAAGGCAATATATTAAAAGTTTAAGTAACATACAAAAATAAATACACTGTTTTTCTTCAGTTTGTTTCTATACTGATGAACCAGTGTTCTGTGTATAATTAAAAGGGAAATAAAATGAAGAGATGAGGTGTCAGAGCCTTTCCTAAGTGTAGCTTGTACAAACATAACTGTATAAAAGGGTAGGAATACTGATGATGTAAGAGAGGGAGCTGCATGTACTGACTCTGAAATTACCATATATGTATAAAGTATTCCTGTTGGGAAAATACAGCTGTCAAAATAGATTCACAGGTAGTGTGTGAATTGGGGAGTTTGGGACAGGAAAAAAGGGCAGAGGCTGAACAAAACAAGCAGAGGTTTGGCCTCCAGATTTGGCTATAATAAGAGATGATCTGAACTATTGCCCAGTATTCAAACCAAAAGAGAACTGAACTTGTCAAAAGGTTCAAAAAATATTTCCTATTTTCTTGTTCCTCTGCACTTCCTGGTTCTACTTGGTTCTCTGAGCCAAGGATCAAGGCAAAATTAAAAAGGCTGATCTTGCACTATTGTCCTTACACTGGCTCCAGTGAAAGGAAGGACCACAAGAAATCTGGTACACAGGGAAGCTTCTTCTCATAAAGCAGCTAGGTAAACACTGTCCTTAATTACATTAGTTCAAATAAGACATGGAAAATTCATCAAAATCAAGTCTGTTTGATCTTCCCTATAATTAGACATAAAACAGTTCCTCTAATTTTCTTCAAACAACAAAATAATTATATTAACTTGATTAACTGAGTGTCAGAGATTTCAGACTAGTGCGGACTGTACAGACCAAGATTCTGTGAGCCTCCTCTTTCCTTCCTTTCTCTCTTTCTCTCTCTCTCTCTTTCTTAAAGGTATTATATGAAAGAGAACAATCATGTGGCATTTGTACAAACAGTACAAACAAAAGCCTTGGGACTACTCAGAATGCATAAACTTGAGCATATGTGCAAATCTTTGCTGGATTGCGCCCAAAGGGCACATCTATAAAGAGCTACAAGTATAAAATACTGAAATTACTTGCACATGTGCTATTTAGGTCATTATCTATAGCAATTCAATGTAAAGGAAGGAGTTACTTATGTTATTTGTATCTATTTATAGGCTTTGTCCAAGATTTGAAAGAATTCCCTGTGAACTATTGTTAATTGACTATTACTTACACGTTATTTCAGGAGCAGCATGATGAAAAGAGAATAAGGGAGGAAATACTAAGTAGTAAAATATCTTTTTCTGTAATATGAAACAGTCACCTAACATTAAGGACTAGGGCAAAAGATGATCTACAGGGATAGTGGTAAGAACAGTCTTTCATAATTCCAAGTCCTTGCAGTTACATACTTGAGTCTTAAAACTTTTCTACAAAACAGTATTTACTATCTGCTTTATGACTGTGAGGTATTTGTGTTTGTTTACGTACCAAGAACAGAGAAGTATTTTGATCTGCCACATCTTCATTTTTTGCCTTTTAAATGCCTTATTAATTTAGAAACATTTCCATTGCTGTAGACTTTACCTCTGGATATAGTAATGGATTAGATCTCAGCTCTGGATACGATGATGAGTTAGATCTCACTCTCTGTCCACTTTGTCATGTAATCTACATAGAATTAGTACAGATTACTTGAATTAAAACCACAAAATTTCTAGGAAATCACTCTGATTTCTAGAAGTTAGATGAACATTCATAAAATTGAAAATAATAACCAATTTGAAAAAAATAGAAAATAATCTAGAAAATATAGTAAGTATCTCTTATCTCTCTTTTGGAGAGTGCAGTGTAAGAATCCTTAGCTAAGTTTCCTGTTTTGCTGAGGACTCAGCTCCCCCACCCTCCACCCCTAAATAAAGTTTTGGAGAGACCTATGTAAATCTGTCCGAAGGAGTTTCATAAGAACATTTTTCATTTTCTAACCCAAGTCAACAGTAATTTTATCAGTTTATAAATTTCAGTAAAAATTGAGGACTACAGTAGGCATCATAACTAACTGCAGTGCACTCAAGTTATGAATACAGCAATGACAAAACAGATGATAGGAAATACGAAGAAAAATTTTGTACAAAACCTCACATGTAGACAAAACTAAGGATGTAACAAATATAGAAAACTTCCATAGGCAAAAAAGAGACAATGAACTTCCTATTTTACTCCATATACATTAGATCATTTTAAAATAGAAGTTTTTCACTTAAGATGATACCGTGCACTATATATTCATTCTGAAAAGGCAGAGATGGAAGACAAGCTGATCTGGAGGATTAGTATTATGTATGAAAAATCATCTACCATGAAAAGAATAAATGTCACAACATAGTTTTGTATATAAAATTTTAAAAATTACGCAGTAGAAAGAGGTCGTGTTTTAAGCAAGCAGATTCATAAACTCTTCCAGATTTTTGAAGAAAGTGATTAATTTTATAGTAAGCACTGGAAAATGATTCTTTCATATGGTAAGAGTGAGTGGTTGTCCTTAGTGAATTACATGGGAAGGGACTGATCACCCAAAAAGGTGATAGTAAGCCTGAGCAGTTATAGTTTGTTCAGGCCAAGTAGCTAAATTAAGAATTTAACGAGAGTAGGCAAATAAAATAATGTATTACATTGAAAATAGTGATTATATACTTGTGATCTTACAAAAATTGAAAAAAAATCCAAGAAGCATTGTATTTCTCCTGTGTAAACAGGCAATTATGTTTATAGTATTTTTATACGCTTAGAATGTATGATTTGTTTGTATCTTTTATATTCTTCTACTGAACTATATTAATAGCAATAATAATAAGAATAGTGCTTATAATAAGCCCTAAAACTTTACTCTTGCATTTACAAGTTATTTAAATACTTGCTGATAGTGGCATTTACTGCATCTTCTATCACTGTGACTCCCCCACTTGTGTCCATTTACCTTCAGTGTTTTTATCTCCTCAGCAAGTATGCAATCATTTATCAAAGATGCCATTTTATTTTTGCTAACAGTAGCTTCTTTTTTACAAACTCTTTTCTTTATCAGTACCGATATAATATTTTCTAAATTTGCTGTTAAATATGGAACAAAAACCCATTAAAATAGACACAAAGTGCAGATTCCACATAATACTGCTGAATCTTGCATGTTAATTGATGTACATAGTTTTCTTGTCAGTATTTTAAATTTTATCCTGTCATAGGAAGGTCATGCAGAGGTGTTGCTTGCCTTTCACTTGCCCTTATTTTGGAAACCAGCTACAGCTTTTATGCTAGATAGGCAATCCAGTTGCACCAGCTTGTCAGCACTGTTGAATGTATAAAGGGCACATCCAGGTAAATGAATGGAAATGGAGAGTCAGAAGAAGTAATCTTACACAAAATATGGCTTAATGAGTTGAACAGTGTAGATTAATTTAAACAAAGGAGAGAAGTACATTTAATGCCAAACTGGACTTCTCAACTAGTATAAAATAATTTTTGTGATTGATACACATAATTTCAAAATAATTTTTCTTAGTGCATCTGAGCAAATGGGACTGTGAAGAAATTTTATGTGGTAGTAACATTTTTGTGCAGTATTTTCTATAGAGAGAACCAAATTTGGGTTTGGGTTTGATCTGGATGTTGATATTGGCTCTTGAGAAATTCTCCATTTTTATCATCTTATAATTGCTATTAAAAAGAAAAAAAAAAAAGTTTAAATGCTGTGTGCCCATCTGTGTTCCAGGACATATGGTTATGTGTAAACAAAGCAAACTGCACTTAGCATATAGCATACCCACTTTGCCATTTTTTTTTTTTTTCTTTGAGAAAGCTGATCCAAATACTTGGACTACCCAGGATAAGAGCAAAAATAGTAATTGCCTGCAAGTGCAGAGTTATGTATCTCCTAAGGAAGAGAGTACTGGTGCATCTAGAGCACTATCTAAATAGGTTCTCTTGTTGTTTAATTACCACTTTTCTTTGTATACATTGTATAATTTCATGTACATTTTAAGTGTGATCCTCTGCACAGGAGATCAGTCATACTGTTATAAATCATACAGTTATAAAATGTGATATATAAAATGATTATATGGTTATTTCTAAAATATGATTTATATCATGCTTTGACCAGAAGGATTTTCTATTTTATGCATATGTAATATCTACATTTCATTCTCTGGTTTGACAGCACTGTAGCCTAAGGAATAGTTGGAATTTCCTTTTCTTCATAAATTCTACTTTTCAGAAAAATTCTTGCAATGGATATTTTTACAAGAGAAAGAGATTAATTAAATGATACCAATTGTAAAGGCTTTGTTGCCTTTGGTTTGTCACGTTAATAGTGAATAATGTTGATGGATAGAGATTGGAGTTGTATTAAATCACAGCCTGCTCCTAATCCTTTCCTTTTTCTTTGAAATACAATATAAACAGAGCATTCCAAACTGCTCTTCAATCAGACAGGTGTTCATAATCTTCTCTTATGATGCAAGGGTTAGGGAGTATGGTGTTACAGAAGAATGCTGAATCATCAACAAACTTAAAAAACAAACAAACAAAAACAAACAAAAACCCCAAACAAACAAACAAACAAAAACAACAAAAAAACAACTCAACTAAAACCATAACGCTGATTTAATTTTTAGATTCTTATGACAAAAGATTTGAAGTTTATATTATCTTTCTTCCCCTTATTTGGCATGAACACTTTATCCTGTATTTCTCCTACAAAGATATGAGTTGAACATTTTCTTTACATGTAATTTAGTCTGGAATACAAATACTGTTTAGTCTTTTCTTACAAGCTATTTACAAAGCCAAAACCCACAAGAAACACTGTCCACTTAAAGGTGGAGATTGCAACTGTAATTAAGAAAAGAAAAGGAGAGGTCAGAGTACACAGCTTTCCTTTGGCTTTTTTGTAGCTTGATTTTTTTTTTGATCCAGAATAGCTGATGTGGGGTTCAGTGGGAGACCAGAGAATGGTCAACATAGAATAGATGGCTGTACAAAATGGTATCTCCTGGGATTTGCATGCAATTCCCTTAAAATTGAGAAAACCAAGAACCTTTAGAACCTCTCCCATTCAGATAATGCAGATTGTATTTTTCTCGCTACAGTAGTAACACAAAATTATTTTCTATGTATTTGGCTTTTAATATGATTGTCTTCTTGTGTGGAGATAAATTAGATGGTAGATAAAGTAGCAGAAGAATTATTATTATTATTCCCTATAACAGTATTTGTTTAAAATAATTAAGAATAAATTGATAGAACTGCAGATATGTTGTAATGTCCATTTTCCATGAAAATGTGGTGATCTACATTTGGATAAATCCCATCCACAGAAAAAAATAGATGTTACATGCGTCTTTCAGTTTTTAGGTATATACTTAAAGTTCTAATTTCTAGTTCTAATTTCACATTCTTACTAAAAAATCATTTATTAATAATTAACTAAATGTAGTTTTAACACTGACTTTGAAGAATTTAATGCTATTTTCAATTGGTCAGTGAAGGTAAGAACGTAGCTTTCATGTCTCTTTGGAAAAGCATTTTGGACCAAATTGTTGCAGTAGAAGAATATGATATTTTTACCGTAACATAACAATATAACAGTATCACCTTGAACACAACTTCTTCAGTGGAAGCGGAATGGCATTTCTGAGTTGCAATTTGAAATGAATAGAATCTCTGATTTAGAGAGGGTCTTCCTTCTATCTTCTCTCTCATAAGTTTTTTAGCAGTTTACATGTTTGTGAGAAATTTATCAATAGGCTATCTTGATGAGATTTGGTTACAATAGTGCTTTCCTACATTGATAAAATAAAGGATGTTTTCCTTCCTACTCTAAAATTGTGTTTTAAGTTGTTTAGAATATGCATGTGAGTTGATTGATGAGTACCATAATTATGAGATGATTGATGAGTACCAGAATTAGAAGTATTTCAAACTGAGGATGAAATTAGTTTCAAGTTTTCTTAAATTTCAGAAACAGACAAATAGGCCAATTTTAATTCCTTGATTCTTCACTTAATTTGTACTTAGGCACTGCTCTTACTGTTCTTAAGAACAGCAGAATGTAACTAAAAATGCTGCTGTTGTAATTCCTGATGCTTTTTTATTCTGCTTAATTATGACTGTTAGTTAAAATAACTCTGACTTTCTGGATGCTTGATTTGCAGGGAAGAGAACTGGTAGTGTCTAATATAGAATAAATACTACAGGAATCCTACAGGAGTGTAGAAAATCAATATATTTAATTTAAGGCAGAGCAATAATGTGACAGATTTTCATCAAAAATCAAATAGGATTTTAACATCAGCATGTTCCCAAAGATCTGAACATTTGGGAACCCTCTATGGCCTTAAAATGACGAATGGTTGCATATTCCTGTGACTCATTTCTACATAAGTAATATCCTGTAACAGTTTTCTTAAATGTGTAGGTTTTACAGATGCTCTCTTTTAATCAACTGATTATCGATCTGTACATGACATCACTCTAGCAGATGATCTGTCTTGCAATATTCGTACATAAATAAAGAAATACAAGAAAAGACACGGTCTGACAGTTTCATCAGAAATCTTCAGAAATCCTCTATTTTATTTTTTTTTTCATACAATTTTGTTGGTAATCTCTAAACAGTTAGATAATCTCATTCCTTAGTTTAAATCTTCCTACTCTCTTGTTATGGTTACTTACCTAAAAAAACTAGGTCTTATTCATTGTTACCATTACAACTGAATAAACGAACACATTTCAGTAGCTAAGCTTGATGAATCCAAAGCCATACCTATTTTTTACTACTACAGCCCCATTTTACTATTTAATCCCTTATAAGTAATCAGAAATGGTAATTCAAAATATTGTTGACATAGCTTCACTTGTAGTATTTTGTTGCTCCTTGGGATATCTTTGCAAAATAGATTCTTCTCAGTAGTAGTGTTTTCTTTTTCTTTTTCCTCTTAACTCAGTTTTATTAAGTGACTTAACTCTAATTTTAATAACAGAAGAACATTTTAACCCTATCTTCCTAATGAAAGGATGAAATACAGGACTGAATCCAAACCTTACACCTATAAATACCCAAATCTAAGTGATATTTGAAGTCTTGAAGGTAACAGTATGATTAAAAGGAAAATTTATCAAATTTATTCAATATCAAATTTAACAGAGAAATTACCTAAGAAATGTTTCACAAATAATGAAGACTAAACAGATTTGATTAAAGATTATATGTTGCAATGAATCTGTTTCCTTGTCACCACTGATATTTTGACACTTGTTGAGTAAACTGATGTTAATGTAACATTAGAAAAAATTATCCTCCTGAGAGGCAATCTAGATAAACAAAGTGATATTTAATGTTTTCTATGATATTTATTTAGCTAAAATTGGTGATTAGATGTTAAACAGAATGGAGGTTAATGATCTTTGTTATTGGTGTTATAAAAATTAAGAAAGAATAAAATAGGGTTAATGATGTATCCCATTATTGTTATTATGGGGATCAAATGCATGCTGTTGTCCGCTGCACAGAAAAAATGGGCCCCAAGCTGTGAGTAATTAACAAAATTATATTATTATCTAACCTTATGCTGTAATTAATTACTCTCATCACTGTATTTTTCAGTGTTGGTTATATGTGGTTTAGGTAGCTCTTCAGATTTGCAAGTAAAAATGGATGAAATAATCTTGTGACTGATTTAGACCAGCCTGTATACAAAAGCTTTTATTTATTGCATAAATGCAGAATGAAATAGGAGAGTGTATAGGACAAAAGTGGACTAGATTAAAGAGTAATCTGAATTTGCTTATCATACCTAAAGAATGTCCTTTTCACTTCATTTTCGCTTTTGTTTTGAACATTTACATTACAGCAAAATGCCCACTGGGATTTTTTTTTTTTTTTTTAATTAATATGTATATCAACTAGTGAGATAAAACTATCTATTATTGGTTGTTTTTGTTATGATTGTGTATGTCAACCCAGAACAAGACCTTATTGTGCTACGCTCTTTACAAACAGAGAATACCAGATGGTCCCAGCTTTAGAGAGTTTATAGTCTGAATCAACAGGGTGAATCATGAGGCATAACATAAAACAGTAGTGTGAACAATGTGATGGCAGCAAATGTTACATGAGTTCCATAATTTCTTGTTGAAAACAAGGAGGGAAGTTTTAGTATGTTTACTGGTGGATTAGGTCTAATATGATGAAGGTGACCCTGTTAGCACTTTGCAGTGCTGTGAAAACTTTTGAGGGTGACACTGGGAAGCAGCCTCATGGCTACACACTTCCTTCTTCTCCCTCCAAATTGTCCCTGCACCTCTGGAGTACTAGAAAGGTGTTGAAATGAGGAAAAGGGTAACTGATTAAACTATTGTAGGGGAAGGACAATTTTGGACCAAGCAACTAATCGTATTTTTAGCCAAAAAAAAAAAAAGTTATCTGCTTTGGTTGCTTTACTTTCTTCTGCTGGAGTCTCTCATTGGCTTGATTGTGTAATTTTTTTGTTAAGAACCAATGGTCAGGGTGAGAAGCCATGTGAAAATCTCTACCATGGAGGGACTTTCCCCTGTGGATGGTGTTTCAATTCTTGCATGATATGCAGAAAGAAAGACTCTTCTACTGCTTCCAGATGCAGATCCAGCTCTGTCTTTTTATACTTCACCTTCATCTACAACTGCAGTCCATATGAACCCTCATTCAACCTGTAGAATAAAAATTATTTGATTCCTCCAGATTTAAGGAGTTCAAGTAAGGTGATACATCTGTCATCTCCATTTTGTCTGTCCTGCACAATCTTATCAGATAGAACACTTCTTGTACTTCAGCCAGTTCCTTTATTTAACTGATATTCCTTCTTCATGCTTTTTATCACACAAGGGATATAGAGATGCTACAGTTGCTTGCTTAGCAAGAGTAGGTACAAGGCCAAAATAGTACATCACAAAAGTTTTTTCTGAATGCTCATAGTATCAAAAGTTCAGAAACAACAAAAACTTACAGTGTTTTTAAGAGAGTATTAAGACAAGAGAGATGAATCATATGATATAGGTTAAAAAAATCCAGATTTAGTTTACAGGGAATCAAACTATATGTTTTTCCATAATTTTGTCTGATGGAGGAGATAAGAATTGTTTCATTTTCTGAAGATGGTTCATGTTTCTTCTTCTTTGGGAGTTGGTCAGATTTCTATCTCCAGTTGGTAAATTCCATGAGATTCTCACAGGGTGCAGAAAGCGTGGGTTTCTTTCTGTCCATGTTTTGAACATTGCCTGTTAGTGTTAGTAGGCTTTGTCAGGCCTACAAATTGAAGGAACCTGTCCCACACCATAAATGATTACAGCAGTCTGCCTGGGAAAGCAGATGTTCTTTACCAGCAATCATGGACATGCAGCCATATCAGCACTGCCAGCAATGGAATTAGGTCTTCAAAACCCACACCAAGCATTTTGGCAGATACTGACTTCTTTGCATGTTCAGAGATCCCTTTTAGGTCAAAGGGAGATTGAAAGAAATACAGGAGGCACATAGTCTGTCACAATACATATATTGCATATTGGTTTAGGTAAATCTTAGTAAGAGGTATGTGGACATTGTTCACATAGAACAGGTCTGAGAAACAGCTGTATGTTGAAAGACAGGGGCCGGTCTTCTGTGAAAACCTCACCCATCATTTTTTTTACAGACAGACAAGAAGAACTTAAAAAGAAATACAGGGAAGCACAAAGCATTTTTGCCTGCTCAAAAGTGATGCTGTAATTCAAAAGCATCTAAACAGAGCCATCAATTCTGTCATAAAGTATAAGAACAGAGTAGAATATAGTCACACAGGTGTTTTGTGCAGCTTCCCTTGACAGGTGAGTTAGCCAAGAGATGAGTGAATTACAGGAACACAAAATGCAAAGTATTTGTGAACAACGCAGCTCAGAGCTCTGTGCCGGCTATAAGGGGCATATTCACTGAGTAGGAAACTGCAGGAGCAGCACATATGACAAAGGCAATCAAAAAAAAAAAAGCCAGAAAAATAGAAGAGAAACAAAAGGGTTTTCTACAGTTCTTTGTCTGTATATACTTTCCAATATCATTTTCCTTCAGTAAAGTATAAGAAAAGATAGGAGCCTACAAAACATACTGTCCTTGTCCCTACTGCCAGTCAGAGGAAAGAAGTACATGAACATTCAATTTAAATTGAATTTGCTCAATTGAAAGTGATAACTCTAAATAATACAATAGGTAGTTAGAGAAGGACCTAAATTGAAAGAAAATATTTCAAAGCAACCTTGACTAGTTCTCCCAGCTTTATATTTTATGTATTGTGAAATTAGGTTCAAGTTTTAAAGAAACGGTAAGAATTACTCCCACATATTTTTAGCAAATTACCTTAATAGTGAGGAAAGATTCTGTAATTGCATGAAGCTTAGTGTTTGTTTTCAAACAATTGATTTCTTTCAGGTTTTGAACTCCTACATTTTGTTTAATCAAACAAGATGTGTATAATTTACTATTTTATTTAAATGTTGGAGTTACCTTTTCTAGCATAATAAATTAAACCAACACAAATGATAAAAATGCCTTACATATATTTCAAATCTGCTAAAAATATTTAATTGATTTTGTGCATTCCTCCCACCCCCCCCCCCCCCCAAAAAAAAAAAAGAAGTCATTTTGTAACGACAATACCTAGAAAAAAGTATTTAGATGCGTTTATCATTTCTCTCCTACATGCCATCTCTGTCATGGGACTGTAGAATTAGGAGTCTGAGCAGACATCAAATACTTCTAGGATCTAATACTTGTATAACAGCAGGAATGGAAAACTGGAAAGAAATTACAAGAAAAAAAGAAGTAGCAAATTGTCACTGGAGAATAGGGGAGGGTGCTGAGAAACTGTCATGGACAAGTAAGAAGAAAAATAATTTGAAGTAGGAAATGTAAACTAGGCTGAGACTGGTGATTGGTGGGAAATAGGCAACCATTGAAATGTTACCACAAAATGTATCAGCACTATAATACATCTTAATGAATGAATAATTTTAAGCATATATTTTACATACTTTAAGTAATTTTTTCCACTAAATATACACAAACATCTATAAGCATTATTTTCCTTTTCTAATAGTTGTATTTTTGCTGAGTCCCTTCTTTGGGATTGTTGCCAGACAGGTTAAATTCTAGTTGTATATAATCTCTCGTACAAGAGCACAAAGGATATTTGGGAACACTGGCACTTTGTCCTCTAGGTACTGTATGGATTTCTATCAATTTTTGTCATTCTTTTACTTATATTAAGACTACCTTTTATAATTTATCAGTACAGGGAACTCTGATCATTGGGAAATTGGGAAAATTACAGTAAAAAAAAATAAGAGAACCTAGTAAGGTGGAAAGTGGATACATTTGCAATAGGAGCAAGCAGAAGAGATGCCCATCTTATGACTGTTATCTATTCCCTTAACTATGAAATCATCTGCTTACAGAAAGTCCTTTTTGTTTTGTTTTCTTTTCTGGTGCAGGGTAATGGCACGCCAAATATGAACTAGGTTAGTGATAAGCAGACTACGCTATTCATATTTTCTTTCCACAGTACTAGCCTCTCAGAATGGTCCTAGAAACAGTAATGGGACTTCTGACAAAGAAAGATGTCTTTAATATATAGACACCACAGACTATTTCTGATTAACTGCTTTGATGTGAAGTCAAATATTTAACCTGTGTTGTCTGACAGTGCTGTTCACTGTTTTGAACACCGTAAGACAGTTTTCTAGCCATATATTTGCATTTCTTTGATTAATAGATGCTTTCTGCAAACATATTTTGTCAACACTCCCTCTGCTAGATATCATATATTTAACTCTATGTTTTTTTCCAATGTAATTTGTGAAGACTCCCTCACCTATATGGAAATATAGGTGGGTATAATTTCCTAGGGATTAGGTTAAGAACATAAGTGACAGTAATAAAATAATCAAAACAAACATTGCATCACTGGAAAGGAGCCACTTCAGATTTTCCAGATTTCCAGATTTTCCAGAGCTCCAAATTTTAGTTCAACTTTAGTATCCAAAACATAGCTCTCATGTCAGTTTGGTCAAGCATCCCCTGGTGTTCTATGAAGCAATCAGGATTTTTAACTTCAGTTTGGGGCTTTGTGTTTAAGTCAAAGAATGTATTTTGAAAAAGATTTTTATAATTATTTGTATCAGATCTTGACTTGCTTTAATAACCTTATTTACCAGAAACAGGTATTTAGTACCTTCCGATAGTCAGACTGTTTTACCCATTTGCACTAGAACTACTGAGAGGTTAACAAATGTAGTTGGGTATTTACAGCTATGTCTACACCCATACCATTAGTCTTGTATTTGAGTATCTTGACAAAAGAGAGTTCACGAGTCTTATGAGCCTTAGTGATGATTCTGAATGAACCAATCCAACCATTTATAATAAAAAGATGCATCCTTTGGTAAAGCACTAAAAAAAAAATATTTTATTAATAGTACAGCAAGTTTTTAAAAGTTATTTTAAACCAGAATGGCGTCTTAGTTTTCAATGTTGACAAGTGATGCGTGAGAAAAACAGATAAAAGCAGAGGAAGATCTGGAATGGCCATCTATCTAGCCAGGCATTGGACTTAAAACTCCATCAGTATTCTCATCATATAAGTCAGCATTTTAAGCTTACTTTCTCATTGTCATGCTGGTATGTCATTTAATGCTTCCATGTAGCTATTTCTATGTAGTCTACTTTGCCTAAGCAGACGTGAGATATGTCTGCTTCTTACTTCATCTGCATAATATCTGTAATGACAAGCTCACCAGTTCAGTGAAGCATTTTGACACGATGAGGGCACAAGTTATTTTTAAATTTGCATTAGTATTTGTTACATAATATGTTTTGGGAAAATGTGCTTCTTTCTTCAACATATAAAAATATCATCATTTGCTTATATTTCAACCTCAGCGAAGGCATTGTCTTGGGAGAGGATGGTCTTAAGCATGTTATGTGCTTTTTTTGATTCAGAAGCTGTAATGTTTTGCACCTGAAAACATGCAGAGTTATGCAAATATGTGCTTTATAGACATTTTAAAAAGAAGTTGGCCGTTACAATGTCAGCTGAGTTATTTCTTCCATAAACAGAGTTTTAGGATTTTCTGTATGAAGGAACAAAACTGGCGAGAACATTTTATGAGTGAAGGAAGGGCAGTAACTTAGGCTATCAAAGAGAAAGTATTATATAATCATTATTTATATGGTGTCTTATTTCCTTCCCTATAGTCAGTCTTATCTTAATTATTTGTTTTCCTGATAATTGCCCAATTTTCCGTTGTAATTCATATGGTTCATTTTTCATCATTAGAAGAATGCTACTTGCCACAATATGATGTTAGTAAAATAATTGAAAGAAATATGAAATAATGCATGATAAAATAATTAATGCAAAGTGTTCAAATACTTTGACCACTATATTTAAGGTCACTGTGCATAAAATGTAATTTAGCCCATGGTTGTTCCATTGCAAATGCAATATGGATGCAATACAAAATTATATCTTTGGTACAGAAAATCATAAGACTGCACCCACAAATGGTAGTGTTTCTCCCCATGAATGTAACAAACATAAGATTAAAAAAAGTTAATAACATTCAAGCAGAATCAACCATTCTTATGTTGAACAGTAAATTTTAGTCAGGCAGTGATCACATATTTCTGAATCTGAAGTCTACATTGTGAGACATATTTTTGTATTATCCTAACTTTTGAGCTTGCTGTCATTTATTCCACTCAAGTAGAAATTTTGGAAACTGTTGTGTATTATTG
Source organism: Cygnus olor (assembly GCF_009769625.2). NCBI lineage: Eukaryota > Metazoa > Chordata > Aves > Anseriformes > Anatidae > Cygnus > Cygnus olor. The sequence continues at coordinate 41,294,074 of NC_049173.1, forward strand.
TAAGGTGTATTTTTAACCTGGGGTCGCTACAAGGTAAAGACAAGGAGTAGTACACTGTTTGACCCGTCACAGGAATTCCAGATAAAACCCCAGAAGTTGAGTCGGAGATAATCACAAGATCTGGAATCTGGAATAACAAACTGTTCATATATCTACCTGTCAGCTGTCTTCCTCTAAGGGAGGGACACAAGGTCACTGAAATGGCCATTTTCCATCTTTTTTTTTTTTTTTTTTTTTTTCTGGTCATACCATAGGGTAAATGGAGAATCAAATATTTACAGGAAAATATTTTTCCATCCATTAGGACTGAGTAAATTTATTTCAAATGTTTGTTAGCTTTTTTTTTTTTTTTTTGCCAGCTTCCCATAAGAAATAGTAAGTAAACCATACAATTTTGTCTGAGAATGTTGTCTATTTCTAAGTACAATTAATGAAATATATTATAATTAAATAAATTAGGTATTACCTTTTTCATTAAATGAAAATAAGGATGTATGGAAGGAAAGACAGAGACAAAAAAACGGAAGATGGATCACTTACTGAATTCAGTAAACCAGTTCTACCTGCAACAATGCAATGCAAACATCAAGTCTAACCCCACTACCTTCCCATTCTATTCCATTATAAATTTTAAAAATTATCTTAACTCCCTAAATCCACAAGAGGTTTTGATATAAGAGCTCCTAACACAGTTACAGCCATAGCTCTTCAAGTAATGAAAGTATCATTTATTGTCCAATAACAGCGATTAAATGAATGAATAATGTTAGGTAGTGATGTGACAATGCCAAACTCTAGGACTTCATTATTCCTGGTTTTCTTAATGAAAAGTGTTGAAATTGTTAGAATCATACAATTTTACCTCTGTTTTTCTGTATTACAAGAAGCCTGATTATGTGAAAAAGCAAAAGTAAACAAGGTGGCTCTACAAGAATATTTCATCCATTTTATTCCATTGTATTTTGCCTGCAAACTCTGGAGAGGTGAGAGTAGAAAAAGCAATGTTGCTTTGACTAACTTGGATAATTTAAAAGAGAAAATAAATTTGAATACTTCAGGTATATTCAGCAATCAAGACCCTTGTGAAGCTACTGAGGAACAGAAATAATTGTATCTCTGTGCCTATCCCACTGTTCTTCATACAGTCTGGGTGTCTTATAGCCTTGCATTTATTTAACAGTGCAAGATCCAGCTTTTGACCAGTGCTATTCTCATTTTTTCCTTGGCAGGGAGGGAATTGTTTGCTGCCTGGGTTCACACAGGATGCCAGTGCAAGAGCAGCAGCTATTCTCCTGGGTCTCACGCTGGCACTCTGACAGCTGAACCCAGCTTCCTGTGCTCTGAGCCCGGACAGGACACAGAGACACATTCATTTGGCCAAGGGGGAAGGGAACCCCTGCATTCCTTCCTTATTTTGTTTGTATTTTGGAGGAGCCAGTTGCAGTTTTTGTGCAGGGCAAGCTTATTTAAACTTGATAATCAGTAGCCACGTATTTTTCAGTATTTGTTAAAGTACATAGGGGATGAATTCCAGACAGTATGTATCCACACCAAAAAGCAGTCCAAGGCTTTTACCAATGTATATAATGAATATTAATACTTTGTTGTTGGTCAGTGTGTATCTTCATTTATTATATCTTATCTTCATATGCCTATAGTATATTTTTACAGGTGAAAAAACCAGCATGAATAGCATACGTGCAATGAAAATAATTTTTCCCTTAGGAAAAGAACTGAGTTTATCTGGACTTACATATTAGAAGTGACATTTAGATATTTTTTTTTTTTAGTTGAAAGGAAGGTCCATTGTTTTGAATGACTTCATGATCAAGCTATTTATAAAACAGAATTTGTTTTCCTGATTTTCTGAAAAAGGTGCCTTCCTGTTTAAGTTAATTTTATGTGTATGTAATATACTGCTGTTGTACCAAAACAGAGTACGGTAGTAATATTTTATCATACTTATTAGTGTCAGTATTTATTTATTTATTTATTTATTTTGCTAGTTCTGTTAAGGTAGCACTACTCTTTTTCAGATGGTGTCTCTGTAAAAATGAGACTATATGTTCTCTGGGGAAAAATACATTTTTCTCATATGCAGGATATGGGTCTATGTTACTTATGTGAATCAAACACATTTTCATAATTATATAGTCAGTGTATTGTGAAAAAAAATCAGGTTAATTTTCTGCGTTTGAAGAAAGATGCAAAACTTTTCTAAGGAAGCTAGTGTAGCTCAGGTTTTCTAAGAACCTGAGAGTTCTGGTTTTACAGCCTAAGATATATCTCGTTAGTCATGTGCCTTTGCAACTTCAAACCAAATCAATTGTATATCTGCATGTGTATTTTTGTGTAATATATTGTGCACTCTGCTTTGTAATGGGCTGAACTTAAGTAGTAGTTGTCAGTATGTCTTGGAACAGCAAAAGTGACAACACAGAGAATTATTTTTTTCCTATATAATTTTGTCAATTCTACAATGAGTTAAAAGAAGTAACTATTTTTCTTTTGGAAGTGTACTGTGTATATCACAGCAGAGGGTGGATCTAAGGGACAAAGCTGATACATGGCCTCATCACTCTTGATTTGGTTGCTCTCTATATAGACTTGTTGTAAAGGAGAAGATTTTAAAGGGATGAAATTGAGTTAAGAAAAATATTCGAAAAATTGTAAAAGAAAGAACAATTGATAATCAGTTGACAATCAATATGTAAATTTTGTTTCCACTTTTGTTGTTTTATTGAATATAGAAAACTCCCTCTTAGTGCTATATTTATTGTAGCTGGAAGGGAAGTGGGTAGAATAATTATTGTGAAGAATTGTAAAGGAAAGGAAGAGGTTTTTAGAAATTTTAAATAGTGGAAGGAGAGTAGAAAATATTAAAAAACAGAAAGTAGAAAATATAGAAATTCAGTTTTGAAACCAACTAAGGAACCTGAAGGTGCTAAGTCTGTGGGACCTGATGAGATACACTGAGGGAGGTTCTGAGGGAACTGGCAGATGTAGTTACTAAGCCACTAACCATTATATATGAGAAGTTGTGGCAGTCTGGTGAAGTTCCTACTGACTGGAAAAGGGGAAACAACCTCATTTTTAAAAAGGGAGAAAAGAAAGACTTGGAGATCTACAGGCCAGTCAGTCTCACCTCTGTGCCCAGCAAGATCATGGAGGAGATCCTCCTGGAAACCATGCTAATACACATGGTGATTGGTTACAGCAAACAGGGCTTCACTAAGGGCAAATTATGCCTGACAAATGTGATGGCCTTCTATGATGGGGTTACAGCATTGGTGGATAAGGGAAGAGCAACTGACGTAATCTACCTGGAGTTGTGCAAAACACTTGATACTGTCTCACATAATATCCTTGTCTCTAAATTGGAGAGACATGGATTGGACAGATGGACTACTTGGTGGTTAAAAATTGGCTGTATGTTCATACTCAAAGAGTTGTGGTCAACAGCTCGATGTCCAGGTGGAGACCAGTGATAAGTAGTGTCCGTCAGGGGTCGGTATTGGGACCAGCACTGTTTAACATCTTTGTCAGTGACATGGGCAGTAGGATTGAGTGCAACCTCAGCAAGTCTGCCAATGACTCCAATCTGTGTGGCGTGGTCAACATGCTGGAGGGAAAGGATGCCATCCAGAGGGATCTGGACAGGCTTGAGAGGTGAGCCTGTAGGAACTTCATGAGGTTCAACAAGGCCAACTGCAAGGTCCTGCATCTGGGCTGGGGCAATCCCAAGCGTAAATACAGACTGAGCGCAGTATGGATTGAGAGCAACCCTGAGGAGAAGGACCTGAGGGTGCTGGTTGATGAGAAGCTCAACATGAGCTGGCAATGTGTGCTTGCAGCCCAGAAAGCCAACTGTATTCTGGGCTGCATCAAAAGAAGCATGACCAGCAGGTCAAGGGAGGTGATTGTCCCTCTCTACTCTTGCACTTCTGAGACCCCACCTGGAGTAATGTGTTCAGTTCTGGGGCCTCCAGCACAAGAAGGACAAGGTCCTGTTGGAGTTAGTCCAGAGGAGGGCCACAAGATTGATCAATGGGCTGGAGCACCTCTCCTAAGAAGAGAGGCTGACAGAGTTGGGGTTGTTCAGCCTGGAGAAGAGAAGGCTCCAACAGAGACCTTGTATCAGCCTTCCAGTATCTAAAGGGAGCCTACAGGAAGGCTGGGGAGGGACTCTTTGTCAGGGAGTGTAGTGATAGTACAAAAGTTATGGCTTTAACCTAAAGGAGGGTAGATTTAGATTAGATATTAGGAAGAAATTAGAAAGTATAAGTAATATAATATAGGAGCACCTCTCCTATGAAGAAAAGCTAAGATGGCTGGCAATGTGCAGGCAGGAGAAGAGAAGAAGGTTCTGGGGAGACCACATTGCAGCCTTTCATTACTTAAAGGGGTGTCGCGTTAAGGGGTGTAGCCGATTAATCGTTAGGGGTCTGGTCGGATTCAGGGTACTGAACTATCACAATCACAGATTCACCAATAACGCATTAACCGATATGGGTCTGGTCGGATTCAGAGCACTGAACTACCATGGTCACGGATTCACCAGTAATGTATAACTGCCCTTACTCTAGTCACATTCAATGAGAACTATCACAGCTAGGAACAATGCAGTTAAGTGCAATTTATTACAGCAACAGGTACACAGGTTCTTTGGATTGCTGGCGATAGTTACTGTCTGCAAAAGCAAGCTAGCATGCATGAAATACACAGGTGCGCAGCCTTGAAATTAACATGTTTAAAGGCACAAAGACTCTATAGAGATTTCTAAGTTTCCGCAGAGACACACAGTATAACCAAGTGTTCAAATCTCACCCAAAGGCATCCCAATGGGGGGGAAGAGAGGCTCAGCCCGTCAACTGATCCCAGGAGTCAGGAGGTCCTTGGGATGGTGTATTCCCTCAGGATGGTATCTCCCCTGATGGTGGTATCTTCCCTGATGGTGGTATCTTAATGATAGTATCTTCCCCTGACATCCCCTCTCTCATAGGCCAATTTATATTATTTTCTATCTTTTAGGTGGAGCTTGAGTGACTCTAGTCAAGCATATCTTAGTTACGATTGGTGAAAAGTTTTCCCATCTCTGTTTAAAGGAATAGGCTCTGAGAAATTCAGAGCGCGTGCTCAGTGAGAGGTGGTCGCACCTTGGAGGTGGGTAGCTTTTGGGATGGAGGTGTGTTTTGGTATTATAATCAAATTATAATGAGCAAAAGTACACTAGAGTACAGCATTTGTCAAAACATGACAGGTCATTGGCTCAGAGTAGCTAAAAGTGTGGCTTATTGGTCTCGGTGTGCACAAGAACAATAGAGTCCCCACCTGGTCACAGAGCCTAGCCGTGGTATCTCCACTCCACTCTACGCTCCGTACTGTTCCTTAGAGCCAGCACACCAGGTTCCCCCAGTGTGATAGCATCTAAGGTTGGAAGCCTAGGGAACGCTCAGGTAATGCAGCTACACCCTACCCTGAAAGCCTCTTCAATGCTGTACATTTTCTTTAAAATGTGAATGTTAGTTTTATTTTCCTAGTTACTTTGGGCAATTGCACCACAAGGGGGCTTATAAAAAAGATGGAGAATGACATTTTACATGGACAGATAGTGATAGAACAAGGACAGTTTTAAACTAAAACAGGGAAGATTTAGATTAGATGTTAGGAGGAAATTCTTTACTCAGAGGGTGGTGAGCAGGTTGCCCAAGAGAAGGTGTGGATGCCCCCAGTCCTTGGCCAGGCTGGGTGGATCAACCTGGTCTAGTGGGAATTGTCCCTACCCATCACAGAGGAGTTGGAACTAGGTGACGTTTATGGTCCCTTCCAACCCAAACTGTGCTATGATTCTATGATTCTATGATTTTATGGCTTTAGTGTAAGTACACTAAGTGCAGTTTTTCTCCTATTTCTGCACTACCCCATCTTTATAAAAAATGTATTAAGAATGCATATTTTAGATTTTATGAATAAATTTGTTTATACATACACGTATTCATATCTACCAACTATCTTAACCTGTTTTGATTTAAACATAATTTCTTGTTAGCTATAATGATTCCCTTCCCCAAGATCTGTAAAATAGGACCCTGGGACGTAATGTCTTATTACAAGCACTCTAGCTCCACAGAGTATGCTTTGCTTTATCTGAAGACTAACTGAAGATATCACCATTTGAATTGCATGTTTTAGATGGAGACTTGGCATCTAAGGAATCATGAAAGTTGAATCTGTCTTCAAGTAATTGTTTGTGACAACGAAGACTCTGGTTTACAGTAAGGTATTGGGAGTCATGCTTGTCAAAATTTGTGAAGTTATTAACTATCCATCAGAGTTATAACCTCAATCATTAAACACCATCAAGAGTACAATAACTTTTAAAAAGAGATTTATTTATTTTTTTTTCCTGAAGGAGAAATAAGTTCAGTCACTGGCAATTCCACAGAGTGCAAAGTAAGGCAAGGGAAAGCTACAAGTGTGCATAATAAGTTGGATTAACTGTAGAACTTCTTAGAATTTGCATAGCATTAGACTGATAATTTTGTACCAGAAAACAGTTTCCAAGAGATTGATTCATTATAGAAAGAATCCATTGCAGTCATTCTAATATCACATAATTTAAAAAAAAAAAAAAAAAAAAAAAAAGAAGGAATATACTATAAACTAATTTAATCAGTTGTAGAAGAGTTTCCTTGGTAGGAAAGCATATGCAAGGCAAACCTCTCATCTCCTACTTGCTGAGGGACTGAAGTTATTTGGTGCAGCCTGCAGAACAGCATAGTCTTGTGTATCCCAAGGGGCGGAACACTCTTACTGCATCAGTCCTTGCTGACAGGGGTGAACCTGGCTGCATACCCAGATTATGCTCTACTTAGATACAGAAAATAAGGTCTTAGATACAGAAAAGAAGGAATAAAAAGGCTACATGGAAAGAATAACATATTGTTTGAATGGAAATTATGAACTTTTATTAAGTCAGCATGCAAAATATGGCAAAAGTACAATTTCCCATTGTTGACGGCATGCATAACATTTGTCCCTCAATCAGAAGCAATAAATCGAAGTAGGAAACTAGCAAAACATGAACCTTCCAGAGAACCTGCTGTGCATTTTCTCCAACACATTCATCAGTGTGGGGGATTTTTCACAGCTGCTGCTAGATGATACTGGGCAGTTAAAATGTTGTGTAATTTTTGGATTTACATTGTGAATATGCAGTGAAGTGAATGCAGTCACTTTCACACAATACTATTACATGTCACCCCACATATCATTAGCATTTCATTTGGTCCATTTCAGAAGAAAGCTCTTGCCTGGTGTAACCAAAATAAATGTGGCAAAGTAAATATCACAAAGGATTTTTTTTTTTCGAGAACCCTCTCATGCCTTTGTATCATTTTCAAGTGACTTCTTAAAGATCTGCCAAAAATAAACTTTCTTATGATGATATCCACTTATGTTCAGTTGTAAATATGAAAACAAGAAGTTAGTATCAACCCACTGAACCATAAAGAATTTTTCAATAAGACGCTAGCTATCCAGTTCCTGTGGAAGATCATTATGTTCATAAAGTACTTGAATAAATAAATGTGAAGAAATTTGAGTTTGATTCTAGGTTTCCATTCCTCCTTTGGACATTCAGTTCCTGCTGTAGCAGCTGCAAAGGGGTTGATTGTTTATTTGTTTATTTATTTCATGGAGGCAAAATGGGCTTCAGAACTAATTCAGAGAACCTGAAGATAAATACCACCTTCACCAAGGAAATCATATCAGAAGAAGGTTATCTACCTTTTGCACACAGGTAGTTTATCCTTAAATACAGAGAAATTACTTGGATTTTAATAGATCTTCTTGCTTGTTATTCTCTTAACTTTAGTTACATATCCCTTTGGTGTGCATATTTGAAGATTTTATTGCTTTCTCTCTCTCTCTCTCTCTCTCTCTCTCTCTCTTTCTCTCTTTTTCTCTTTCTTTCTCTTTCATTTTTTTGTTTTGGAAGTGGAAATCATGAAAATCATGAAGAATTCCTAATATTCAAACTGTTTCTGATATATATATATATTTTCATGCACTTAGGTCCAAATAGGTAGTACATCTACATTTTCAAGTCATTAGAATCAAATGATTTTATTTGTGGATATGAAGTAATATCAGCAACCTGAGCGCTATTAATATTTATTTGTATTTATCAAAATGTACATGTGTTACTATACCATAACAAATGAGGAGGAAAGAGATTCTCAGTTTTACACAATTCCTTTCTCTTATAGCAGTGCATTTTTTTTTTTGTAAGTACTCCCATTAAGTTGAATAAAATTTGTGTCCTGGATGTTATAGCTGAGAGAAATGTAAGTATAGGACAAAAAAAATCTTTACATCACCCAGCTTCACTAGCCACTGTATTCTTCCATGTCTCTACCAAAAAGTCATCTTCTCCTTTCTAAAAGATGAAATCTGTCAGTCTATATAATGCACTATGCAGAGTGACTAGAGTAGACATCAGATCTTTTGCTTCTCTTCCTAAAACAAATCCTTATTAACATTCTTATGCTGAACATTTGTCAGGAGAAGTCATAGCCAAGCTATATGTAATATATACAACTGCACGTAGGTGTCCCTTACTCCATGTACTGAGTTTCTGTGTAGATCTATCCATGTATCAAATTCATGCAACTAAACCATGAATCAATATTATTGTTCATGTATCTTCACCAAACCACTCATAGGCTAGCACAGACCATACGTTAGGATAAAATAAGGGGTGAGTTCCCTTATGAGATGGAATCAAGGTGGATTTCTAGAATTCTAGTAAGACATTATTTTTCTAGTGGCTGAGGCAGATTTTTTCTCATTGAAAACAGGAGATACAGACAAGTTCTGGTTGGCTAAAATGCTGTCACAATTTTAGAGAGAAGTAGTAAATTTATTATTAAAATTTTGTTCAAGAAGAAATCTTATACTTTAGCATAATTACTGATAGTTAATAAAAGAACCTTCCACTGTATATATGAACATTATTAAAGTTGGGATCAAGTTTTTTCAAACTCTGTTTATAATAACTTTGTCTGTTGAAATCAGGTTAATTATGAGGGAGGCCCCATCTGAGGGAGAAAGCACACCACAGAACAAAAGGGATCAATTTTTTTCATTCTACTGTTCGAATTTTATCCTTTCTTCTTTCATCTGTTTTCATCTTATGGTAGCTATTATAAGTGCTAATGAGACATTCGATCTTGCTTAAGGCAGTCATTTTCTGGTTAACACAACAGGGGTATCGAGCATCTATTTTGGTGTTATAGGAAGGCAATGGCCTGAGGTCACATTTTCTTGTCTCATACCTACCCACTTGTGGCAATTCTTTTCTGTTACCTGAAATACTTGTTACACTGTTTTATTTTTCTGTCTGCACCTCTTATATGAACTCCTTGTCACTAATTTATGTCAGGAAAAGATATAACTCTTACAGGTGTTTCCAATTTAGAAGTCAGTCAGAACTATTTGAAACATTTTTTTTTTCTTTTGGGAGCTAATTCTAGTCAAGTTGAGTATTACAGATGTGTTGTTTAGTTCAAGAAACAAGTGGTGACTGATGAGCAGAAGTATCGATTGAACTTGGGACCCAAGAAGTAGAGTTTAATAATTTGGGGTATCAGTCTACAGAGAACAGTACCATTTGAAAACATGATTTCTTTCATGTTGGCTTAATTTTTCAGAAACTATAACCAAACCTGGCAGTTCTGAGCTATTCATTTCATCAGTCTTATTTATCAGTGGAAAGTCAGAGAATGCTTTTTGGCCTGTATTCCTCAAGTGTTGACAATTATACATATAGACAGCACTGCTAGTATTATGTAATTTAGCCAGTGGAACTGGGAAAAGTTTTGATTTAAAGGAATCACCCATGGATAGACCCAATATATGTGTAACAGGCAGACCCAAAAGCAGATCCATTAGCAAGAACTTTGCTTTTGAGGAAATAACTCCATTGCTCTTTGGTTATGGCATGATCAGTTTTTAATTGAAAACTTGTATGTTGAGCTCTTCATTTTTAAATTAAAGTTGGTGCCAATTAGCCATTTACAGTACTTGTGAGATTTCTCCTAGAAGTGAACACAGGAAAACAGAGAGCCTAATTAGTGGAAATACTTTCCTATAATTCAGTTGTTCTAAATCATAACAATAAATGAGAAACACTCGTGTTCTGAGACTTACAGCAAATGCTGCTAAATATGTGCCTGCATATGAATATGCATAAAATTTGACAGTCAGTGAAATGTGTTCCCCATTTTTTTTCACAAAGCCGAAGGGTATATGACCATCTGATGCATTCACTATGCAAAATCAAATTAGTGAGTTTTCTGCCTTTTCTCCCACCTAATATTGGGGTAGAACTTTGGGCTTAATTTAACAGTTTTTACTAGAACATTTAAAAAACATGCAAATGTAGGAAAGAAAAAGTTGGATTTGTTTTTAGTGTGTAGAATAAAAGAGAATAAGCCAAAAGAGAAAAAAAAATCTCAAACAAAACCCTCAAAAGCTGGTAAAATGTGAGGAGTTTCTGTTTTTTGGGTTTTATCCCCCCCTAAAAATATTTTAAATACTGATAGTATTTAAAATTTATTTAAATATTTATTTATTGTTATTTAAATACTGTTAGTTGCTTGAGGAATACTTGAAGTTTTAAAACCTCAAATCAACTTTAGATTGTAGAGATGAATTTCAATGAAAATTTATTTTGAAAATTTTTCACAAAATTTTTTTTGTCTTCAAATGTCTGTAAAGTTTATGAATATTTTATTAAACATTTCTGCAAATGGACTTATTTCTTAGACTATTCCTGAAACCTAAAGAGAATGGAAATAAAATCAAAACATGTTAAAATAAAAAAAGTACAGAAATCCTTTTGTTCTGATTATCAAGCAGGAGCATATAGAATTGAGGATTATAATCTATAGTCACTCAGTGTATCCTTTATTCTTATTATTCTTAACTATAGAATTATCACAAAATTACACAAATCAGTAAATATGCTTACATATATTATGCTAACTATGGTAGAAGATAGTTCTACAAACACTTATTCATTTATTTATTTAGATAATAATTAGATGAATTGATTTTACTCGTAGTATAACTCTAAAACACAGATATTGCAGATTAGCAGAAAAAAGTTTTTAAAGTGTTTACTTAGAACAGTGTTAGGAAGGAGAGGACATGTTTTTCAAAATGGACAATTTTCTGACACATGCTGTCATATTTAGAGTATTGGTTCTTGACATAGCACTTTTTTCCTCCTTCAGAATATGACTTGACCTATCAGTAGTCCTCAAATTCACAGGCATGTCAGCTTCACCAGCTGCTCATTAATTTATGTATTTTAAAGAAGTCAGAGAAACATGAAAAGCTTGTTTCTTATCAAGTGAGTCAAGTGTGCATGTAAACGTAATGTGGAAACATAATGGGTTAACAAGGAAAACTCCCACACTTTATTCCTTCCTGTTAGATGAGCTCCTCCACCAGAGTTTGATCCTAGTAATGTGCACATTTCTAGCACAGTGTTTCTTATTTTAAAAGAGTTGTGATTCATTGTACGGAGGTGGGGGAAACTGAGAAGTTTGTGCGCATTAGTTATTTTAAAAGAGGAAAAAAAAGACTTTTTCTCTGCCTTCACTTTTCTGGTAGAACTTTAACAGACACAGTATTTAAGCGTGATGGTTAATTTTATATCAAATTTGAACTGGCCACCAGTTACTTTCTACTTCTGCAGGCTGCTTACTCTGTCACTTAGTATTAGATGTATTACCCACAGAGTAGTAATTACATTTGACACATAATTATTATGGTTTTGATGACAAGAAGGCCTTTTCTTTTCCTGCTTTCATAACATATATTCCTGATAGTGCTGGCTTGCTGAATACAGTTAGTTTAAAAGCACTTGGATTTAAATTGAACCCTGGGACAAAGAACAAAATGAAAAGGAAAAGAAAGGGTGAGCACATTTGAAAATTCCACAGATGATCTCACACAAGTAGATTTTGCACAGGAAAGAAAGCCTTTAAGTGATGTTAATGCAAAAAGAGAAAGAGCTGCCTCACTGCAGCCATGCCAGATCCCCAACAGGAAAGGAGTGCTTTTAAAGTTAATAAACTGAAGGAGGTTTGGAAAAAACGGAGGCTCCTGGCAAGGCCACATAAACTACACAAATGAGTTTCTAATCTTGCCACATGGGCATTTTTCCAGCTCTGCACTCTGAGTCACCCCCAGCTGCAGGCCTGGATGAGCAGTTTAACAATCCTTTTTTTTTTTTTTTTTTTTTTTTTTTTTTTAAGATCAGCATCAGAGTATCATGTTTCTGGAGCCTGGGGGCTGTGAGGTATTCAAGCAGGGTGAGTGCTTGGAATTCCTCCAACCATACCTGCAGCTGCCTCCCAGTGAAGGTTAGAAACCTAAAGCTGTACTGTTTGGGCTATTACCTTCTTGCTACCTCATCCCCTCTTGATTTCTTATAGCATGCATGGGGCAAAGTACAGTTGGGAGGGTGGTAAATACTCCTCTGTCTTTTTAAAAAGGAAAGTTACAAGAGATAGATGGAGCAATGTTAATGCTGGGAATCCTTCACTAGGAGTGGAGCAGTTTTGAAGGAAACCTGAGGGGAATAAAGTGACCTGGCTTCCTTCTCTGATCTAAGGCCTGAACATCAGCGTCAAGGAAGCTGTACTTGATGTACAGGGGAGCCTTCCCTTTGATGTGAGCTTTTCAATCAGTGCTGAAACAATGATAATCAAATTAACATACTATAAAGCAGCTCTAATTTTAGCCTGGCTTGTTATTGTAAGCATTGGTAGGGAAGGGTAAAGGAGGAGGTGGAGGCTGCTATGAATGACTAATGCTGTATTTCAGCCTCTTAAGCCATATTTAGTAATGCGGGATATAAAAATAAGCTTTCAGTACAATTTTTCCTATTTGACTTCTGTTTCCTTTCTTCTGTTCCCACTCCTAAAGATGGATTTAACTAATTACTCTTTTAGCTAGATGTTGATAGACAGGTATTTATTATTGGTGCTGTAAGCCCTAAATTTTTTTTCCACAGTGAGTCCACAGACATATACATTAAACTCCGATTCTCTGGGGCTGTCAGAGTTACAGACCAGCCTGAGGCATAGCAGTATGATAAAGTTTTCAGACCCTGTTTAGTTAAGGCTGAAAATCTGGGACCCAGCCAATCTATACCACTCAGGGCTCTTTTCACAGTCCAAAATGATTTGGCTTAAACATTTCCAACTGTGATGAGGTCCCATTTCAGTGATTATACAGTCATTCACTTTTCCACATCAACATCAAAGTCATTAACAACTGAGTATTATTGCATTGGCTGAAATTCAGTTAAGGACTAGAGGGATGTTGCTCTTTATTAAGATAAATCATTGCCTTGGTTATGTCACCCATGAAATAATCAATTTACTGTGTTGGTTAATTTCCTCCCTCTTTGATCTGTGAATTAAATTAAACACATCATTGTTTCACACAACTGCTGTGCAAAAGATGCTTTAAAAGAAATGTGCCACATTTTCTGATGGTAAAAGTCTGGTAAGTATGTCAAACAAGATGACTGCAAGTGACCTGAGAACTTTTTTTTTTTTTTTTAAACATTCTTCGTTTCAACAGTTTCTTTCGAAAGCTTCAGGGGAAAATGAACCATCAGCACCTATTTGGGTGATCCTCCCTCAAAATTCCAGAGGAATTAACAAGAGGAAGGAGAAAAGCTAGCAGAATTAAGTCTGAAGCCTTCATAGGAGTGAAGTTTGTGCCAGAGCCAATGAAAATGTTTTCATCTAGGTGTATGGAAATGTAATGATAGCTTTTATGAGATTTACTTACTTGGACGCTTAGAGCAAAGAATTTTTTAGAAAAATTCTACTCTCATGACAGGCCAAATATTCTTATCAAAATAAATCTGAATAATATAATGCATTGGTATTAGTATCTATTCCAATCCTCTTTTGCATTGCACTATGCATTCTAAAATTAAGAAAAAAGTAAATTAAGTAAATCTACATCAGATATGGGACCTGTTATGCTTATCAATGAGAAATTGATTACAAGAAACTAAAAAACAAATTTGATTTGATTTTGCAGAATTTCACAGCACTTTATTTTTCTTATTTTCCAAAGCTTAAAATCTTTTATTTTCCCCATAGATTAAGTGTCATAATTCATAATAATTAGAATCAACATGAAGACTTCCTCAGTACTTTTCTACTCTAATTTTATCTCAGATCCACACCTCTTCTCAAACTTGAGCTCTTCTCCTGTCTCTATTCTTCAAACTCAAGTCCATGGTTCAGCATGACCTTTGAAAAATAGAAGAAGCAGTGTGGGATGTGGTTTGAGAATTAAAATTCAGCTTATGCTGAAACATCTCCCTGATTATTCCCCTACCTATAGTGTGGATGGGATGGGATGGCTAAGGCCATACCTGTTTGGTCAAGTCCATTAGCAATTTGAAGGCAGACAGTGAACAAGTTAGAGAGAACATTGCATGCTTGACCAGTCCCACATGCCTGCGCTACTAAGGTTACTGAAAATGGTAAGTATATAGTTCAATAAGACTTTGAGTTAATCATTATGCAGTGTTAGATTTCTAACTGTGGAAGCAAGATACAGATCTTGTGAGCTTTTATGGCTTTAAGACTCTAGAACATATATTAGTGAATACAAATGCTGATGTTTTTGAAAGAAAAAGCATACTAAAATATTATTACTAAAATATTTGAGCTAAAATTCCTGACTGAACTAAAAATAAATGAGTATCTTCACTATCTCCAATTCCCCTTGTATGAGAAAAACATTTTCAGACATCCTTAGATGGAAGATATGGATTGTAGTAATGGATCACTAGACTCCTGATTTACTTTAAGAATAGCACTATGAATTCACTTCAAAATTCATGAAAGTTAATTGCAGATTGATATCTATAGCAACTACTTATAGAGTTTCTCCTTGGATTTAACATTTTAAAATGCTCTCTCCACCCTTTACAAAAGGATATGATTTCATGAAAGAAAACCAATTTGCATTAACAAATGACTCTAGTGTATTTGAAATTCTTTGTGAAACAAAATATTACATATCTGAGAATGGAGGAGAACTAACACTGAAGAAAGTTCATAGTGAAAACTATGTATAGGAGAACAATTCATTGTAAATCAGCCAAGATATTCAGATGTGAGGAAGCTTAGTATTGAACAGCTGATTGTAACTGCAGTAAAGCTGATTAATGCACATGACAATTTAACCCTATATTTCTAATAAATCTTCTCACTTGGCAATCAACCAATTATTTTGTAATGAATTCCATTTTTTAGTTTCTCCTTGTCAATTGTTTAATATTCATGGTATTTAGACCAATTAGTTCACCTTTCTAACTGAAGCTTTTGAAGGGCAGATAGTAAAACATTGCTATTCTTCATGCATGATTACCTATTTTGTCAACATGAATGCATAGCAACTGCAAGTTCCTTCAAGCTGTTGTGGGATATTTATTTCTTAGAATTTCCATGAGGTCACACACTCAGAGTTCTTAGATGACAGAAACTCCTGGTGGAGTTCTGAACACACATTTAGCTTTTGTAATTCTGCTTCAGGCAGTAGCAGGCAAGTTAAACAATCACTGATTGACTTTTATTAACTCTGATTTGCAAGGCTGATAGGCTCAGGAATGCAACTGATAGATCTTTGAAACCTAGCCAAGACAAGGATCCTATAGAAATTCCAGAAATAGGAGATAATACTGTTCTTGCAAACTCATTTTTCTAATTTAAATACTATTCTTCATTTTATAAGGTGTTCTTCTACTCTAGATATTTGACATGAAATGCTCATTAATTAGTTTGTGATTATTAAAAAAAAAAAAAGAAAAGAAAATTAATTACCTATTAAACACTTCATCCCTTGCCATCTTATATGACAGTAATTATTTCCATGAAGGTAGCTGAAGAATCTAAATTGAAATGTTAACTGATGTAAAATTAATGTAATGGTTTCTTTGGTATAAACTATGGCTTTACTAGAGGAAGATGCTGCAGAGTAAGACTCATGATCTGTCCTTGGATTATCCCCTTACTCCAGGGGAAACTGGAGCCAGGCTATACTGGCAAGCATTGATTTCACTACTGAGCAACTCCACTCAGCCCAATGAAGGAGAGAGAGTCAGGGGCCAAAATTTCTCTAGGCTACCCACCTGGACACAGTAAATCACAGTCCTGCAAAAAACATTCTCCATGCCATGCTGTTTTTCACATCTATTCCTCTATTCCTCATATCCCATGATCTCCCTTGATGGGTCAGATCTATACAAGTTAGTTCCTGACTGTGTAAGCTTCTGATTTTGATGTTTGTGGAATCTCGAGTCCTCCTTTTATTTTTTATTTTTTTATTTTTTTCCCAAGGTTTTCATTTGGATGTAATTATTTTACAGGATTTAGTGAATCACTAGAGCTTTAAATAAAACCAATTTCTACAATGAACGTATAGTTATCATTACATATTCTAGGGAAAAATTGTAATTAGTGATTTGGGTTGCATGTCTGTGTTTTATTTTTCATTCCTATGTCAAAATGCATCTGTCATAGTGTTTGGTCCTGCAAGGTTTCTGTGTATGTATTCCCAGACTTCAGCAGCAGTTCTTTAATTTTGAAGGGATTATAGAGACAGCATCAGAATATCTAAGTGCATTTATACATTTGAAACCACATACATTAGTTGGATCAATGTCAGTGAAATGCTTAACATTCTTCTTCAAAACAGAATCTTGAAATCTGTTAGCCTCCCTCTCATTTTTCCATTATCTCTCTTCTTGCTGACTGCCAAACAGGAATAATTTTTCCAAAGACTCAAATACCAAATCTATTACTCTATTCTATATTAGTTCTTATACCTTCCCTTGAGTGCTTACACAGTGGATGAGCAGTGAAAGGAGCACTGTAGTTGCAATAGCATATAAAAGATAGAATCTGTCAGCAATTGAGATGTTACTGTAAATTGACTTTTCATTAAAATTTTGCTTTTGCTTGTCCATTCATGTGCTACACTGCTAGTTTATAAGAAACCAACAGTCACTGGAAGTTCATTAATATCAAGTAAACAGCCAAATGATGCCATTACCCAAATTTCAAATGCGAGTTCTGACCATCACCCATGCTGGAAGGTGAGTGGCAATGAAACTAGATAAAGACATTTCCTCTTACTCATGCAAAATGGTATTGCTACCTCTAAGAAGATTACTGTATATGATGAAGAAAATATTTGGCATGGTGCTTTCTGATTCAACAGAACAGACAGTGCCTCTCTCTCCCAGACAGTGAGGTTCTGTGGGCAGTTAGGGACCACTGGCAGCACAGATTTTTGGAAAAACAACCAAAAAAAGTACATCTTCAGCTTTCTTAGATAAATATTTTCTGCCATCCTTTCATTTCCTGTTTGAATTTGCTTCTGCTGGAAAAAAAAAAAAAAATTACAGAAAAAATTGAGTTATCTCAACAGCTTGTCAGAAAAGAAACGTATTCCTGAGGTGAAGTACCTGCCTCATATTAAAGCTTTATATTTTTTTTCTCAACAAATTGCTGTTAATAAATATTAGTTCAACTATATATCAAGTGTTTTCAGATTAATGACTGTGTGATTTTTGTTACTGAAATAAAATATAACTGTGATCATGTTCCTTAAAACTAGTTTCCTTTCTCCATTTGTTCTATGCAGATATGTTCATTTCCTTGTAATACTCATGAGCACATAAATATGGAAAACTTTAAAAGAAATACTTTTCACTGCACAGATCCATTGATCATTCCGTGGAGATCAGCACTGAGACCAGTAGGTTTTTTTTGCACCTGGAATCTGATCTAAGGACAGAGATTTTTGAGAAGTGAGATGGAGATACTGGTTCCTCATATTCTGCACAAGAGTAGACAGTCTTCTCTGAACCAGAAGAACAGACTCAAGTTGCATATTTCTCCTTGCCACTTTCACTTAATTAAACTTCTGAATATTGCTGGGCATTGGAGCACTTCTGTTTAAGGTGCAAAGAGGAGTATCTGAAAAAAAAGAGGGACTGAGACAAATAAAGCATTTTCATTAATTGTTAAGGTGATGTAAGAGATGAGGTGGTTCAGGCTCAAATTCCACCTTTAAATGATTCAGAAGAGAAACTGAAATCAAGATTTATACCTTTTGTACATGTGAGCTAGTCAGTACTCTGAGATGGCTGTCCTGTCACTGGGAATCTATAAAATATTTAAACGAGTTGGAAGACTTATAAGTTGGTTATTATTATTGCTGGGTGATTATGGTGGTCATCTTAGTTCTAGTCTTACTGAGTTCTCTGCACTAGTGAATATTAAATATTATACATTAAGTGTCTAAGGAAAAAATAGTGCTGCTTTAAAACATACACCATTGTATTCATTAGGCTATCCCTGAGAGTGCGTGTTTCAAGAAAGGGGAGCTGACTCTTGATTTCCCATACCATTTATAAATTCACCGATATGAAAGCCTTCCAATTTTTACGTAGGTTTGTTAAATCATCTGTTTTAAAATCAAAATATAAAAGCAGATCAAACTCACAGATACTTGTTTCGTGTCATTTTTTTTATTTTACTTGCCAAACCAGCATCTAGTGGAAAACAATTTGAGATTTGACTGAGCCAGAAAATACTCTGCTAGGGGTGCAGCAGAGATCTTTGATATCACTCAAATTATCTCTGGGAAGGATAGGTACAATCTATTACATTAATTTTTGTTTTATTTCATCCAGCAGTGTTTCTAAAAAGATGTGCAATACAAAGATATTATTGCATGCAGTGAAAATATATATGTATCAAGTTATTTGGGAATAATATATCATATATAGTAATTACTACTGAAGGATCTAATCAACTTTAATAGACATCTTTTAATTCTGCTGTCCTTTTGTGTTGATACATGCTACAACTTCTGGCAATATTCTTCAATACTGTCACTAAAAGCAGATCAATTACAGCATATCCTTTTAACAAGTTTGAAACAAAATATGCTAAGGATATTAAAAATGTGCCAAGTACGTTACGCCCACTGCCAGTTTCAGTACTAGTAAATTATTCTGTTTTGCAAGTCATTGCCTGTTGCTGTTCACAGATTATGTGAATAAACCTCCAGCTTTCATTCATTACCTTCTATTTTTGAGGAAGAATTTGGAGAAAAATTATATTTTTAAACGTTCATAAGTGATTAGACCCAGTAATGAAAGTAACTAAAAACAAATTTGGCATGTTTTTCCACCTACAGATTTTCCTTTCTTTACTGTAGGGTAAAATAAGTCTGACATTTCAGCTTCTAGCTGCAATATAGTTTTTTTTCTTATTAACACAGTTTGTTTGTTGCAAGAAGTTTCTTTAACATAGTGCTAATTAGGAAATATATTCTCAAATGTATCAATTGTGATTTAAGTGGAGATCACATGGGTGAGGTTAAAAACTGGTGAAGCAAACCAGCTTAGAAGAGATAAGAGCCTTTTTAAACATGCTGCATTCTAGATTGAAGGCATATGGTTAATGCTTTTTGCCCACTAGTCAAGTACTCAAATACAATATGAGAAGCAGTTTTCATAGGACTTCAAATCTTCAATACACTTGCAAAGTGTATATCATGTTAGCTCGCTCTCTTCTAGGGGGTAAGGCAGACAGTTTTTAAGGAGGCTGCGGAGAATTAATAGATCAACAATGCATCTGGAGAATCTTGGGTTTTGTTGGGTTTCATTGGATACTCTGACATTAGCTGATGACAATTAACCAGTCTTTGTCTTCTTCATAGCATTCACCTGAATCTTCTGCATCCATTTTTCCCCTGCTTTCCCACATATTCACATGATATTCCCTGTAACAGTGCAAAACTATCAATTAAATAGTACTTAGATAATGTCTTCACACATTGTTGCTGATAGTATACTTTGCCATTTATGCTTTCCTTTAGTGAAAATACTGTTGGCTCTGATAAGTTTAAGTTTTCATGTTTAAGTTTGCAGCTTAGTTTTAAGGGGCAGTTATTGGAGAGAAATTTGCCAAAAATGTTGCAGACAGCGTTGTTAGCTCACAGCCTGAATGATGGGAACCAAAGCTTTATGTGCGTTCCAGGACACTGAATCCCACTTAGCCAAATGGGAAGGACTGTCCTGAGACTGTGACAAACAGCCTATCTGGGTTGCTGAGTTGTTTGAGCATTAACCTGTGTAATTTAAGAACTTCTGGACTGAGAGGCTGTTTATAGGCAGAAATCTGAAGTGGCTGCGAGTCATCACTAATAGAAGTGTGTGTAATTCACTTGTTACGGGTTTACTAGTTATAAACAGATTTAACTGGCAGATAGAAGTCTTCTGTAAAGTTTATTGAGAATAATCTTTATCAGAGCTCTATTTTATTTTCTATAGCCAGTTTTTGGACATACATCACCAGCAGGGAACTACCCTTGGTGTATGGGAATTTCTTTGTTCAAGTAAAATGTGATAAGTGGTATATCAACTTTAATAAGTAAAGAAGTTACTGTGGATACTACTTATCTACTACATTTGTGAATTAAAGATAAGCTATGATATACACCAGAAAAAAAGAAAAAAGAAAAAAACAACACGCAAACATCCTCTTATTCCATCTTCAGTTTCTCTTTGGAAGGGATTTAAGGACTCTGGCCATCTGGATGTCTGGCAACTCAGTCAGAGCTGTGGCTACTGTGTGTGTGCAGATTAACTGTGTAGCACATGCACAGTAAGTCCAATGTGTCCAGTACACATCAGACCTGCTGCACATGTGCTGCACAGATGGTCTGTGCATACACAGTAAATCAGATATGTTAAGCCTACTGCGCATATGCAAACCATCTGTGCGATGCATGTATATATATACTTTTGCATGGGAAATCCCTAGTCAGACCATGAAAGGTTGTGGCAGAGAGGAACTCCAGTGGTTGAGAGACCATGAGAGACTCTGACAGTGGCATAAATTAAAGCCGCTTCTTGCCTGGTTTTGGTCTTTCCTGGACCAAAGCTGCAACAAATCAGTTCCTCAGAGTCAGAAAGTGTGGATAGCTGCTTAGCAGTTTCCCTCTCTGTAGCAATTGGCTGAAGGAGACAATCTGCATCAAAACCATTAGTTTTATAGGCAGTGATTAGCAGGTCCCTATTATCTCCCTAAACTAGCTAGAGCTGCAATTAGTTCATCAGGTAGCTCAAATGAATGAACAAGGTATGGTATTTAACTTTGCTGATAAAATGGTGGTGTTTATTCTGCAGGCCTCAGGGGTATGTTTAGCCAATTGTCTTTCTTTTATATACCACTAATCCATTTTCTTTTGTTCTAAATTTCAATATTTTTACCTAAGCTGTTTGAGCCTGATAGGGATTTGTACTTGTTAGGACATAGATACAGCTATATATTTTTATAAAAAATATCATTTGTTCAGTGTAAATGCAAATTTATTATGAATTGTATTGTTAATAGACTTTTTTTTTATTTTTTTTATTTTTTTAATTGACATCCTTAAATCCCAGTCCCGGTAGTGGCTAGTGTGATCTTTAAGGTAGTCTGTATCTAGTGAACTCTATGGGTCTGATCTTGAAGGGCCATTTGTTTATGTCACAAAGTAACACTGTTCAAGGATTCAAAAATACTGAGAAATTGTAGGCCTGAATTACAAAGATCTTCATGAAGAAAATCCTTTCCTATTACAATAGGAGAAATGCACATGAAGAGTTACGACCAATTCATAACTGATAAGCATTTTTGAAGAGGCAAAGAGAATAGCTGTGGTGACTGGTGGGTGTGGGTGTAAGAAAGAAAGGTCTGTGTTCGTAGATAGACGAAAGCAAACATGGAGGAGGAAAGAAGGGACAGTTCCAAACTTCAAGGACTTAAGAGCAGATTTCTGAAAAATGAATTCTTATATGAAATTCTAAATTCTATCTAAATCTTTCTGAGATACGTATAATCTATATAATCTGACCTATATATGTAGCAATTTACATTAAATTAGGAAAGCTATACGTTATTATTTATGTCACTAATGATATAGCGCTAATATGCTGCAATTCTTTGCTAAGTGAAATTATGGGTATAATGGTTTTGTTCTTTCTCTGAATATGAAAGCAAAATTTCACTTCTCACAATATTTGGAAAATTGCCTTGGAACTAGGTTTGATCCATCCCATAACACTTCAGTGTAAATGTCCACGACTTCCTAGGCTATATCAGCACATGCAAATGAAAGTCACAGTAATGCACAATCTAATTCTAGCAAAGTCTTTGCTAAGAGAACACTGAGCTTGTAAAGCCAAGGTGCTTATCTCCTCTTGCCAGTCTTTGTCTTTAACCACTATTCTCTTTCCTTCCTACCCCCTACCTCTCCATGCTTTATGTTATATTTCTGCCTTTATTCCTGGCTTCTCACTGGAAACTGCTACTATCTATATGCAGTGAATTTATCCCTGCTTTTATTCTGGGAAGAGCTGTAACTTTATTGGCCAAAAACTTTCAGACAAAATCAGCCTCACTTGAATACTATCAATGGGCCAGTTTTTACAAGTATTTTAATATAGTAATGACACTGTGTAGTAAATCATATGGAGTCAATGTTTGAAGTGCTCAGTTTCAATATGCTGTGAATAACCCACTGAACCAAAGGGAAATACTAAAATGAATAAAATAGGCAGGATTTTTCTGTAAAATAAATTAGAAACACATACTTCAGTGTTAGGATGATTTTGAAAGAGAATACTGGAAACGTCATAAAAGGACAACAAATAATAAACTATGACATATCAAGTGATCAATCATTTCTAATTAGAGTTCAGTCAGCCTCAGAAAGGAACAGGATAGATGGAACAGTAGAAGAAAATGGGAAAAAAAAAAAAAGAAAGGAATGAATGAAGGCTTAAGGAAAGGGGGATAAGGGTGGAGGTAGGAAAATTATAGAAGATTATTTGAGGCCATCTCCTTGACCCTAGCCTACCCCCACTGCTGCAGCCACTGGTCAGGGTGAAGTAAAGCTGACAATAGCTATTCATCATATTGTTGAGTTGAATGTAAAATGAAAACCACAACTACCTCACATGATGCAAGTAGGTACAGGAAGGGATTAAATCAATGGAAGATGTTATCCCAACGCAAAGTAGGAATTCTCATTAAATTCAGCTCTTCCTAGAAGCAAACAAGCTTTCCTCCCCTTAAGCTACAAACACATTCATGTAATACACCTTCATACCTAGTTAGGTGTGTTGAAATTCTGGAGGAGTTCCTTGACCCACTCCTACAATTTCTCATTGCCATTAAGCCAAATAATATTCCCGTGGATGATTTGCTTTCACAGCTGAACGGATTATGTACCATGAGTAAAAGAATTTAACATTTGCTTTCAGGGAGAATTCTTGGGTTTCCCTCCTCTATTTGCATCAAAAGCTGGTAATAATTTTGATTTCTGTCTGAATTAAGAAGTCACAAAAGATATTATCCTTAGAAAACTCATTGTTCTTTCCTGCAAAGACTTGTTTCTTAGAAGACAAAAGTACAGCAGACATCAGTTTATAGTCAGGGAACTTGTGTAGCAGGGCTAATATGTGAAAGTAAATATTCTCCCCTGAAGCATGGAAGATCATGTCTTTAAGTGCAGAAAAAGAGTTCTTATTTTAAATAAATAAATAAAAATCCCTGTTCTTTCTCCTTACCATCCCTGAAGGAGGGAAATTCACCATCAGGTGTCACAGTACTCTAGAGTAAATATCTCATAACAGTCTATTAATCTTGACTAACAAAACACACATTTTTCAAATTGCTTAAGGCTGTTCTGCAGTTCTGGGCCAGTCTAGGAAGAAGTTCCATTCTTACAAAAGGGAACACAGTTTGCTTCAATTGTGTGCACACGTATGCGTACATACTTTGAATAACCCCTTCATTCTACAAAGAATACGACTGTGCAAAAATATCTTTGTTTTCTGCTCTCAGTAGCCAAATACAGTAATTAAAACTAACTGGTTAAAGTGAATTTACTATTTTTAGACCTGCTTAATAGATTATCCAAAGAACTACTGCTTCACTGTTTAAACTGCACCTGTCTTGTATCCAAGTAAAAATACTGTAATACCTTCTCTTTCTTCCCTTAGCCCTAAAAATAACAATTGTCACAACTGAAGTGTACAGCAGTACTTCAGTTAAATTTCAGAAATCATTTCACAGCTCCAGTTCCTTGTTATAACTGGACAGGGAAAAAGCTAAAGCATATCTAAAATAGAGGTGTTGGCCCTTTCACTGACAAGTGTCATGGCACTTCAGCATGTCCAACCTCCTTTTCCAAAGATAAGATCTCCTTCAAAGCTTTCAGAAGATTGTTTACTCTTAATGGAAGCTATCTATTTAAAGAATTGATGCATAGAAATGTACTATAAATCATTTTTTAATCCATTTCATCAGTATAAGTAAAAAATTCTGTCTGCAGCTACTGATCTTCATAAGATCTGCTGCTAATTGTTTCACTGATTCATCATTAAAAACATAGCTTATTCTGTGGAACAGATCCAAACCATTAACACACTGGCCTTTCCTGATGCATTTTAAAGGCACTATAAAAACAATTTTCATATATTTTCAGCTTGTACAACTCATGTTTTATTCAATTGCTATGGCTGATTATTATGTATATAATTTATATATAATTGATTTTCCATTCTTTTCCTTTTTTTTGGGGGGGTGGAGAAGGGGTGCCTAATTTAGGGCTCTGTCTTTGTAGAATAATTTAAATGGTGAGAAAGCCATTATTTTGTCTATAGGAACATATAGACAAATGTTCTTTGCGGAGAGATGGATTTACAGCTTAATATTGGATGAGTAGTTCCATTTGGAAAACTGCAGTCTTTGACAGAGAATTTCTGTTTGCATTTGCTATCCATATACATTACTATCATTCAAAATAATCTGTGTCCAAAATCAGGGTATGATTATTCACCTCCTTTATATGTGTGAAATATGTGTGGCTTAAAGAAATACATACAAGATTGAAATTTACCAGTATATAATTGATGCTGTACCACAACGATCAAGATATTAACAGCATCTCTTTCATCTGTGAATTATATCATGTTTCACTTGCATTTTTCAGTTTGTCATCAGTTGAATGTCTGCCTTTAACTACAGAAAAGTGGACATATGGTTAATATCATAGTATTCAGAGATGGAAAAGACCAGCTACAGCATCAATTCTCTATTAAGTCATACAAGTAAGAACACAACTGGCTTTGAGTAGAAAAAATGTTAACAGTCAATATATTGGTAGAGCTGTGGAAGTCACATAGTTAGGTTCTGGTGAGTGACGCTAATTTCATTTGAAACTCCTGGAATATTACTATGTAACTGTTTGAGGTTCTGATATTTAGACACTATTTCCATTTTAATTTTCCATATATTATGATTATATTATTATATATTATACATTGTAATATAAAATGTAAATAATATATGAATATATATAACAAATAACAATTGAAATCTTCATATTCCTTATTAGAAAAAAATAAATAAATTTCAACTTGATAGATTTAGCATTAACTTAAATGCTCAAAAATCAAAGATAATTAACTTCGTATAAATTCTGACACCTTTTTAAAGGTAAGAAGTAGGGAAAAAGTATTTCTTAGACTCTCCTCATCATTATCTTAAGGTTTCAGTCAAGAGGATTGAAATTATTAATAATTTTTTTGTATCTTGTGCCTATGTATGTTACTGCCTCTGCAAGACATTTCACAATGCATAGAAAACTTATAGTTTTTTTAAAATTATTATTAATATTATTTATTTATCTTATTTTAAGACAATATTATATGCCTGTTTTTTTTGTTTTGTTTTTGTTTTATTGTCCTCCATCAAAACCTTACGCTTGTGATGATAAAAATAATTTAATAGTTTAGACACTTTCATATAAGTTATTTGCTTTCCAACATGGTAAACTGCAAAATCTCCCTGATACATATTCTGTATAAAAGTACATATCTAGGTTATAGAAAAATCTCTTCCTTCTTCTTCTGAATTTTATTAGGAAGTGTTTTAAAAGGTCGTTTTAAAATCTATTTGTCTGCTCAGTTTTCCTGAAACTTCAGCTAGTCTCAATTACAAAACTAAGAATCTGAAGAAGACGCTGAGGCTGTGTAAGTCAAAGTTTCAGATATTCCCTAGACTTTTACAAAAATGAAATGAAGATGCAGTATTATTTCCAACATCATGATGAGAGATGAGCAAAAGCTTCAAGTAGTCTCCCACAAATAAAAAAATAAATTAGCTTTGGTCAATTTAATTTCTTTGTTTTATATCTCCGTCAGTATTCAACTGACAAACGCAAATTGCAGGAATTCTAACAAA
The DNA here is from genome assembly GCF_009769625.2 of Cygnus olor. Taxonomy (NCBI): domain Eukaryota; kingdom Metazoa; phylum Chordata; class Aves; order Anseriformes; family Anatidae; genus Cygnus; species Cygnus olor. The sequence continues at coordinate 41,320,497 of NC_049173.1, forward strand.
AAAGCAAAATTTTAAACATTCCTGTTTACAAAAAGTAACTTTTAAATACAGAAGTATGATTTTGATTCATAATTAGGACACGACCTTTTCAGGAATATAAACAATATCATGGGACTTATGACATCAGCTACACATACGCACTATGTGTTAAATAGAACTCCCTTTGATAACTTTTTGAAATAAAAGAATTTTGTAAAAAGGAGATCATAGAGTAATAAGTACAGTTGAAGAAATCATTACCTATTCTTCTTCATACAGTAACGATTCATTATTGAAGTTGAAGATCCATTTGATACTATAAAAGACACAGAAAAGACTGTTTCAAAGATGAGGATTTTTTCTTTGCTGATACAAGAAAACACAAAATCTGGTGTTTTTTCTAATGTTTTTATAAAATCTGATCTAGTAAAGAAACAAATTTTGAGAATTGTCTTGATTCTATTTAATTTCTTTTGTTTAATATTGTTATAACTTTTTCTGCATATGTTGCTTTGTTTTTTATACTTCCTCCCATTTTACATATTTTAAAATTTTCCAAAAAGCCTTTAAATCTATCTCATGATGTTTTTGTGTTCACTAGTCATTTTCATACAGACATCTGTTGCTTTGGTTTTGTTTCTTTATAATGCATTGCAATGTAACATGATCACTCAGAAGACAGTTTTAGTCTTTAACGTAGTGTTGTACTTAAATTGACCATGAAACTTTGTATGCATCTCATCTCTAATTTCTTTAGTTTTTTTACTGCTATCCAGTACTTTTGAAGTACTACCATACATTGCTGTAACTGTTAGTGTCATTTTAACTGCAGAATGCACTTTGAGATGGAGGATTTGTTTTGCTTAGTTCCCATTGCAAAGCAGTGGGAATATAGTAGGAAATAGCTTCTCCCCCTCCATCAATAAAAGGAACTAAAACTCAGGACGAACTAAAGCTCCTTCCTATTGGAAGGAACTTCAGGAATTTCATGTCTGATATCTGAGGTCTTAGGCTGTATTAAATTCAGTTTGTTTTTAGTAACTTCTATTTCTAGAAACTTGCCAAAAAAAAAAAAAAAACAAAAAAACACACACGTAGAATGCAAATTTCTAAACATCTTCTGCTTGATTGCAAGGAAGAAAAATAAAATAAGCATTACCTGACAATACAAAATTAGCAATGCTTTTCTTATTCACTACTTAAAATGTTTATCTAATTACTACAGCAAAACATGGTAACAGAGTCTCGAAGTCTCTGCTTAGCTAACTGGGGAATATTAGAATTCTGTATGGTGTATTAGAATTCTGCATGGTGTAGTTCAATACTGCTCACTCACTGAAGTAAATGTACTTATTCTACTTATATATAGTTTTACAAAGTCTGGTATCTTTGGAGGTATATCTGAGATTAAGGTAAATACTTACCTGAAAGGAGAGTTTCAGAAATGTCTTGGATTGAAAGCCAATGAAGGGCAGGAAACAGCTATCACCATTCATCATGCAGATAGAATAAATAGCCCAATCTGCTGCCCACAAAAGATAAATTGTCTCTAATAAAGGTTTTTCTCAATTAAGGACGGCAGAATTTGACCCAGAGAGAGTGCAAGTGGTTAAGTGGAGGAATGTACTAACAAAAGAATAGTTAAATAACTACTGCAGTTAAATAATTAGCATGCTATTCCTCATTAGAAACAGTCATTTTGTGGTCTGTAAGTTGAAAATGATAAGAATTATAGTGCTGTGATTTAAGAAGTCCTGTTGTGACTCACTGGTGTGTTAAATGTAAATATATGTGTAATGTTGAGCTCAAGCCAAAATTGCTGTTGTGAACAAAGTCTTTGGGTAGATTGGATTCATCTCTGAACAGAGGTGCATCCTTTCTTTGTAAGAGCTCTGGGTTTAAATACAGCTATTCTTCAGATCCAGACTCAGATCCAAATTTCTTGTTGTGGCCATCTGGCTAATATTACCATGCTGCAGTAAAACTGTGTTCTTGGTAGCTTCCAAGGTTTGCATCAAGCTTTTGAAAAAGTTTTATCTTTCATGATTAGAGATTCCCACATTCATTTTCACTCAGGAGAAACAAATGTAATTCATCCTAAAGAGAAAACTTACACTGCATATGCAAAGAAGTTCTACATTTTTTTTGTTACTGTTGTTTTTTGATTTGTTTTGTTTTCTGAAAATAATAATAAAAAAAACAACAAAGAACCAAAAAACCTCTGTATATACTAATTTGTTTGACAGCTGGTGATCTGACCTCCTGTTTCCACTGCTGGTAGCCAGGGTGTGGTGAGATGAGCAAGGGTTCTTAGAACTCCTTGGGGTGAGGAGCCCAGGCAAGTTTACTGTTCATGCTTATAAGCAACTTGTTATCTCAGGATGCTTTGGGCCAAGGATCTGAGCTCTTGGGGCGGACTACCACTTGGACTGGCCAGTTGTTTACACTATTCCAAATTTCTTGATACAAATCAAGAAGCGTAAAAGTCTGTACACATTTGACTTGAGTCAGCACTCAGAGAAGTTTTTGGAAACCATGAGGTGTCTGAGTCTGTGACCACATATATACTAAACAGGGCTGGGGTGTGTGCTTGGGCATTGCTTAGCAATCTTCCACACTGATTGTGAGCAAGATCCCTGCCATTGTTTTAGTACATGACAGCTGTAGTTTCCCAGTCAATATCTGGGCAGAGTTTAGGGACAGCATTAGGCCACGGAACAAAGAGGATGCTGGGCATTGTGGAGGATGACATTTTACTGGGGTGGGAGAGAGGGGAAGAGTTTGGCTGTATAAATGTAGGCCATGCTATGCTGTTTTGTTCAAGGGCAAAGAATGGTCCCAGTCTGTTCAGTTTAGTAATGTAGCATAGCCTTGATGTGTCCAGTCACATCTAGATTTTTCAGGGGATGAGTACACTTCTGCAGGTTTCCAGGATTTGCAGCTCTTGCCTAGATTTGCCAAACAAGCTACCACACACCTAGGACAGAATATTTCAGTGTCCTGAGCTGTATTGTCTGTACTGAAAGCACTCCATATAACATGCTTGTCCCAGGGCCATACTAACTGGACATTTAAAATAAGTTCTTGTTCCCCCGACTCGTTCCCAAGCATGACCCAGATGGTGCTCTGTAAAATTATACTTTGCTCTCTTTCGTTCATATCAGAATTTATTAAATTTGATTTTTTTATTGTGAAGTATAAAGTTCAGTTTTATGTTCATATGTAAGGGGTTGATTTTGTGTGGGTTGGGCACAGGATGTCTTATATTCATGAACTTCAGGATATTACACAAACCCTTTTGACTGTCACATAAATGGTTCATCTTAGGGATGTGACTGAAACTACATCACTTGTAGCAGTTTTGCAAAAGGTTCTTTTGCCCTTCTACCTGCCCCCCCTTTTTTTTTTTTTTTCCCTCTTACTTTTATAAGCAAAGCAAAGCGAAATAACCAACTGGAAGATTTAAATTCAGTTAGGCAAAAGAGACGTACCCAAGGTTTGCACTCTTGTAGCACTACAAATAAAGCAATATCCTTTGTGATATTTAGCATGTAAATACACATTATAGTTTATAGTTTATTACCTGCAGAAACTTTTTTATTAATCTGTTCATTCTTCCTACCAAAGGTATAATTTTGGACAGTGCAACAAAGCTTTTCAATGTAGTATTTTTAAGAGTTTGCAATTCTCAATTTCGCTATCACAAACACTCGTAGTAACTTTGTAGTTGATGAAATGGTGGTAATTATTATGTTGTTCCAATCCATGGTTACCTTTTTACCAAGGTCTTTTTGGCTGTGTTAATAGGATCATAGGCACATCATGAGATTGCAATATGTTGCTGCGGATTTCAAATCCATAAAAGGTAACATATTTATCTGGCAGGACTTCAAGCTAAGGCTGTTTGTCTGGCATGTAGCATGTTCCGTGTAATATTTGTTCATCCTCAAAGGAAGATTGCCAGAGTGCATTCTTAGTAATGGAGTTAGGTAACACCCTAGGAATGTGTAAAATCATATCCTGAGGCTCAGAGGCATTATTTTGTGCAATATTTATAGTAAAACTCTCAGCAATCTAGATATTATTAGAGCTCTTTCCCCTGCAAGTCATGGCACTCTATCACGTACACAGACTCAAGAACCCTGCATATAACCTCTGGTATGACTAGAGTAATACAGTGTTCAAAATGTAAACTGAATGATAGAATTCTATAGCTATGCTCTTCAGTGCCTTCCTGTTTAAATTTATCCAAATGATTTCTTCTTTATGCCAGAAAATTTTCAGTCAGCTACTAGACTGCAAATCAATTACTGTAACCTGTTCTGTGGGTCTCTGCATCCTTTTCTATTGTGAATCAATGAAGCAATATTTACACTTGTGGAGGTTTACCTGTTAATACCACTGTTAGTATTTGCTCCACCTTATTTTTTGTGAGTGGAAATTGAATGATAAAACCTGCTTAAATAGTTGTGACTTGGCTAAAACATAGCCAGACTGTGGAACAGTAGTTGGTACAAAACAGTGGGAGGTATTCCAGTATGTTCAGGCAAAACTGTGTTTCTTCCTCTTTACGGAAGTTTCCTGTGACAGAGGACTAACACTTCCAAGATGCTGGCACATCATTTGGGCTATAAGTAGAAAACAGAATTTTAAGTATCCAAGCTTGCTTCTCTCTATCAATATAGAAGATTTTGGAGATACAGGAAAAAAAAAAAAAAGAGGATTCTTGAGAAGATTTCTCATAGAATGAGTGATTCTTTTTTCTTCTGATGTTTTCTCTTGGGCAAGGCATTTGCGTTTGTAAGAGAAATTTCATTGTTTTCAGTACAAATTTGTTTATTGCTTTCTCCTGTTTCGAACCAACAAACTAGAAAAAAATATTAAAAACAGTGTTAGAGACCAAAGTCCCATAGGAATCTATGATTTGTTCTTAAAGTGATTTTATTTCATTATTAGGGATTGTGTAACAGTGACTGAAAGTGATGGAACCCTAAGACTGTGTTTCACAAATGAGTTTGTGTTTTCTTCTTTCAAATGATCTTCCATTCCCCACCAGACCAGATACAAGACATGTTACTGTGCTTTTCAGAATATAGGGCAGGACAGGTATTCAGAAAATACTAGAAAATTCTATTAGGCCTTCCCTAGGGGAATTTAACTTGGAGTGAAAGAATTGGTCTCTCTGGGGAAAAGAAAAAAAAAAAAGGCAAAAAAAAAATGGCAATTTTTTAACCTTTAAAAATATTTTTTTTTTTTAAAAAAATAATAATGAAATAGTTTGTCATATTTCCATCTGTGAAAACAAGTCAAAAACATGAAGTTGTGAAGTTGGACATAAACTGTAAAATTAAATAAAGTTAGGAGGATGAAGTTGAAGTATTAAAGTGTTTCCTTAAAAACAAACAAGCAAAAAAAAAAACAGAACAGCTATAAACTATGCTTACAGGCACTTAAACTCACTAATGACAGATGCTGATATGGTAGACCCTTCTTCTGCTCTGGTCAATACAGGAACTATGATACTGTACACCTTTGATTCCTATTCTTTGCTTAGGTGTTGACTGGGATTAAGCTCACTGGTCCTCAGTACTTAGTTATTTTATATTAATTCATAGCTTCCTCCTTGGTCTTTTCCTGACTTTAATTCATGTTGCATTTGGTGAAACTTGCATTTAGATGATAGTGGTAATAAAGACCAGTGGTTTCTTTATGTAATGAAGCTATTTTGTGAACCTTTATCAAGTCTTTTTTATTCTGCCAAGAGCAGAGCATCTGTGATTATTGCAGTGTAGTTTAAAGCACTCCATTTGAGACAGAGAGACCAGCTCTGCTTTTGGCTGCCTAAGTGAATCTCTCATTGTTTTCAATAGAAGTCACATGTCTGCAGTGGAAAATGTTTGATGCTTCAACACTGAGGGGTCTTCTGGCCATTAGGGCCAGAATAAGAATTGACTCAGAGAGCAAATGTGGACCAGTTAGTTCTCTCTTTTTTTTGTGTGTGTACCATATTGAGCTTTAAGCTCTAATTAATATTTTCAGCCACTCTTTTGCAATATTCATCTAATAACAGTGTTTCCATTTCTATTAAAAAAAAATCTTTAAATGCATTCTGATTTGTTCTTCTTACAGTTGTGTGTGGGGAAAACTCTCAGAACTCAGGAAGGTAGCTCTCTAGGCTAGACTTTGGCTAAGCCGTCAGGTTTAAAGACATTTTCTGTAAAAATGTGCTAGGAAATCTTCACTGAAGATAGAAAGTTTAAAGTTCTTGCATTACATCGCATGTAGGAGAAGATTCTTCTGACCCAGACATCTGTAATATCTTAGACAGTGATTCAGAAATGGTACAATGTGAAGGTCTGCAGTAACATTAATTAGATGACCTGATGTAGCAGTTGGTGTTGTAATATTTTGGCTTCTTTTCTTCATGCTTTATGTTTGCTGTATTGATGATACTGTCTAAACTTGATAATAAGATTAAAAAGAATCTCTATGAATATATTCCATGACATTTTCTTTTCCTTTATTAAAGACATATTAAGAAACAAAAATATATTAGACTTGAAAACAAACAAACAAACCTAAACTCCCCCCAAAGCAATTAAAATGTCTTATGTATACATTATTAAAATCATTAGAAAAGTTCTAAAGGATATATTTTCACAGTGTTCACTCCCATGTGTTTATATTTCATTCAGATAGAAAGTGTTTCCTCAGATAGGGTTGAATACTAAACAGCAATTACAAGGAAGATGAAAGTTTAAAAAAGCAATCAATTTTTAAAGGACTTTTTTTTTTTTTTTTTTTTTTTTGTAAGCATTGTTTAGCTTAAGGAGATCAGCACCAAGACAACTAACTATTTAGTGGGGAATCTTTCAAGACTTCTCTGTGATATGGGAATTGCTATTGGATGGGGGCTTTCTCTTCTCCGTTTGTAGCCCTTTTCATGAGAAATCATGTCATTGGTTATGGCAGTACACGATGGCAAACATGGCTTTATGTCACAGAAGCCCAGGATTAACAAGAGAGCTTGACCTAGCTTCTTTGCTTTGCTACTCTCCTCATTTTTTTTTTCTACCCCAGAATCTTTGTGCTAAATGTGTTGAAGTAGATTTAGTTTGTACTTCTCAAAGTGGATTCAATTTGACATGTTATGGGAAGCTCTGGCAGAAATATGTGGTAAGTAGGTCACAACAGCTATGTTGATTAGCATATTGGTGATTTACAACCACAATATCAGTTATAATGTGACAGACAGATAACATAAAATTCTGTGTATTTGTTGGGAATAGGAATTTTTCCAGCATGAGACCAAGCTGAGTAACCATGCTGTACTAGCAATAGATTTATTTTTCTTAAAACTGTAACCCCCTCATGAAATGTTTTTAGCCCTTGGCTTAGCCTGAGGGCAAATCCAAGGAAAGTAGCCTTAAGCTCATGATGAATGTTTACTGACTTTTGTGGTCAGTGTTTCTCAGGAGTAAATTGTAAAGAACATATGAGCTGCACTTTATGTTTCCAGCTTCAGGCTGTGGAAAGGAGTTGGAGAAAAAGGTACGCCATTTAAAATGACCCGCCAAATTATCTTCGCAAAATATGCTTCACCTTTTCACAATTATGCATACTGAAATCACTAAATATTGCATTCTCTCCTAGGAAGCCAAATACAGCCACATCGTGTGGTTTAAATAAAATAAGAAGTATGTTCATTTAGCAAACAAGACAGATAATTCAACGTGAAAATCTAGGGGCTGAGAAATGATCTTGGGAGCTTTTGGGTAAACCTTGAGATTTGGCACAAGGGAAGTCTGCAAAAATCCTTTTCCTTGATTACCAGCAGGATGTGCATTGCCTTTTTCTACTTTCTTTATTCATGTTTCAGCAGCCTGCCACATGCAATATGCCAAAGCTCATATAAAAAAAAAAAAAAGCAAAACAAAACAAAACAAAAAACTGTTGTGCAAATTTGTGTGCACAAACATGTGGACACAGTTCAATTCAGAAGACTACATATAGACAATAAAAACTACTTTCTGAAGTAGAGAATTTATTGAGATACACTTGCACTGGCTCTTTGCTGAACATGGGAATTTACAAAATACATTTACAAGCTTTTCTGTTGTGATTATCATGGTTATGATCTATTTCCATAGTTCAATATTTTTTCTGTATTAATTGAAGAATCCCCTATTTTCACCTGTGTCTGAAAAAAGTATCATTGAATGTGGAAATCAACATAAATAACCTCTTTCCACATGGCATCAATATGTATGCATGTTATATTTACTTGTAGAACAATGAGAGAACTTGGATAGCATATCAATATTGGAAGTGAACTTCTGCTTTCAGGTACGATAACTTAAAGTTGATTGACTGAAAATACCAAATCTTATTCTAGACAACAACATTTTTTGATCAGATGCCTCTCAGTACAAGCTTCCTACAGTTTGAATGGTTACATTTTATTGCAAGACCAACTATGATTTTTTTTTCTCATATAATTTTGAATTCTGTATTTGAAATTGAGAGGCAAAGCATAACCTGGAAGAGAACAACTGATCTGAAAGCCAAAATTTGAAAGCAAATAAAAGGAGGGAAAAAAAATCTGCTTTTGCATTATGTAAAATCAGAAAATATTTTCAATCAGATCTTCTTTGGTGAGTAATGTAATGGTCTGTATAACTGAGAAATAAACACATTGATATTAATCAAAACAGGCTTTTGGAATTATTCTCTTTTTAAGTACACAAAGCAAGGAAGCTCAGAATACTGTCCAAATTAGGTCCATCCACTTCTTCTAAGTGGTCGTTTCAACTCTGGAAAGTATCTTATGCAATGTCAAGCCTTAGCTTACATTCTACTCCAATGTTGTCTGTTCTGTTTAGGAAATGTTCTGTTTCCAGACATCTAATGTTTTTGTTTTGCTTTAAAGCCAATTCCATTTTTCTGCATGAGTCATCATATGACTTAGAAAAAAAAAAAAGTGGGGAGTGGGGGGAAATATTAGAGACCTGCCATGCAATACATATGGACAAATGCTTGGAGAAACATTGGGGAAGAATAGCTTAGGGTAAAAACAGGGCTTCTTGCACTTACGTGTTGCCCAGTACAGCAAAATAGCAAAATAGGAGAAAAAAATAGGAAATAGGAGCAAAGCAATCTCCAATAGAAAATTATGGACTAGTGTAGTGAAGGGGTTCAGACAAAGAAAAATTTACTGAAGAAGAATTTTTAGGTTTTTCACAGGCCAACTGTGGAAATATGAGATACACATGTATGCAGATAGGTAAGACTACAATTTTTCAGTCTTATTAACTAATTCCAAAAAGTTTGTCGTTTATGAAAGCAGAAGATAACTCTGTAGATCGTTGTTCTAGGCATATTTAATAGGAAAGGAAATATAAACCTCTGTGATGCTGATCCACACAAATTACCTGAATCAAAAAGCAGTCAAGGGATGCTTTGAAATGGTGTCAATATTTGCCTGATCAAACTAGTAAAAAGAAGGAAGCATTCTGTTTTAGGGAATGGGCTGACAATTTATTTCCCTCAGTGGAGGAAGTATCATAGAGCAGATAAAAATGCTGAACTATATCTACAACTGTAGATTATCTCTGGTTGCTCTAGTTAGCTTACTGCAGGTAATATCATCATGATAACAAAATGTTTAAGGACAAGTTGCCCATTCTGAGCTTGCCTCATTTGCATAATTTTGCATATATGCATATAAATATATATATGTAAAAATACAGAACAAAATATATTATTACATATGTATTTACGAACTCTCACTGAATACTGATGAACTCTTCACTTTTTTATTCTAATGATTTTATTATTATTATTCTTTGTGGTTAAAATGAAAACCTGAAAATATTCTTTCTTTTTTTCCTCCTTAGCCTCACTAACATTGCACATTTACAGATGCCACTGCTTGATTTTTTTATTGTCTTAAATATTTGGGAATATGTTTGTAAGTCACCCACCATAGTGTCCAGTGTAATCCTGACAAGGTGTAAGCATTGAGGCAGCAAGAAAATGCATCCTCAATTTATAGCACATCATTTAGCTATGAATGACAGGTGCAAAATGCTACTGAATCAGAACTGACAGGCATAATAGTGGTAAGCAAAGGAGATTCACAAACCAGATTTTCCTGTGAGCATCAACAGCAATGGATGTTCCCATATGCCTAATATGGGAATATCTAATTACAATTTTCATGTGTTAAAATGAAAGAAAATATTGATAGAATAAAATAGAAATCCCCAAAGAACAGAGCCCAGATGTTCTTCATAGTGATTTTAGCCTCAGGAAAGTTTGGGGAACAGAAGTGGCTAGAGGATAAGGGTAAATTTTCTGGGTGGTATGCAAGGCATTACCTACATAATTCCAGCTGTTTTCAATAGGACGTGTCTAATTCCTTATGTACCAGGTTGAAAAATTACCCACAGGCTTTCAAAGAATTTACTTTCATATTAACCTTGCTTTTAAATGGGAATCTTCAGGTGGAAACAGTGAATAAGAAGAAAGCAAGACAGGGTACATCTATTTTCCTGCTTCTAGGACAGCAGAAAAAATAAAAAGCCTGTAGAAATAAATGTGCTATCTCTGCAGTAATGGTGGCTTTCCATTGTCTAGGATGAGGGCACTGCTCAAGTAAGTGGGATTCTAAACAATCTCAGATTTTTGACCAGAAAAAGATCACTGTGGGCCAAGTGATTACATCACTGTATTTGACAAGACACAACATTTGCAGGGACCTCCTAGGTCATTATGCCCAGTTCTACTTGCTAGCACAGGCAAATATGTCATATAAAATTAATATCAATCATGTCATTCAAAAATCTGTGTTGAGTCCATCTTTTAACATAAGGATGTGTTGTGTTTGGTTTGTCTGTCCTGTGGCATACAAATAAACACATGAACACGATTCAGACTTTGGTTTTGAGAAGAAAGAGTTTCATCAAGCTGTTTTCAGTGAAATAAAAAAAAAAAGGTTTAAATGCTGATATACTCTTTTGCAAAGGCCCTAGTGAGAAATAGAAAAGAGACTCAAAAACACATCCGTACCACCCATTTCTTTCTTTCTATATTATTCTTGTCATGTGCAAATGTATTTTTCGTGATCCTTCTGCTTCTGTTGCCATTAATTTACACTTTGAAAAATAGTTTTTGCTGAAAAGTTAGTGGCCATAAATTGGTTCTTTATGACCCTTCTAGTCCATTTGGCTATGGAGTGAAACAAGATTCAGCCTGAAAGGGAAAAGCAACTGAGAATGACAGTGAATTTCATACAGGGCATATAAGAGGCTGCAAGGAAGAGCCTGAATCACCCCCCACCTCTGCTTCTGAGTTATTAGGCCACATCTCACTCAAAAGATTAAACATTTTATCTCACAGGTCATTCCATTTTATTGCAGCATTGCCTTTAGCAATGCTATAGTTAAGGTTCTGTCAGTGTTTCTATTATAGGCCCCTATTTTCTGGAATTTATAACTTAGGGCTAGAAATTCCCTCTGGGTTAAAACTTGGCAACAGTATAGTAGGTCTTTTTCCAGCAGAGAATTTCTCCCCCATCCTCGCTCCACTTTTCAGTCTGTATTTGAAGTAGATGGGAATTCCACAACCATCTATTTATACTTTAAAACTGTGTTTCTTATGCCTAAACCCAAGAAATTTCAAAAGGTACTTAGTTCTTACTGCAAAAATGCATGTGGGGGAGATTTTAGAATCAATGAGAAACTGGAAATGCGAAATGGGTACTCTGTGTGTGCATCCCTCTGTATGTGTGCATGTGTGCACGTCTGTGCAAGCACACACAGTTTAGCATTTTTCCATAGCATTTTGTAAAAATTGCCATGCAGATTTGAAGATTGAACAGCTAATGAGCTCGTAGTGAAATTAATAGGACTCAATTACATACACATCTGGCATTCAACAGCTATTGCATACAGGTTTGTTTGAGTGCATTTAGTGATCCACTCCTATCCATTTAAAGTGGAATTATGCAGTTTAAAACAGTTTAAAATTTCTAAATAATATTAAAAAAGAAAAAAAAACATTTAAAATTGAGGTGAAGTTCGTAAATTGCTTTGCAATAAATCTCTATCAAGTTCCAACCCAAAAATCTGAGTCCAAAATGGACCATACCTAAGGAGAAGGATGAAATTGGAGTTGAAATGGTTTACTTCTCTATGCTAAGGCTTGTTTTAAAATATTAAAACACTCAATAAAATGTCAGCTGATGAATAATATTAAATGAGTAATGTGGTGGGAGAGACAAGACATCCTTATTTGTCAAAGCATTCAAACACTAAAAAACCTGAAATGGGACCCACCCACTGAACCTGTAAACTGCAAGGAGTGGGGGTTGAGAAAAGAGTAGGGAAAAGACCTTAAAGCAACTCAGGAGACGAAGTGGCCAGGAGAGAAAGAAAATCAGTCAAGGATGATATCAGGGGAAAGGGAAGAAACATCTGGTAAGCAGAGAAAATCTGTGTGGGAAGTGGAGAAGGAGGCAATAGTGGAAATGGACAAAAAAGGTAACCCAGCTTCTTTCAGCTAGTTTTATTGACAGCTGTAGTCATCAAATTTAAATTTTAAACCAAGATACTCTTAACAACAAAGGCAAAAATGGAAAAAAAAAAAAAGAAAAAAAAAAGGAAACAGGAGGGTAAAGGAGGCTAAATAGTTACAGGAAGTAGAGCCCTTCTATTTTTAGCTTAGTGGTTCAAAGCCAGCATAGATCAGTAGTGACTGAAAATTATTTCCATCTGCTCTGCCTGTTTCATGAAATCTTCTGATACTCTTGGTTCATTTACTACTGCACAGCTCACCATATCATGGATGTTTCCTCCAGAGCTAATGCCAAGTGGCAAGTTTGTGATTTTGAACGAATGAGGGCTATGGTAAACAAACCAACTCTTCCCTCACTTGCCTGGTGCAACCAGAGCAGAATTGAAGCTGATCATTTGGACAGTGTAAAAAAAGTTACATTGCTGCCAATCCCACTTAGTTGCAAGTAGACCTCTTGTGCCAGCATCTCTTATGATAATTAAAGGTGATATAGGGTAAAAGAAATTTGGGTCAGTTGACAGAGAAAAGTCCTGCTTAGCTAAACCAAATGTACTTGTTATGCTTTTCTTCCATAAGAACATTGATCTAGGCATTTAACATCTCAGAAGGATACTTCAGCAGAGCACATTGCTAAAGATGAGAAGCACTTTGCAATATGATCTGTAGAGTGTTTCTATTATTTATTCTATGAGCAACAGTAGAGAAAACAGATCTCGTGTGGAGACTAACCATAGGAAATCAACTGTAGGTTTTCATATTACAGCCATCATCCTATTTTCAAATGTCAAACCACAGTATTACTACCTGGGGATCCCAGATTTGTATGACTTTAGCCAAGGCAACAATTGACTACACCAGTCTCATATCTTTAAGACAACTACACAATTAAAATTTAGATGGGGACATAGAAGCTATTGCTCCGTACATGGTTTATGGGGACATATGTAATTTTTTAACAAAAAGTAAAAAGGCAGATAGGTATGTGCATCTAATATCCTTGTCTCAGACTGCATGTATTCCTCTTACACTTGCTTCACTTAACAAAATCTGTTCTAGTGCATTGTAGATATTTAAAATGCCCCTTTTTCTCTCTCCAGTTTGCTTTCAGGATGCTGTTACTGTTTCTGTTATGCAAATTTTAAAAATAAATACATAAAAAAGCAAAGAAACAAGAGGGAAAGTGTGCATTAAAAATCATCTTACACAACAAGGTAAATATAGTGTATTTTTCAGTCATTTTAATGCTGATGTGTGTTAGGAAAAATAAACTGCAACCTGCATTCTTTCTCTACTCCTTGAAACTTGTGGAGTACTTAACTAAAGAAGTTGTTTTTCTCCTTCAAAACATTAATTAAAACACAAATGACTTTCTCGCTCTTTATGTTGCCAAAAGAACTCTCATACTATGTAATTAAAGCTCTGTTTTAAAGTACTTTTCTCAACAAACACTGGCTTCTAAGTTGAAGACTGCATAATAGATGTTGTTAACAATACATAAAAATAGAAAATGTCTTTTGTAAAACATTATATTTACTGAATGAGTTTGCCTTTTTCCAAAGTCATCTCCTTATTAATGACTCATGACTTTCCTTTGTATTATTTAAAAATAATGTAATTATAGGCTATTCTGGAATAATTTAATGTATCTTATGTTCATATCCAAACCTATTAATTAAATGAAGCATAAGTATTTATAATGTCCTGTATGCTTCTATTATTCAAGCTAATCCTTTTAATCCAATTTAAATTGAAAGACAGAAGTTAATCCCAATAACGTTTCTACATGCAAATATTAATAAACCTGTTTCATTCTTTGCTCTCTCTTATCACTTGTCCTGGAAATGGTGAGTGACTTGTCTAGTCTACACTAGGTAGCAAACAATGGAGATGAAAAGCAAAGCATGCAAAATTGCTGCTGTGTATCTAAGGCCACAATAACAAAAATGTGGTGTTAGAAACACTTTAAGGTATTCTCATGTATGACTTCTCCTTAAAAACTAAACTCTACTGAATCTTTCAGGAGAAACTAGCACTAGACTGATGTCTAGAGAATAGAGAAACTGGATAGAAGTTTTAATATGTCATGTATTATAGGCTCCTTTTCAGTGTCAAGGTAACCTAGAGGATGGTGGTCCCTGGCAATGTCTGTAATTTGACCTGTTAACATCCTTATGTTAACAATAACATAAGGAAGCCATATTGAATGTGCAATTTTGGATTTTCACCATGGTACTATGATCTGCATATGTGGCCGGTCACCAGAAACTGGAAAAGAAGCAATTGTTTTTTCCCTGCTGTGAGCAATGGATTTGAACATAACTCAAACTGTTTTCACACTGGCTTTTTTCCCTTTCACCCTGAAACACAAGTGCAAACTGAGCTTCTGAAATTCCTTTGGGGAAAAGAAAACCACGCAGTGTCTACACAAACCTACAGGTTGGTTTAGATAGCTTTTGTCCAAGGACATATATTTAAAATAGATCTGCCTGCCATGTCAAGCCTTTGTTTTTTTAAGCAAAAATATAATTCATTGCAGCTGGAAAATTAGAAAAGATACTGAGCTTTATGGATTGCAACACCCAAACTAATTTTTATTTGGAAGCACGGACTGATATTTAGGTTAATTGCTTGTTTCACTTGCCTAAGATAAAAAGCTTAAAAATAATACTTTCCCTAGAAGCAGAAACTTCCTAAAAATAACAGCAACATAATTGTATCAATAAAGGTTTGAATATAGATGTAAACTAGAGAGTCATTTGTATATTTTCTGTGGATTTTGTATTTACTGAAGAATATCTGCTTTACAAACAACAAGCCTAAAACTGAATTGGTGATCTGCCAAGTGAAGAACAGAGTCATTTAAGGAGGATCAAAGTATTGAAAATTCTAAATGATTTTTTTTGACAGAGTATATTAAGAACATCCTTTCCATTTTAAATCATTTAAGGCCTGTCAGAGATTTACATTTGCCAATGTGAATGTACTGGAACAAGCTGATAAATTAAAGAAATAAAAGTAATCAGAACTGGATAATATACATGAAGGAATTCCAAAGTAATTTAAGATTGAGTGGTTGAACTGCTAAGCATAAATATACAGTCTTTGATTTAAAGTGGCCACTATGGCAGAGGACTAGATGGTAGCAGATGTGCTTTTCTTTTTTGAACTGAAGAAAGAACCATCCGGGGGAATAGAGTTCAATTCTTTTTCAGTACCATGATGATTAGACAAAATAATAAGTAAATACCAGATTTCCAAATACTAAGATGACCTGTCATCTCAGACATAAAAATTAGTCATGGAAATACTCCATTAAATAAATCTGTTCCACAGCTTCATGCTCAATACCCATGGATATATCCCTCTTAAAAGCTAAAAATGTAGGAAATATTTAAGAATTTGTTGTTAAATTAAATCAAAATTATGTGAAGACAGAAAGATGTACAGAAAAGAACTGACTGGAGAAGATATACCAGACATTCAATACTTAATATCAGTAACAAGAGGATTTTAAAAAAATCTTTAAAATATTACATTTGTGAGATTTTCTTTTCCTAAACTTTAATGCTTACTAATTTTTGTAAAAGTTTTTTTTTTTCTTTTTCCTAAAAACAGTCCTAAAAAAAGTCTAAGCTCTGTGAAACTCATTTTCGCAAGGCACTGTCAAAGTTAATAACCTACAGGCATTCATAATTTACATACACAGTAGATAGTATAGAAAAGGAAAGGTTTCAGAATGAGCTCACAGAATGAATGGCAAATGCATATACAAAAAACAAATATACATGATGGCAAATTTTGAGAAAGAGACACCTCTGGACAGGTTATTTTTTAAAAATCATTTTGCAGAAGTAATAGGTGATTGTGGCTACTGCAAAAGCAGAACACTGGACTAGATGTACTGTTTATCTTATGAATATCTTGTGTTCCTATCATGGGCTTCTGAGCTTGGGCCATACCTTCTGGGAATTACTCTGCAGCACAAGAAGGTTCACACTCATCCTGCAGGTAGCTTCACAGCATAACAGAGCAGATGACTTCTGGACCATGTGAAGCAGGACAATAATGGAAGGCTTGATAGCATGCTTGAGCAGGCCACTGTGGGGGCAGCCAGAGGAGAAAACAGGGAGAATCTGCTTTCGTTTGTTAGCCATCCTTTGTAGCCAGTGTTACAAATGTGGATTGCAACACAATTTTTCCAATTAAAAGCTTCTGCAATTAGAGAGTGAGCTAGTTATAAGATGTTGTACTGAGTGGTCACCCAGTACTGACATCTGCTTCCAAGTCTCCTTTACCCAGGTAAGCAAGAGGCTAGAATAAACATAACACCTACTAAGGTGCAAATTTTTAAAAGACCTAATTTTTCATTTCTTACCATGATATTTAAAGCCAATCTTATTTTGTGTTCCTTCCTCATTCATATATAGAAAAAGGAGTTGGAACAAACTAGCATTTTTATTTGCTAGTTAACAGCCGGGTGGCCTGATTTCTTATGCTGTTCCTTTCACTTCTAATATTGATGGATGCCCTAGGCAAAGAATTATTTTACATCACTTTTGCTGCTTACAAAAATGTTCAGGATTTTTGATGTTTGTTTCCTTTAGCCCTCCTCTGCTTCTTCCCCTCTCCCTCCCCCCTCCCCCCCTTTTTTTTTCTAGATATCTTTTAATTTTAGGATAGTGAGGATGAAGATGTTTATTCTTCTTTTCACCATAGCATTTTTTCAAAAGTGTGCCATCATTCTTTCACTTTTTAATTTTTGGAATGGAAATGCATAAGCTGCTATGGGTTTTGGGAAAAAGCTTATGCAAATCTCAGTACCAAAATTTATGTTAGTCTTTCTTAGTACTATTTATTATGTACTGCTACCTCAGTATGGTTTGGGTTTGTTGATTAAAAAAGATTATTAAAGAAGATACCAAAGCGAAATTTTCAGTAACTTCACTGAAGTGCTGAAGTTACTTAGGGAAACTGTTTTTCAGTATAAATGTATGAGACCTTTTAGAGTATCTTTGATCATACTGGCCTCATTCACACAACTGTACCTGTGCAGGCTAAATTTTGAATTGTGAAGCTTTCTGTGAGCACCAAGTTCTTGTCCTATGAAGCCTACAAACGTGTATAGATTTGTCAGTTTACCGAAAGATGGGGTTTCATATTATTAATCAACTTTTTGGAGGCAAGAGAAAGGAAGCAATATTCAAAAGTGCTAATATGAGCATACTAATGCAAGTAAGCATACTGCTGCTAGCCTCTCTTGACTCAGTCTTAGTCAATGGTGAGAGACAGGTTATTCTAGAAGAGGATTTCAAATTTAAGCTCCTGAATTTTTTGTTTTAAGAGAAAAGATCTCTCCTAATTTATGCTAGAGGGAGATTGGAGAGATTGTCCTTTCTAGTCTGAGGTTAGTCTTTGGAAATAGCCAGTTCAGCATACATCACTTTAAAACTGGTTATATCAATTTGTATTTTTGCTAAGCAAGTTATACTACAAGATAGACCACAGAATAATCCAGCTTTAAAGCAGTATAAGAGTGCTCATAGTTAAAGAAAACCAACTAGTACTTGGTGTAGACTGTCATGGTGTTATCTATAGACTAAACTGATTAAAAAGATTAAATACTCACTGAAGCCACTGTATTAGGAGAAGGTGAGATCCTAAGCATTTCAGTTGTTTTCCAAGAAAAGATAACTAAATAAATCTTGAAAGATCTATATCCTCTATTTCATTCATTCATTTTCTGTAGCTGTCACTTACTCCCATTAGTCTTAATCAATCGTTATAAACAAATGATGCACAATTGAATTGGGGGATACAGGGAATATTAAGGAAAGGAATTTGCAGGCAGCACAGAATGCTTCTGATCAATCATCTCCTAATTTTCAAAGTCTGCCAAGAGATGCCAACCCTTAATGTTTATTTGTGGCACGGTGATAAGAAGTGTTCTTAATAGTAGTTCCCTTGTGTTTTGTTTTCTCTCTCCAGGGCCTCCTTGTAAATAAGAGGCTCCATTTTCATGTGTTTTTATGATGAAGCATTGTAGCTAAATGAATGCCATGGGACACCTCTTAAACAAGTAGGCTACAGAGGAGCAAACCTGTTAAAAGAATATATTTCCTCTTCATATAGAAAAACAAGTCCTATGAAATGAATGCTTGTAGTGAAACTTCATGTGCATTTAAAGGGTAGTTTAAAGAAGTGTTGCTTGTTAAGGGAAATGACCTAACAAGATTTTTGTACGGCAAGCAGCATTACACCATAGTATACACTGGGACCTTTAATAATACACACTAATTACAGAATCATATAGTTTAAAAGAATTAGTTTTCTGTCCATTTTAGATGGCCTTGAAATAAGCGTCAATGCTATGATTGCTAAGGATCTATACTAGAAGTGTGTACAAGCAGTAGTGTGTACACAGGTGTTTTATGTATGTATATAGAGATATAAAATAGAAGCTGCAGGGTTGGAGTTCTCACTTTAAAATAGTTTTACTACGGACACATCATGCATTTTGTCAACACAAGTATTTATGCCTTGAAATAATTAGGGCCAGAGGCAGCCTAAGAAACTTCGGATTTCCATTGACAATATGAGTTTTATGGAGGGGAGAAGCCCTCTGGAGCTCCCGAGATCTTCAAAGCTGCAGGAGGCACTGAGAGGCCAGGGGCAGTCAGACACCCTATGGAGCCAAGCAGTGGGGGCTGGACCGGGGAATGCCTGCAGCAACATCTGCAGCCCAGTGAGGCAACTAAGCATCTTAGTCCAGTGAAAAGAGGAATCCTTGAGTCCTTATAAAATACCCATGAATCTTTCATTGATTCAATGAGCTTTGGATAAGGACTCAACTCCCAGCAATCAGTACAACAGGAAAGAAAAAGCACATGTATATAAGTTTTTACAGTATATTGGGCAAGATAGAGCCATATATTTAAACACACATATATGCAGTTTTCTTTTCAAAAGCTGTTATATCTGAATTAGAATCTTCCAATCTTATTTACAATTGCACTACCTTTTTAAAATTGCAAATATTGTTGTTCTGTTTTTACATTCAGTTCACATCAGTCACAAACTTTTTTTTTTTTTTTTTCCTGGCCAATGAACAAACATCCCTGCAATAAGAGTAGCTTGGTAATTATCCTCTTCCCTACAGCTCCCAACTGGTTGTCACATTTTGGAAGTTATATTAAAAAAAAACAACAAAACAAACAAACAAAAAACATTATTTTATGTATCACTCAAAGACAGAAAAACAGAAAACAGCAGAAAAGAAAAACTGGTCACCAAGATATTTACTGCTGAGGAATGTGTGCTATATTTTTTACCATTTGCTGTATTTATTGAAAAATCAATGGCAGATCTCCTACGGTGTGACTATTGTGCGACAAACTCTTATTATAGGCTAACATTCTATTACACCAGTTCATTTGTGTAAAACTTTTTTCTGGAAAGGCAAATATTGATAAGATTTCAGACTGAAAAGCAAAAAAAGCAGTCTCTTCAAAAGGGAAGGAACATCTCTGACAGAGCAGTTCATTGAGGCTGGAAAAAATGTGTTAGGCAAGATTTGCAGTATAAAATAAACCAGTTTGTGGTTGTTTTGCAAGGTGACAACAAATCTTTTATTCACAACCTTCATAGATTCTTAGAGCATATTTGCGCATACATTCATACGCTACAAACATACCATCTACACACTCAATATTTTAGTTTAATTATGTCTTTAGTGGAAAAGTTGTTAGAATTGCAACTCTAATGTAGTGGAAAGATTTTAAAATGTTTTATGGTTTCTTCTCAGCTGAGACAGCTGTACATTTTTGAACTTTTCCATCAGAGAAAGAGTGTCAAACTGCGCTGGAGATAACTCATATATGTATTTGGTCTGAACTGTGAAAACCCAGTTTTCTCTCAGCAAGAAACTGTTGATGTTAAATCAACATTTAGAAAAATAAGTAAGGACCAAAATGTGGACACAGAAGTAACTCACTTTATGTCCATGACTCTTGTTGCAGGCACGTTAGCAAGTTACGCTCAAGATATTGAACTCCTTTCAATGTTGAGCATTTAGCTGCATTTCTGACTAAAACGGAGCTTTCAGACTGGTATCCTCCTGACAGTTTCAAAGTGGTTTTGACTGTGTTCAACTCCTTTCCCTGTAGGGGGTTAATCTCATAAAGATTTCAGCCACACAAGTACTAGTGTCAGGGGTATAATGATCACTTTGAAGTTTGTTTGCTTTCCAGTGCATTTAAACACTTTAAGTGTTCCAGAAATAGGATTAGATGCCCCAGTGAATTCATTTCATTTACCCCCAGCAGTGGTTTTCCAATACTATATGGTGTTTACATGGTATCAATTTAGTGGCATGCTGATTTCCAAGATTCATCCCCTCCCCTATCAATTTTCTACCTCTTGATCCTACTTGAAAATGCCTGTGATAAGGGGCAACTGATACCAATAAGAGGAATATTAGGACTCTGGTATCTTTGTGTTTCAATTTTTTTTTCTGGGATTTTATTCTGTGGAATTATTTGTAAAATAACATTTAGTGACCAAAAGTCAGCTGTCAAATTGCCTTTTTGCATTCTGAGAATGGTTGCATGTTTAATTGTGAGAAGTTTATTCTTTCCTTAAGCAGACATGCTTCACTTGGATAATGATATCCACTTTTTCTTTTTTTTCTAAGTTTCAGATTTTGCACATTACAAAGCTATATGGGTATTTTAGGTGAGAAGCTGTGAACGTTGGCCACACTGAATCCTATTGTTTTTATCTTCTGTAACAGCAGAAGTGTGATGTACAGGAAAAGGGAAATACTTTCACTTGCCTTTTCTTTGTGCCTGATATTTCTTCATTTTAGATTTTTTTACACAAACTAAAAGGGTTCAAAATGCACTTCAAGAAAGTGGTCTCTGGAATAGGGCCTTTCTAAACTTTGTATAAAACAATATTCTTTCACACAGTTATCAGCCATAGAAAAAGGAGGTACTGAATATAGTTTTTTGTTAGTGGAAAAGGCATTCTGAGATCTCCATAGCAATCAGAGTATTAAGTGGCCAACTGTGCATCTAAATGCTCTCTTCCTATTCACGTCTCTCATCTTAATTAGCATGAATGGGAATTCTGTGTATTAAAGACAGAGAAAATCATGGGAAATAGCATTTTCTATTACACCACAGTCACTATTTTGTGACATTATATGATTTCTATACAATGAGGAGTGATTTTTGCTCTAATTCTCAGAAGTTGATAGAAGATGATATAAATTCAGCCCCCAAATAGGCATATAGCACAGAGGTCAATGGATACATTTTATATAAATTTTTATTTACTTCCATGTGAATTGGAATTACAATAGCTTCATCTTATGCAAGAAGCAGTAGACAGATCCATTAGCAGGTGATTTCCTGAAATCTGCATGAGTAGCAAGATACCTTTGAAAGAGCAGAGCTTCTGCAAAACTCTTTGGACTACCTATCTTAATCAATATATTGTTTCCATTATACACTTAATTCTGTTGCTTCATAGTTGCAGTTATGGGAAGACAATTCAACTAGGGAGAGAAACACATATACCCCCTAAACCTGTTTGGTATCACAGAATCACAGAATCACAGAATCGTCTAGGTTGGAAGAGACCTCCAAGATCACCTAGTCCAACACTAACAAGTCCTCCACTAAACCATATCACTAAGTTCAACATCTAAACGTCTCTTAAAAGGCCTCCAGGGATGGTGACTCAACCACTTCCCTGGGTAGCCCATTCCAATGCCTAACAACCCTTTCAGTAAAGAAGTTCTTCCTAATATCCAACCTAAACCTCCCCTGGCACAACTGTAGCCCATTCCCCCTCGTCCTGTCACCAGGCATGTGGGAGAATAGTATCTAACATTAGATATCTAACATAGATACAATAGTATCTAACATTAGATTTCCAATCCTACTATTGGAAAAAAAAAAAAAAAGTGTGTGTGTATATATATATATATATATGTACATGTTTATATATATATGATTGCAGTCCTACCAAAGCTTTTTGATACTCTGAGCAAAGGAACATGAATTTAGTGAGGAAAATTTATCATGAGGCCAGCACTACCTCCATTCTCCATTCATCCTTAGCAGGTTTAGAATGTTTTCATTGTTTTTTACACTCTTTTTCCAGTAGTATTTGCTACTGCAGTATCTGTTCCATTTTTCCTTTTCTACTCATGCTAAGTTCTCAGTGATAACTAGCAGATGCATCCCCAAATTTCTTCAGCTACATTAACCACATTAAACTTCATTCACCTGAATTTTTTAGTGTGTGACCAGAAAATGAAGCTTACATTAGATTTTATTTTTATTTTCTTGGGTGGTGGTGGTGGTGGATTTAGTCGAAATGGGAATTTTGTGTACACTTGGGTGGTGTTCATAATTAAGAGAATGGGAAAAAAAAAAGTCTATTATAAATCAGAAAGGGCTTTTTTTTTTTCTTTTTTCTTTTTTTTTTTTCCCTGCAGCATTTCATCTCTAATGACTATTTCCATAATAAAACAGCCCAGAACTGCTGCAGAACCAGCTAAATGGTTTATATTTGGGGCAATAACGGTTTTTTCACTTCTATTACCAATGGGAAATATTAGGGAGGTCTTTGACTGTACATGCTATATGAGCAAACACCACTTAAGCCAAGCTCTGCTTCCTAAACAAGTATTTAATCTCCTCATTAAAGATATATGAAACTAGAAATCAATGAGCACTGGTGGTTAGAGCTTTTTAGCGGAACTAATGGCTACACCTTGTCTAACATTAGAAACTTCACTTGTGGTTTACAGCTGCTACACATGGAGAAACAGGAACCTAGAAGGAGACTTTCATTTGTGCTAATAATTATACTGAGAGTTCTGGATAATCAGGTCACATAAATATGTAACATAAAAAAATCAAACATTTCAATTCACATTTCAATCTTTTAAAAGACACTGAGCTCTTACTGCAAAACAATGAAAGCAATAAAAATGCTATGCCTTGAATAAAAACTTCATTCTTTTTTTATAAATTCTCTTAGAACAGAAAAAAACACAAATTTGAAATGCTTGTGTTAGGAACAGTCTGAACTGGAGAGAGGTTGGCAAAATTTGCTTGTATATATGTAGTGCAGATAGAATCTATTTTGTTTTCTAGGATAACAATGGAAAAAAGAATTAACCCCATTCACAGAAAAAAAGCATATCACTGTTAGATTTTGCTTCTGATCCCATATCTGAATTTCATCTAAATGATTTGCAGAAGAAATACTGCAAAATGTGTGATATTTCACACAAAGTGACTGAAATAACGTAAGATAATAGTGTACAAGAGTGCACAGGAGCGCTGTTTTTGTAGCTTGAAACCATGGAATGTATTACCTATCTTGTGTTGAGGCATAAAGACATCTGGCGTTGAAATTGCAAAGCCTTCTAGGATAGTGCAGAGGGTGCAGGACTGTTACTTTCTCACCCACCCAGCCCTTTAGGAGTGATCTCTGGATGGGATGTCTTCAGTACCATGTTAAACTACTACCTTGGAGCACAGGATAATTGAACTGAGTGAATAAAAACCAGAAAGAAAAAAAAAAAAACAACAAACAAGCTAGTAGGGAAACACTATGGATGATCAATAGGCCAAGTGTCTGACTTGGTCACTGGCCCTCTTCTTGTATTTGTACAGCTACAGTGTATCTGTAGATAATAATCAATTTATAGGAATATTTTCCAGTTTAATTAAATTTTAAAAATCCATGGGTGGAAAACATTAGCATTATATTCTAATTGCCACAAGTTGCAGGGCTGATCATATCTGCTTTAAAACATCTGTGCTGTAGTTTTTATATCAGTATATAAAAACGGCAGGTAATCTGAATAGTTATTTCATATTGATGGGTAGTTTCAGACACAGAAAAATGACTCTACACAGAATTCAAGGCATATAATCAACCATCTGCACCCTGTCTTCATCCATTTTGGAAACATGACTACATTAAAGTGAATGCTAAAATGGTGATTTTAGTAAAGTTGGACAACCTGAGAAGTACAGCCATTCTCCTTTTTAAAATTTCATATATTTTACTAAATACAAAGATCACACATTTCTTACTGTGAATGGTCTCTTCAGTTACAAAACTGTAGGAACAGAGCTGTAAGACAGAAAAAAAACCTCCAGACTTTAAATAAAGAGGCAGAGCTACAAAGCAGTTTCTCAGCAGATAGAATTACTTTATAGAGTGAGTTAAAGCAGGTTGAAAATAGATTGTAGTCAACAAAGATGATTTTTATTATTTTATATTAAAAGGATAAAGAGAATTGTGTTTGTTAGACTTGTAGAAATAAATTTGTATTTCTGAGCATACTTTTAACATCTGTACAAAATTTGGAGGATTGCCATCAAAAGAAATCTGCCTTTTTATACAGGAAGCCAGTTTTGCCCAAACAAGAACATTATTTTAATTAGAATATTGCCTAATCTAAAATAAGCTGGGATATTTCACAGAGAATTGTGTCATATTGTTCTCTCCCTGTACATTGCATGTTTGTAATTTCAGAAGTACTCATTTTACTTAGACACAAAAAGTGAATAATTAGCACTAAATTTCCAACCTAAGAGGCTAGCGATTTGTAAAAATGTCCATGTCTTTGCAGAACTCCAGGCACCATCAAATGCCTTGATGCATTACTGATTTCAGTTAAGTTGGAACAGAGTTATATAGTGGGCATGGTAATTGCAGGCATCAGATTTTAACATTGATTGTTACTAAAAACTGTCTCTCTATTTGTATATATCTTCAAGTAAATAAATCAAAATAAACTCTGACACGCTTCCAAAATTATTTCTTTCCTCTTTTTTTTTTTTTTTATCAATTTATTTATTTATTTATTTGTTTTTCCCAATAACTGTTTTGATGAAGGTGAAAACACTTAAGGAAAAGTTCTCAGGTACTACTAAAATTAGAAGTATGGACATGGAACACTATAAACAACTGTGACATCTCTACCCCAAAAATAATATCTGAAGTTATCACTCTAAGTAAGCCTAAGTTTCTGCAAGTTTTTAAGTAAATCACATCACAAGGGTACCTATATTGTTAAACATTTTCCAATGGTGATGAAAGCAAAGAAATTGAATTGATTTATGCAATTATTGGCTTCTGGGCTCTGTATATTCATATTCTGTGTAAATTCAGCTTGAATGTTAATTGAAAAAGCTTTGTTCTGTTGTGAAATAGGGGGAAAGGATGGAATGAAACAGTGAAATAATCATTTGCCATTTGGGATTTGAATTGGTAAATTTACTACCATTCTACCATGGTACAATTTCATGTTTATTGAAGATGACACAATGATTTTATCTTATTTTTTTATGTGGGTTGCATAGAATTCAATTTATTACTCTTTTCCAAACTGGCTGATTTAAGTATCTACTATGTAGTGCTATATAGCCAGTTGAAGTTCCCTCAGAAGTGATATCTCCAGATTAGGGCTGACAGCAGTAAAGTTCACTGAAAATTTTGCCCTAAGAATTGGAAAACACCACAAGGTGTTTAAGAATTGCACAGAGCAGGATAATATATAGATTTTTTCAAAATCCTTACCTCTGTAGCATGAATTCATTTTTCTATTCTTGACAATAATTTCAATTGCTAATGTTTCAATCTGTTGTGATAATAATGAATATGGAAACCAAAGCTTTCCAAAGTGAAATCTTTTTTCTTTTAGTCTTTTGTACACTAGAATAAGTATTTATACATTGAATGATTCAGTATGATTAAATCCTGTCAAAGCTGGGACTAATGCTTAAAACCCAACTCATCTGTATATAGTCTGTAGATACAGATATGTTCCAGGAGTGGTTATATTTCCAGGCACAAAAATAACTTAAATTTGAGATATATTTCTTAGCCTGAAAATTGCCTTGATGCCTGGATATAAATAGAAGTGCAAGCTAAGAAAGATAAAAGCTTTGGGGAGATCCATGTTTAAGAAAATTAACATCCTTACTCTGCTTAAAATTTAGGAGTTTAAAGTCCTCAAATTTATGACCAATCTGATGTGCAAGTATTTCTGACTTTCCCCAAAGTTTTTGCTCACTCACCTAGTAATCAAATGATTCTTTACTCTCTCCTCTGAGAGAGTAAAGAGTCTACCTCTGAGGGTACTGAGCTTGTATTTCCAAAAGATTTCCATAGGAAACAACTTTTAAGAAGTGTCATGCCAGTGTGAAAGTTTCCTTCATTGTCCTTAGGAGAGTAGAGCCTTTTTTTTTCTTTTTCTTTTTTTTTTTTTTTTTCAGGAATGCCTCAATCCTGGATCCACACACAACTCAGAGAAAGCTGACAATATCTTCCTCTTTAGGAAGGACGTGGTTCCAAGTCTTAAGTAACATAACCATTCTACATTCAAGAATAATTGACTAAAACCTAATTCATGATGGAAAAGAGGCCATAACCACAGTTTTGCTCTTCTCCAGGCAGTTCTCGAGCCATTGTATTAAGTCTGTCTTTTACATGGTCTGGTTCAAAAAATTTCTAATTGTACGGTGATTTTGCGGTGGGATACTGGTTAAAGAGTATTTATCAACACATCTGGATTTCTGTGGTCAGGAGGTGGAAGTTAGCAGTTCATTTTCTTCAAGGTAAATTTAGCCTAGAAAAGTGGTCTTCCCATAACTAATAGACTTTTTTTTTTTTTTTTTTGGCTAAGGGGGACATCACTAATTTACAAGGTGGATTGATATGTTAAGATACCTAAGTTATTTATTTAATGGGAGGACAGTGAAAGACAGAGAGAGAGATCTATCTCAGGTAAATTGGCAGATCTTCAGAACTCTCTCTCTCTTCTATTGAGTACAGTGGTAATTATTTTAGGTGGACCGACTATCCTCACTGGGCTCATTGCCTGTAATTTCAGTAAGCACCTAATTTAAGTTTAGTACATTCTACCCATGATAAGCAAACTGCCTTTTTAAGTTTCCATTGATTTTAACTGAGAGTCAAGATGAGCTATTTACAATACTTGTTCATGTAATGCTACACAGCATAGGATATACTATCTTGATTGCAAATTCTTCAATTTCCCTTTTTTATATATTGTGAATTTTTCCTGCTGAGAAAAGTAATTTCTCAGCATATATTGTATACCGAGAAATATTTCTTGCATAATTCTATGTTTGCATTATATTTTTATTCCTATTGCAAATCTGTAAGATGACATACTAAAACTTCAATAATAACCACCAGTTCATTGTTCTAGCTATCTTTTTTAAACACTATAAAAAAAAAAAAAAATTTTTGCCTTCTGGATACTTTCCAGCTCTTCCTTCTCTCTTTTGCTTGTGTTTATAATCTTCAGCCCATTCGCCATTCCAGGATGCAGTCTGAAAAACTGTGTTATATAATAAATATTTGTGGTCCAAATTCTAATTTCAGAGAAAAGTTTTCAATATACCTTACAGAGTTCCATGTGCTGGAGAGTTCATGACAGGACCCGAATGCAATGAGAATATGTTTCTTGCATACTGTAGAACAAACTGCTTTTTTAATTATATAGGAACAATATATTTAAACTGCTATTTTTTTTAAGAGCATAGTGTTATAGCTGTTTATGTTCAGAAGTTTAACAGCCACCTGAAATGTACTCTGAACTCAAAACTAAACTTTTTTTTTTTTCATATTATCATGTTGCTCTTGTTGTTACTGTTTGCTTCAATAGTGTGTAAAATCTAAAAATGTAATTAGTTATATTGCTTGGGCCTGAGATTCTGAAGGAAATATTTTCAAATCTAAAAATCCAACATAACAAGAAAGCTTAATATTGTCAACATTAAGATAGTAGGCCAGTATTAATTTTCAACATTTTCCTAAGAAATTTATCTTTTATAATGAAATATACTTCTTGGCTTTTCTCACTATATAAAGAAATATTAAAAAAATTCACTGTAGTACTGACACACTGTCATCTGAAATAGTGTATATATAGTCTACGTGCAAAACAGTTGCAATAAAGGAAAAGGTTTTTTCACGATATGCATTTCTTCCTGTGAAGTGTTATGCATTCATTCTCTTTAGCATTATGTAGCTCATATAATTTCATTGATTCTCATTTCCTCTTATTTCTTTATTTATTATGGATACAACAGAAAAAAAATATATTTACAGTAAATAAATTATTTATGAGGGTTCTTATGACTGTCTATTGTTAAAAGTGAAGCAAACACTACATTTAATAATCCTTTTTCTAGTACTAGCTATGAAAGAATACTGTGTGAAATTGATTTTTTTAAGCTATCAGGAGCTATTTTCCTTTCATAGGTGTAAAAGATATAGTTCAAAATTTTCTGTCATGTTAACATATTACATTTCAAGCAGTCAGTTACTTTTGTAGTATACTGCAGTGCTCCCTGAATCTGTTAAGTCAAAATAAAAAATAAAATTCCTTCCATATACATTTTCCCAACACTTTTCCCTCTCTTTTTTTCAGGTTTTTAAATTATATTTTTAATTAATGAATAATAGATATTGATATCAAGTTATCAATAAAATATATCAAATAACACTGTTATTGTAGATAAAAAACTGTGTATTCCATTGAAAGGCTTTTGCATTATTTTGCACCTGTACATTACACACCATGAAAATTAAATAAAGTGATATTAATTTAAATATGGGGAGTGTACTGACAGCAACCTGTAACAATAAACAGAGACTTTTTAACTTAGTTTAAATATCAGTATTTCAGAGGAGCTACTCATTGTGTAACATGATAAACGCTTGTGACTTATTTAAAGCCTTTATAGTTTTAATTTATTGTTCCAGTCCTGAAAACACTTACACATTTGAGCAGCTTTAAGTATTCTGATATATTTCAGTAAAAATTCTAGTGCTGAAGCTTACTGATTTGTCTTCTTAGGCTTATATCATGTTATGTCAAAAATTCACATAATAAACTCCATTAATATTTTATATTGAAAGAAACTGTAAGACATCCAATGGATTGTTTGTAAAGTATCACAGATTGCTAATACATCACTAAATTCTCTTTCAAAGTCAATGAAAAGCATACATTTTAGAGACAATGGTTTCAAAACAAAAAGGAGAATGAAGAATGATTCTCAGACATAGTGTTTATCAATGAGCAGTCCATCAAATCAATTCACTGAAACAGATATAACAGAACCCTCTAATGCTGCAGATTACATGAGTGGGAAAGTTTAAAAATCCACTTAAACAGGTCCTGTCAAATATTACACTACTTAAAATGTTAATAATGCCTTTCTTATATAAAATATATATATATCAAAATTTCACTTATAATACATTTAAATATTTTCAAATATTAAAGTAGTTTGCATTTATGATTACGTTTATGTCTGTCATAAACCATCTGGGATAAGAACACATAATGTCAAATCAGATAAATTGTCCAAATCTATCATATTGCGATAAACAAATAAAATTCTAGTTTTGAAACTAAAGAATATTTTTAAAATGCAATAGTAGTCAAATAATTACATACAATTACGCAAAAGTAATCATATGTTTATAAAGAAAACACCTTTCTTGTGAAGAAAAAGGTATTTATATGGAGAATTCAGTCAATTTTGTATGAATAAAACATCATTTGCATATAACCATTATGGATATAATAGTACATGGCAAACATGTACATGCATCTTAAAGTTTTAATAAAGTTAATCTAGAACTAGGTTAAGTCTCATTGCAGTGAAAGATTTGAATAGAATATTGTTAAGTGCAGTATAACTTTCACATCACAGGTTTTAAATTTATAGAGGACATGGCTGTAGGATAATGAAGAAAAACAGATAGGTTAGGGTGATAAGGAAAAGAGAAAAACCCCTGGATGGCACTGAACACTAAACATGGCATTCTATATAGCTGTTGACAGTCAGTGTTTCATGCCTTTACCAATTAGGCAATTAGTGAGGAACGTCTTTCTAGTTTCAATGGTAAAGGGTTATCAAAAGGTAACTGAAGCCTTGAAATCTATTTACTTTTTTTTTTTATTTTATTTTTTATTTTAACTGAACAGAAAGATTTTTGAATATGTCATTCTCCAGTAAGGACCTTACCAAGTTTTGTTAAGTGATCTCTGGCACAACATGTTTTCTTTGGAAACTATATAGTCTATATATATAGTCTATATACATATATAGTCTATGCATACTATATAGTCTATATATAGACAGAGACTATATGGAAATATAGACTTTCAAAAAAAAATCTAGTTCCAAGAAACTTTGATGTAAATGAGAAAACTAAATCTTTAAACAAATCCTGTCTTAAATATAACATTTACTTGTGCAATACCTTTGAGAAGTTGTAAAAGTGAAATAGGTTTTGATAAGTAATGAGCCAAGTTTAACAAATCCTGTCTTAAATATAACATTTACTTGTGCAATACCTTTGAGAAGTTGTAAAAGTGAAATAGGTTTTGATAAGTAATGAGCCAAGTTTAAATGACATGAAGTATAAGATACTGATTGCTGTGCAGTATTGATTACTACAGTATTTTCTAATCACACTTAGAAAACAATAAGGGAAAGGCCAATTGCAATGTTTACTGTTTAATTTATGTAATCTGTGAAGTTTTCCACAGATGAAAATAGGCTTCATTAACCCAATGCCTGGAAACAGATAACTTCATATTGATCATCAAGAATATATATTCTCTTTTCATGTAAAGGATGGGACGGATGTTTTTTTTTTTTTTTTTTTTTTTTTTTTTTGTGAATACATAGCATATGCTGTGCATATTATTTGAACAGATAAAAAGAAATCTACAATCACTATAGAGTATAGCTGAAGATTGCTATACTGCTGCTTCTTCTATTATCAGACCTGCTTTTGGTTGTGCACCATGGTCTGATGAAAGGAATGACATGTTCATTCAACCAACATTGTCTACCCTTTCCTTCCCATGTGGATTTCAGCACCAGTTCTTGCCATTCCACCAGCCCAGCACCTTCACGTTTTGTTCACTAGTTCTGCTATGGCTCCATGTCAACATTCCCAGATAAAAACAAATCAAAACAACAACAACAGCAACAACAACAACAAGCCAACACGTTCTCAACTATTTATCTGGCTTCTGTTTTTGTGTAATATTAAATAACTGTCAGCTTGCACACAAACTGTAGAAAACTGTCAATGACTGTCAAGTGCTGCTTGTCTTAACTTGTCAAAAATGTCTGCTGTCCCTACTTTATACCTGGACCTTCACAGTGCCATTGTCACACACTTGGCCTTCACACATTAATTTCCCCTTTAATTTTTAGCATAACAATTTCATCTATAATTTCTGCAATTCTTTCCAAGCTATTCAGTGTTCTGGATGTTCGTTTCAGGTTTAGCTATGATTTAATACCCTCCACATTTCACAACACATTCTAATTTCCAGACCTAGTCCACAGAAATCTTTCTGCAAACAAATCAATTTTCTTTCCCTCATCCAAAGCCCCTGGATTTATATCTCTTCCTTCATCCTATTTTTTAAGCAATGTTCCGTGATGAATCAGTGTCTTCTTTGATTTATTAGAAATAACAGAATGAAGACCATAAACTAAAAAGATAGTCATATAGAAGAATAAAGTCAAGGGTTTTTGTGGTAATCTTGAAGTAATGGAACAGAGGACTTGCCCAGCACATATTGGAAATTAAGAAAATAAAAATTGTTGGCTTCTGTATTTTAACTGAAAATAAAATGTGTTTGTCTAAGATGAAGATACCGGTGCACACTAATCTGTTTGGTACATTTACTACACTCTAGGTACTTTGAATTACCTTGTGTGAACACTCTAGTGTAATGTATTATAGCTCTCTATTAGTGTAAGTGATAATATTGCATCTTAATTTGACCTACTATTTTTATGAAATAAAAAGTTACATGAGTTTCATCAACCAAAAATCCTGAAACTTTGGAGATAGTGTTTAATCTCACCTCAGAATATACAGATAACCACAGCCAACTTAAAACAGATATGGAGCATCTTTACCTGCATATTAAAGCATACCTCGATCAGCCTTGAATTGCAAGAGTACAGATGTTAGTAAAATAGTTATAATTGTTAATCTTATGTATTTCTGACAATATGCGTAGATGATGGTCTCAAAAGAGCAACGTGTAAGTACTTTGCTGAATAGATTTTTTCCCATTTATTCTACCTAGAGAACAATGTGAACTGAATATTTCTTTAAATCCCAAAGTCAGTTTATGTTACGTTATGTTGAAGTTGCATTGTGATGAAATGTGATGTTATTTCTTGCCTCATAGGAATAATATGCCACATGATAGAAATGGAAGAAGGCAAATGATCTTAAACAACATTCCAAGATGATGTTGGGAACTATTGACTGGCAAAGTTTTGATTGCAGGCAAACTATGGAAGGAATAACTGGAAAAAGATTAAAAGATGTGTGAGTCAAGATAGACCAGTAAAAATTCAACATTACTTTTTCAAAGAAGTGTCATGTCTTGGACTCCTGTTAAGTATTTGAGGAAACAACAAGAACACAGATAGGGATAGTAGCATTGCAAAAGCTTTCTTTTGTTTTCAAAAAGCTTTTGGTAGAATCTCAATACAAATTTTCACAGAAAACAAATTATCATGGAATAGGAGGGAAGGTTGCCTTATGGATTTATAGAAGACTAAAGAGGAAACAGAGACAGAATTCATTAGCAGTTTTTAAAATGAAAAGAGGTTTCCCAAGCTCTGCTGTTTATCTTATTTGTTTATCACTCAGAATAAAATAAAATAAAATAAAATAAAATAAAATAAAATAAAATAAAATGTAAAAAGTGATAAAGTTTGTCTATGATACCAAATTAAGTGAGACAGCCAATTCTTGAGAAGTCTATAAAAAGCTGCAGAAGAATTTCAGAATTCTTTCAGGTGGAAAATAGTCCATATAAGTATGTAACTTAGTTACGAATAAGAG
This sequence comes from Cygnus olor, assembly GCF_009769625.2. Classification (NCBI taxonomy): domain Eukaryota; kingdom Metazoa; phylum Chordata; class Aves; order Anseriformes; family Anatidae; genus Cygnus; species Cygnus olor. The sequence goes on from NC_049173.1 coordinate 41,354,022, forward strand.
TGATGTAATCTCAAATACCTGTTGCACTTTTAGAAGATTTGGAATGTAAAAACGCAGTACGGTTCTATACGATTACGTAAGTTTTGGTAAGAATTCATGCATTTGATTTGAAGTACAAAGAAGGCAACTGATAACAAAACTGCTGTCATTAACTGACCTTAATTTAAAATGGGTCTGTTTAATTTGAAGGATCCAAATATAATAATCAGAGTTGCATTTTATTCTCTTAATGAAAAGCTAATCTAAATACACATTGATGATGTGTGATTTACCACTACTGTTCCAGTAGACAAGTCTGAAAATCCCAACCCATATTTATCTTTACTATTCTTGTTAGCAGAGATTTTTTCCTTTTCCCCTAAATTAATCCTGTTATATATATTTTATAAACTCATACTTGAAGAACTAAATATGAACATTTTAAATAGAAAGTATAGCTTCCTATTATGCTTCCATAAAATAATCAGAAGCTATTCTTAGTAACAGCAGTTTAAACACTTTTTAACCTCAAGTGTCAAATTTCTGACATATCTCAGTGCACCAATTTATGTTTTGCCACATTCTTGCATGTCTTGACAGCTTACAGGACACACCTTCTAACAAGATTAAATCTAATTTTAAATAGCTTTTTTATTAATATAAGTTCTTTGGACTTGCAGTATGATTGAAATTAACTGGGTGTTTAACTGTACTGTAAATGAATGAAAACACAAGCTCTCAGTTATAAGCATATCAAATAAATGGGACTGTTTTCCTATTTGATAACTGTTAGGGGCCAAAAACATTTAGTAGCTGCAAATAACCTGATCTTGAAATTTACAAGTATTAAGTAAAACAAAGTGCTGCTTTATTCTTTGATTTCTTATCTGTGGGCTTCCTTGTGCCATACCTGAACGTGGCTCTGGGTCTAAACACGGTAATTTGATTCTCTGCTACATCCCATGAAGTTACCTTAGAATCTAGCTATTTAGGAGCTTATAGTTGTTTTTCTTATTGTGGCATATTCATTCCAGAGGAGATGTTATATTTATTCATACTTTTATTAAGAAATTTATGATGGTTGTGTTTTATTTTTCCTTCAGAATTACAGCTGTACCACAGAAGACAAACAAAAGTTGTAAGAAAAAAATCTGGAATTGAGTACTATATACTTAGGTATATACTTAGATTAAATATATAACCATCCAAACTTTTTCTCAACATCTGTCCAAGCCCTGAGGTTGCTCACAGGCCATACTCTCCCTGCCCAGAACTCCTGGGGCTCCCCCCACTCTGCCTAGGACCAAAGACCCCATGTCACCCCCAGGGCTGTCAGCCCTGCCCCAGCAAGGCCCCAGCAGGGTCAGTCTCTGGCCATAGGTCCCACTGAGCCAGGCCCACCCACGGGCCCACTTCCCGGCTTGGCCTTGGCCTGTCCCTGTCACCAGAGAGATGCTAAGGTCTAGGGCCGCCCCAGTGCCCCCCGGTGCTACCCTGTTCCTGGCTGGGGTAGTAGGACAGGCCCTGGCTGCCAGGCCATGCCCTGCTGCCCCCATGGGGTGCCCCCACCAGTACCAGCCCCCGTGGCACCGTAACAACACGGGAGCAGCATATTTCTTCCTTTAGTGAAGAGGTTCAGATTTTGGTAATAAAAATGACAGTTCAGAAGGGATGATAAGCCTGGCAACAGACTAGTGGTAGGTATATTTGTGCTATGGGGAATTGGAATAAAGTCAGAAGAGCAGCAGATTTCCTTTTAAACCAGTTAATATGTGCACAAAGTAAATTAAATTAATATTGAACTGCATCATTCTTAAAGTGTCTCCATGATATTTTTACTTATTTCCGAGTTAGTAAACACCTGCAGCTGAATCACAGTATGCTGTCCCATAACTCCAGCATCTAAAACATGTGCTACCAATAAAACATCTGTAGATGCATTCAATAAGGGCCACCTCTTCATGCCAGTATAAGATGAATGGAGAAGTTTATGATGAAAGGTTTGTGGTCTGGCAGAGAAGGAAGAATTCTGGATTAGCCACTGAGTGCAAGATGTTTTCATAGCAACTTACTGTGATTAAAATTGCAGTTGATATATTTTCCATGGCTAATCTTCTACTTGGTGCAAGAAGTATTCAGTAATAAGCTAATTGGAGGACTGACAGGTAGATTGCACAACTAGCTCTTTCTTTGATCCTGTACCTTTTCTGGTGAATTTGATTCAACACATTACTGTACCAATGGGGAGATAACAGTGGCATGAGACTGGTCAAGTGCATGATAATCAGGTTTGCTCAGACACCACAGTTAGTGCAAATGATGATGAGTAAGTTGCTACCTATCGCATTGCTCTGTATGCAAAATATTCTACTTGCAAATCATGTACAGTGTGTTGTAAATTCATGCAAAACCTAACTAGTTCAAAATCAATGGACCCACACAGCTACAAGCCAAAGATATGCACATTTTATCACAGTTTACATTCAATGCCCAAATTAACATCCTGTTGCATAAAAATATCCTTTGCCAAGTATGTACGGATGCATCTTTGGTATCAGTGTTGTTGTGCTGGAGTGTTAGATGAGTGCAATTCTTTCATATCTTTGGGGAGGAGAAATCACAAGGATGACATCTAAAGATAGTGGGGCACCAACACTGAGTTTTACTTCCTTTCATCACTGCTGGTTGTTGTCTTTTTCTTTCTCAATACCCCCCCCCCCCCCCGCCCCCCCCCATCCAGTGACAGTTTAGCCTCACAAAGTTGTGCAGGAAAACACTTCTGTGGATATTTTCATCATGGAAAAACAAGATACTGTGTAAACACTCCATGCTAAGTGAAAACTAAAGCTTATGTCAGGCTTCATGAAGCACACAAGGCTCTGATTTTGTATCATTAAAGACTCATTATCTCTTTTAACTTCTGTTGAAAGCATTCATCCATAACCATAGCTACCACTGAAACAATAGAAGCTACTAGATCAGTAAATCAGTAATAATGCATTTTTGCCAGTTTAAAAAGCCTTTAAGGAATGGATTGGATTTCACAACATAGGGTCACAAAAAGCTCATATACCAGGAAAATATGGAAGGTTATTTCTTAATAACTTAAAAAAAGAGCATGTGAGAGAGATAGATGCAATGCTTCCTTAGTTCTACCTTTCAATTTGGGCTTTAAATTTGACTTTGGGTTAAACTTTATTTCCAGAGAACAGGAATGTAAACATTTTTAGTGCTAAATCCTGAAGAGAAAATTCTTGAATGGAACATAATGAAAAAAACTCAATATAGTGACTTTACCATTTTCTTCTGAATTAATATATAGTCTTCAGGCAGCAAAACTCTCCTTTGAATTCAGCAGTGGATTATACAAACAGTAATTTCTACATTTGCAGTTTTGTTTACATTTTCATTATATCTCTGCTGTATTATCTGCTGTCTTGATACAGTTTTCAAGCTCATAGCCACTTTAATCTGCTCCTGCACTCAGCATATTTGAGTGAGCTTGTTGGCATAAGGGAATTTTGAAGGTTATATTGCAGTACATTAATCAACGGAAAATGAAATGCACTTGAGACATGATCAGCCAGTTTTAATTCATTGCAGAAAGTTATAGATACCAAAATGCATTTAATGTAATCTGATCTCTTTATTCAAACTTGAATTTATGAGCAATTCAGCAGAAGTAGAATGACAACTTTGTTTTAAAAATAGTGGCCTATATTGAATGCCATTTAAATGTATCTCTGACATATTTACATTTATCAAGTAGAGAAAAGTAGAATCTTTGAACATAAATTTCTGTTTTCACAGAAAAAGCAGGGGAATAAGATTCTTTCATTTCCTGCAATATGATATGTCATTATGATGCAGGTCAGGTTGATGATAAATGTTAAATAAATCCTCTGCATTTGGAGGCCTGTAAACAGGTTAGGATCCTGGAAGGCTGTTACTGTTGTTTTTTTTTAAGAAAGAAATAAATAACATCAGTGTTCACTGTTCTATAAAAGGCTAATTTGTGTCTGCACACCAAAACTGTACTTTGATCCTGTCTGGCTGAATATTCTTAGCTCAGCATATTAACAAACAAGGGTCTACAACTTGTTCTCTTCCTTAGAAAGGGAAAAACACAGGGGAATTTAAAAGTTTTGATGAAATATCTGGGGAAAATGTGTTAATACAAATCATTTTAGCAGTTATTCTCTCTTTAATGTTTAAAATTTTATTTCATATTTGTTTTACTGTATTTCAAAATATACAATTTCACCTAAACTAGTGCTTTCAAACTGAAGTATTTTCGGTAAAGATTTTTATTCTGGTTTGGTGTGAAAATCAATATCAAAAGATCAGAATTCCAAGAGAAAAGAAACTTTTGCAACCATCTCTTCACTTCAATGAGTAACTCAGAAGTTAAGTGAGTTTCTCAAGGTCACAAAGGAAGTTATGTTTATACCCAGGAAAAAAAACTGAATGGTCTGATACTCATGTCAGTGTTTTATTGACTAGATATTTTCTTTTCATCTTTCTAACTATGCAATCTAAAGTGTCCTGAAAGAGTGAGACATCTGGTACCTGTGAGTGAGATTAATTAAAAGCTCAAGTGCTTAACAATCTTTAGTATGCTAGACTACTATAGATGTGAGTTGGTTTATAAACAGAAGTCTTAACTTTCCTATTTAAAGTTCATTTAAGTATCCTCTCTAAAGAGAGTTTGCTAGCTTTTTTGTATTTATATGTTGATTCTTCTATGCATAATTATGTGGTTATATAAACTGAAACTATTCTTTATTTACACATTAGATGTTGATTTGATTTATATATCTGTATTTTGGCCTTTCCAGAGGGTGAGGGAAAAGTAACACAGTAGGGTTCTGCTGTGTCTCTAAGTGGCTTGGACTACAAAGAGCAAAGGTATAGCTGAAATGAAAGTTTCTCTGTTGATTTGGAGAAACCAAAACAGGGCTCTCAAGAAGCAAATTACTCTAATGATAACTCTAGCATGATTAAGTAAGCTCAGGGTTATGCAGACACATTTTCTTTAAAAAATAAAATATGCTCAGAAACTCTTCTCTGTGAGGAACATAAATCAATGAATAGTATGATTCATTACTGCTTTAAGAAAGCAGGAGGAGCTTATCAAGCAAGAAATTAGAAAACAAATGAAGAAACCTTAGAGAAGGAGAAGTAATTTTTTTGTTTGTTTTTGTTTTTGTTTTCCAAATCTAGCAGGTGTATTGTTACTATTTTCTAATTGTTTTGTAAATTGAATTCTCTTTTCCACCTACTATATAGTTGCCAGAGTTCTCAGGCAACTTTGGTTAGATAACTGAAAGCCTACAGTTTAATGTCACTCAAGACAAAGACATCACTTACAGATCTTCTCTAAAGATATTAATGCATTATCACCATTCCACCCACAACCCTCCAAGTAGGTGTATTTGCTATCACCCAGCTGAATGCTATATGCCGCAGATGTCCTTCTCAATCCCTCTCTCTTTGGTCAGTGTTGTTTTATGTTGTATATATTTTTTTAAATTATTATCTTTTATTTATTTATTTTAAGTATTGAGGCAGCATTTTCATTGTCTGTGTGTTCAATTAGGCATATGCACCTGGATCTCACACAGCCTCAATCAAGAGTACCAATGAAATTCACTGTTCTGCCCAGGAGTATATAAAGAATATAATTAATATAGCCTGTTCTCCGATTTGCATCTCATGAGAACTGTGTTTGAAATTTTCCCAGACTCTGAGGAATGCAGGACATCTTTTTTTGTGTGTTTGCCTGGTCTCTGAACTCAAACAGAAGATGTTCATCCACTTAAAGCAATTGGTGAAGATAGTTTAGGGTAATCTGCTTGATTTTATATTAAAATGCATTAGTGTTCTTACATGATGAGTAATAACTAGTTTAAGAGATATTCTTTGACCTGTATATCAGCTGTAATTAGAAACATGATTCTCATTGAGCTAAATATAGCAAAGCTTTTCTCTTGAAATATGATACAATATAATTTCCTTTTTTTCTGCTTTACCTTCACTGTATTTTATATTGTTTGTAGAAATAAAAAGGACACTCAATACAGCTTAAAATATATGGTGACAAAGTTGCCTCTTCAGTATATTTGAATAATTTTGATCTGCCAGGCAAGTCAATGATGAACATCATGTGGCCATTCTGTAGGTGCTCTAAAACTATGCACAACTTTAGTCCTTACTATTAGCTATTAGTTAAAATGTCTTAGATTTGAATTTCTGGTTAGTTTGCTATTTCCTGTTCTAAGAAGAAAAACAAGAGAAGGTAAAAATCTTTTTGATTGGTTAGGTAGGCCTCTGGTCTGCTGAAGGGTAAGATAATGGAGGTGCAGTGGGAAATACCCCTTTTGCTCTGCCTGGATGCTTTTGTTTGAGGAAGTGCAGCAGACGTGGTATCTGTGTCCCTTAGCCATGTCAGGCTTAGCCCTTGTATAACGTAGACAGAGCCAACAGTGACAGCAATTTCATTATTTCCTGATTCCCCAAAGTACTGTATTATGGCCAGATTTTATGAGATGGAACAATGCATTCAAATATTACTGCAGGCCACTGGGAGATGATGAAGTGTGAGGGCTGGTTGGCTGGCTTGTTTATTATTTCACACTTCCCCAGTTTGGGCTAGGGAGTTTATTGCATTCAGAAACTCTGTGAGGTCCCCATCCCCAAAATATTTTGGTCTAACTCTTCACAGGAAAATGCAGAAGCAACATGATGGTGATGATCTGAAAGTACGATTATTGACTTGGTGGTAGCTTGAAAGAACTATTTTTTTATTTTGCTATAAGATGGCTATTTGAGTTTATTCCATTTGCTATTTTTCCCCAGTAAGAGAAAATGACACAGTTGTTTTTGTTTTAGACTTTGATGATGTATTTGAAAGAGAAGTTATAATTTAGGTTTACCTTGCATAAGTTTTATATCATTTAAGTATATATCTAGGTATCTGAAAATTCAAAAATAGGTTTCAAAATCCTGCCTGGTAATACAAGTCTGCAAAATTGTGATCACATTATAAAAACAAATCAAACTGAATTTTAAGTTAAAAGGATGGAAACATTGTGTAGGTCCAGACTGCTCAGGACATGCTCAACCTAGACCTTACTGCTAATTGTTAGCATAATCTTAGAGCAGTGTAGAATGTCCCTATCAGTGCAATAATAATGTTTTTGTTAGTTTTTTTGTTACACTGCAGTGATGCATTGTGTTAGTAAAGACAGAGACATCACATTTAGTCATAGAATCACAGAATGGTTTGGGTTTGAAGGACCCCTAAGGACCATCCAGTTCCACGCCCCTGCCATGTGCAGGACACCTCCCACCAGACCAGGCTGCCCAAAGCCCCATCCAGCCTGGCCTTGAACACTTCCAGTGATGGGGCACCCAAAGCTTCTCTGGGCAGCCTGTTCCAGTGCCTCACCACCTTCTGAGTGAAGAATTTCTTCCTTATTTCTAATCTAAATCTGCCCTCTTTTAGTTTAAAGCCATTACTCCTTTTGCTATCACTACACCCCCTCACAAGGAGTCCCTTCCCAGCCTTCCTGTAGGCACTGGAAGGCCGTTATAAGGCCACCCTTGAGCCTTCTCTTCTTCAGAGGGAACAGCCCCAGCTGTCTCAGCCTGTCACAGGAGAGGTGCTCCAGCCCCCTGATCATCCTTGTGGCCCTCCTCTGGACTCTCTCCAGCAGGTCCTTGTTCTTCTTAAGTTGGGGGCCCCAGAGCTGAATGCGGTACTCCGGGGGGTGGTCTAGAAAAAAATCTTTAATTATATTTTTCTAGTTTGAGCTTGCTACTTGAATTTGGATCTTCTGAAAAGTATATTTATTTTTCATCTCAAGGTAAGGCTACAAAATCAGATGCCTCTCCTGAATAACTGCATATCATACTGTCCCAACTACCTATGAACACAGAAATAGCTTATATTTACTCTAAAGCACTCTTGCAAATATTTTTCTGTTTTGGAAAAAGGCTAACAACTGTTCTAAAAATGAAGGATTGTGTTGACTTTTAAACACTTTGTGACGTGTACCCTAGTATTTTTATTACAATTAGCTGGGATTTATTACTGGAAAGGATTATTGGAACACATTCCATATTATTAAGACAATCTTGGATTTGTATCTCATGTATTTATTTGTACATATAACTTGTTCAGAAGATTTATTTTGTATATGCCTGATACTAAGAGATGTTAAGCATCTGTAGTTAACATTGAATTCAACAAACAAAGTCTGCACTGAACATAGCACAAAGTAATAGAGGTGATGCTGATGACTGTTTTAAACCCTGGTCAGCTTATCTGTAGTGCAGCTAAAGCTCTACAGCTTTTCTTTCTACCAAGACATTTTATTTTTCACTTTCTTGCAATGAAATTAGTGTTAAAAGAATAAGCAACAAAATCTTTTTTATATATCAAACAATAGAGGACAACTTCAGATATGTGAAAAGATTAAAATGCTCTTGGGACATACCAACTCAGACCTATATTAATGTAGACAATGATTACGTGAGTTTGGGAAACAATTTCTCTGTTTTAGTTATGAGATAGCAGATGGTAAAGACTGAGATCAAACAGGTTTTGGTCTGCAGAGAATAGAGCAGCTGCAAATGCATGAACTGGCATTGACGCTGGTTGTGAAAACCGACATCACTCTTCTGCCAAATTGCTGAGGCGCCCTTCAAAACTGGAGAGGCAGTTGCAGAGAATCAAAGATAAGTCAGGTCATGGCAGACATGATTTGAAGAACTGTTCAGATTTAGAAGGTGCTATTTCAAGACAGTTTCCTACTCCGGAGAAGGGAAAAAGTAGAACTGATGCAGCTGTCACTCACTGAGTTACAGTCACTTATTCTGTGCACATATCTTCCCTGGTCATCAGCAGAACCCTGTGAGTTCTGGAGGTGCTTTAGTGTAATTCCCAACCAATTATTTCTCAAAAAAGTGCCTGTAGTATGGGAAATTTTCTGAGGTTCAAACAAAATGGACTGGCTTTGTACAAAAGGTAAGGAAAACTTAATATTTGATGAAATGCACTGAGTTTAATGATGATGTTTCTCAGCAAAGAAATTCAAACTTCCATGTAGTTCACTAATGTTCACTACTGTTCACTAACATTAGCAGGAGTAAACTTGCTGGACATTTACCATATCAAGGTGACAAATGCAATACTCTTAAAATGACATTACGGTATTTACTCAAATATTATGTTAAAATCAATCAAACAACACCTTTCTGACAGTGTAGTTTGCCTTCATTTTATTTAGCATTTTTGGCATTCTGTGTAAAGATCTAATTTTCCATAGTAGTTAGACTGTATCACATCACAACAGTTGTTAGAGCATAGGTATCTAACCTTTGCACTCAGTGGAACAATGTTCCCTCTAGGCCTTCAAAGCCACTGCATTTAAAGCATTGAAGTATCTGTATATTGATCAGAATATACCATAATCAATATTGCAGTCTGTTCATACACAGTCTGCAAGTACTTTTCAACAATGCCATTTTCTCATTGTTTTTTCTTCTTATGGATTTTTGCCTGGTTAAATTCTTATTTAAAAATATACTTTTTTTTTTTTTTTTTTTCTGCAGCTATTCAGAACTTTAGTCCTCTAAACATTATTATTATTTTTTTCTCTCATGGTCTTCCAACATTTTAGTGGAAAGCTAAATGATAATGTTATCAATTAACAATACTCAATTTTACTGAATAGCTTCATTTATTTCAATTGAGAATGCTCATAAATTGCAGCTTTCCACAGATGTTTTGTCTCTGCTCCTACATGCTCTGTCTTGCATAGAGAATAATGGAACAGTTGAAGAAAAATAAGCCCATAACTTGCTCCCAGGACAGTATCTTATGCAATATTCAGATGTTAATCCATCTGTAACTTCGAAAGACAGTACACACAGCCCTTTCTGGTCCTTAATCAGTGAATGTCAGCAAGCTGAGAAAATCTCGTCATCTACCCAGAGTCTTGAAGGAGTATATATGCCCAGTATCCCTTGTCTGATCACTCTCGAGAGGACTGTTCCTTCTCGTTCTGTTTTCCTGAGATGGATGTAATAAGTACTGAAAACTATTATGTTCTTTTATAGTTGCTCTGTGAAATGCAGGAAAATAATTTAACAACGTTTGTATTTCCATTATTTTCAGCTTAATAGAAAGGTAGTGGCATTAGCATACTGTAAATAATAAATTGTCTTTAACTGGAAAATAACTGAAGTACACAAGTGATAAGTAAAGCTTCTGTTTATGCCCTGTATGCTTAATTCAAATAACTTCAGTGTTGTTACTGGTGTTCAGAAGCATGGGTTATTCAGGTTTCAGCTTGGTATTTCACTAAGGTAGGGAAAATAAAGTTAGTTTCCTTTGATGAAAATAGGAATCTTGATATTCCTATGTGAAATGCACTTAATGAAAGGATCTGATCTGACAAGAACTGATTGAACTCTTTCAGCTCACTTTGACTGAAAGTGAACTCTAACAATTACTGTTGTTTTCTGCTTGTGAACTTTTCTTGAGTTTATCTTATTAATCTTTTGTGTATAATTAGTTGATTACGTTATATAGTTGTTTAATTTTATGTAAGAATCCATTACTAGTGCTTGATTCTTACTGATTCTTTATGCTCTGAATTCTGTACCCCTGGCATTTGATAAAGTTTGTTAACAGTGCACCAGCATGGAAGCGATGTATTTCTCTTGAAAATCCAGTACAGACTGACAAGAATTGAGAGAACTCATACATTTTGTCAGGGAGCAAGGCTTTTATGAGTGCAGCTTGAACACATCTGTGTCTTTGCCAATATATAGCCAAAAGACAAAATGCAACATGAGATTTTTATACATTCCAAGTCCCATCTGCCATGAAAACACACTTATCTTTGTGGCTACAAGTTTGTTATTGATCCGAAATGGTAAAGAAAAAAAAAAAAAAAAGAAAAAAAAGGAGAAGGATAGCAGAAACAGTACTAGAAAAAAGGCAACAAAGGGGAAAAATGCAGGGGAGAAAAGAACCATAAATCCATTCTTTTGTTGTTCTTCCAGCTGCATCTGTGAGTAATTGTCACAGTTACTAGTCAAACTGTATTTGACTTGTTGCCAACATGAATTTTCCAAAAACCAAATGTAAACAAACTCTGCAAGTGCTTCCTCATTTGCCAAGCCAGTAATTATTTACTTTATTTGGGCCTAGTATTACTGTCAGTTCAGCTTTGCAGTCTGTAATGTGTTTGCTAATGAAACCATGAGGTCTAAAGCTATGTATTAACCTTGTCACCCTTCAATTTTGAGCTCAATAAAGTTGTACCATGGTTTTGTAAACTGGGGTTGAAGGATAGGCAAATGATTAATTATATTTTCTGTTTTCCTTTATCTAAGTAAATTGTTCATCCTTAAATCTGCCTTGCATTTAAGGTTAATTCACTGAATCTGAAGCACTGGGAAGATGCATCATGTAGAATGGTTATAATTACCATTTGTACTCCATATCTGAAAGCTGGCAAATATGCATAACCATACTTCACTTGATAACGCATGAAATCATCTTACAATGGTAACTTGGAGATAGTAAATGTGTAGCAAGTGGATTGGAGGCACTCAGCTGGGGGAACAATATGAACATTTAGGTTGAATTTGGGTTGAATGTTTAGGTACTATGTTTTATCCTGGGCAAGAAGGATGCACATGTGTTATGTTTGCTTGTTGGTTAGAATGGTGGATTATGGGTCCATTAATTCTGCTATGGGAAATTAATATCAGGGACGAGTATTGAGTATCAGTTCACTACACAACACACACTGAACAGAATTAACGTAAATAAGCATGACTACTAATTTTTACTCTTAAACACTGTGGTTTTATTGGGAGTTGTTTAAAGTTAGACACTCAAATTGATTAGCACAGAAACAAACTCTTAACCCCATATGACCAGATCACCGGAACGGAAAACATTCAACTTGTATGTGATGTGTGCTGAGATTTTATGACTGTGAATTGTGGTCGAAGCCTCCTTTTTCCATCCTTTGGTCTTATGGTCACGTTTCTTGCTGTATTCAGTGCCGGGTTAAAGCCACTTGATCTGTTTACTGTAATGTAAGTCTTTAAACAGCCTTGAGGTACTCTGAGAGTGGGCAGATTTTAGTGTGTCGCAATGTAATCCTGGCTGCGCCCCTTCTCCTAGAAGGAGATTCATTTTCTCTTGAAAAAAAGAACGTTGGACTGTACCAGTTTTATGCTGCAGAAAGACTTATGTTGTATAGGTGATCCTAGATGAGTTAGGTTATCCTCTAAAGTGTTGTCCTACCAAATAATACTTTGACAGAAATCTTTTTTTTTTTTTTTTGTAGAAATTTCCTTTTGCTGCTTATGTATTCAAATACCATACAAGATGAAATGCTGTGAATAAAACCTTGTATATAATTTCTGATTCAGATTCTAACTTCTGATCAGAACCATTAAATAAGCTAGTGGAATCATTGCAAATGGAAAATCTTTTGAAATTTCTTAGGATATTTGTCCATGGAATAAATTATTAGAATAAACGTGACTTGTAAGAGTATAATGTGACATGTCACCAAACAAAATAATGCAACTCAGAACTTGAAGTGCATACCAGAATGATGCTAACAGCTAAATAAAAGCTGTTCTAGTGGTGATCTACGGCCATTAACTTTGTTTTGAGGGATTCTTGAGTAGAATCAAGAGCAGAGTGATCATAGAAGCTTATGATGTAAAAGATGGCTAAAGAAAGCTTCTTGGTCATTCAGTTTCCAGTTGCCAGAATGGTTTCTTGCAACAACATGTGCCATGAAAAGCTGAAAATATTCATATCCTAAGGACTAGACTAGTGTTCTTAAATCTTGTTCTGGATGGCTTCATATGGATATAACCTAAGATCTAAAACTGTTTCTAACTCCAGTGTAATGCAAATAATACAATAACAAGCATTTACCTTCTGTGAAACGGCTGTTTGGTTTTAAGTCTAAGTGGTTTTAAGTGGTTTGTGATCTAGAATTCAGAATTTTATATAGCTCCATATGACATTTTCCTCAGTCCTGCTCTTGTTGGAAAAAATCTTCATATACAATGTGGTTTTTTTTACTGATAAAATAAGCAAATTGTGTTTTGAAGATTTCATTTTTAAAAAGTTTTAATTTGGGTGAAAGTTAATATATGTGATTAGAAACTGTTGAATTTTTTTGCTTGTTTGTTTTGTTATTTTTTGCATCATAGAGTTCTGTCTCATGCTTTTACTATCTCATTTCATGGGTTTCTTTTGAAGGTTTTTTTTGGCTTGTAAGCCAAAGTTTTACACTTGAGTCATACAAAAAAATCCTCCTCTGCAACACAAGTGTACACAAATCACTGGCAGAGGCTAAATTGTGGATAATTGGATTGAGCTATGAGCTTAAAGATGAAGGGGACAAAAGCGTGTCCCAAAGCTGTATTTGATAGTCTTAGAGTCTTATCTGAGGATGTTTTACACCAGGCTTGAAGACTGTATTTGTTCACAGTGATTTGTACAATCTACAGTGACATTTTATTTGAGCTGGAGTCATACAGACAAACCATAACATGCATTTAGCTCTTTCTTTTTTTGGTTTTGATGAGCTATCATAGCAAAACCCTCTGTAGAAGGTTGCTTGAGAAACACAGATTTAAAATGTTGAGATGAATATTGTAATCACTGATGATAAAGGCACACAATGAACTGCAATGGTAAACTTTTATCAGAGGTAGCTTATAGAAGAGATCTGTGTTAGGAGTCAGGTTCTTTCACAGGCAACGCTTGCACATCTTTCATAGGGAAAATATTATTTTACTTTAGCATGTATGCTTTGCCAAATGAATCTGTAAACTTCTTAAGGACATTTGATCATCCTTCAGAGCATCTTTATTTGCAATAGAGGTAGCTGGAAAACAAGCATTGGCTTCTGTTTGCCTGTAGTTACTATTTTAAAAGGAACCAAGTTGGAGGCTTTTACAAATTACTGTACTTTACTGACACAACACATATGTAACATGGAACGAATTTCTCTCTGCAAATGTTTGTCATGGTAAAATGCCTCTGAATTTTCCCTGCTCCACAATGTTTCTTTTAAAGTTATTGCTAAAGTAATTAGTCAATCAAGATAATCTATACAATGATCTATGCTGATCTTCATGATAATACAATGTTGTTCTCACCAAAGCCAGTGGTACAAAATCCCATAAGGCAAAATTAGGTCCCATGTCTACTAGGTTTAGTGCATGTATTGGTCAACAGACTGTAACATTTGTATATTTATCCTCTTCTCTGTAACATTTTTTCCTACAAAGCATTTTTGGAGAAAGTCAGCAGATGCTGAGATTAGTAGGAAGTTTTTGATAGCATTTATATTTCTTGAGACTAATGCAGATTTTATTGACATTTTTAGAGATGATATAATACCTTAATATGAATTAATTAATGTTAATTAATTAAAACACCTAAGCATGAATTAATTTATTATTGAATTAATAAAAAAGAAAAAAAAAGATTTTTGAAAGGATATTTTAAAGGAATCTGAAGTTTTAACTTCATAAAATGGCACTCATTTTTGAGTACCTTTGTTTGGTTCAGAGCTCACAAGCATCTTAGATTGAGGATCTCCTAGTGTAAAGTCAGTTCTCTTACCATCACCAAGACTAACCAGTGGTGCCCTATGCAAAATCAAACATTTACACAAATGTGGACTGTTCTTCATATGACAATGTCTATGGCAGCATTATTTGACAGGACAAATGTGGAACCAATTTATTTTACTCTCCAGATGGATTTTTTAAGAATAATTTTTAATTGATCAAACTCCACATTACTAATCCAACTGAAAGTGCCTATTTGTCTTTAAGTCTTGAATGGAACTTCAAAGTGTTTCAGTTATTGCTCCAATTGCTAATTGTAATAAATCATACTGAAGAAAACAGAGATCCTAAGCAAGGTCAGGGTGCCACTGTGACAATAACTGTCCAAAATATACAGTGAGAAATATGTCCTCTCCGATGACCTTATAAACAAGAGGATGATGCTGACAAACAGCGGAAAAAAGTAATACTGCTCACATGATAATGATCTGAAGCATGTATTCTCAAAACTGATTGATTTGGAGCGTTTCAGTAGCTGAGATACTTCTCAGGGACTTGGTTTTCTAGCAGTACTGTAATATTAAGCCTGATAGTATCAGGAAGCTTAAGTTGAATAGTCAAAACTCACTAGGTAGTTTTGAAAATGTTGCCTTTTGCAACTTTCCTGTGGTCAAAAAAGGACACTGATTCAAGATCAGAACTGGTCCCAGTTAGTTTCGGTTCTAAAATGACCATAAGCCTATTCTTCGTATTGTGTCTTTTCTCCTAAATGGGACATCTATATAAGTCAGTATTTCTTTCTGTTAGTATTATCAACTACATTTTTTCTAATTTGGAAGACAATATATACAGTACTGGTATAATGTCATATAACAATAATTTGTATCACTCTCTCAATAGTAAACACCAACTATTGATAAATGGTGTGTTCTCTTTTCCCCTGCCGAGCTGTGCACTTATATTAAACTGTGATTGTGTCTGCATATTAAATGTAATTGTGGCTTAAATTGTATGTGTTTGAGAATGTGATCAGCATAGAAATAGGATTTTTGAATAATAATCCTTCCATGTATTTTAAATAACACAGTCAACAATGAAAGGGAATTGTTCCTTATTTGTATAAAGTAGACTTTCTTATTTATGACCGTATCAGACAGGAATGTCTACAGACTACAAAAACTATTCTCAGAGGAACCTAGTTCTGGCAATAACACAAAAATTGCTGTATCAAAGTGTTCAGCTGGAAGACTATAAAACATACTCTGATTTCCTAGAAAATTCAGAAACTAAGGAAAATGCAGACTGGAACATTTCTAAGCCTTACTTTGAATCAAGAAGCCGTATTGTGTCTTTGAATGGGACTAGTAATTACTATCCATGATGATTTTTAGTAACACCCATGTTACAATAGGGGTATATTCCTTTAAAAAATAGGGTTTAAGATAAAAATATACTCGGGACGTAGCAACCTAGTAGACATATATTTATATAATCACGACCTATTGTCTGAGATGTTACAGAGAGATTTTTAGTGATGTCAGAATCTCTAGGTCCAGAGGTTTGGAAAAGCATAATCCAACACTTGTTAAAAACAGGGTTGCTTGGAAGGCTCTCTCCATCAATTCATAACATTCTTTTCCACCTAAATAAGTTCCTAATTCAAATGTTGAATGCTCTGAGACTAGGCATTGCTTATGATAATGCCAACGGTAAAACCAGGCAGTTTTACAGCATTATATTAATGGTGCAGGGAAGCCTCAGAAACTTCAGAGAAAATTGTTTCTTATTGCCGTTATGACAACTTAAAGATATGCAAAAATATAGTTATGTGTGTCATATGGATTGGTTCTTTCTCTACAGGAATACTATGACTTGTAAATGAACTTTCCATGTGTACAGGAGTATTGCATTTGGAAATGATGGCTATTCTAGACTTTCAAGCTCCTGAGAGGGGTCAGATGTGTTGAAGAGAATTCATTTTTCCTGTATCTATACAGACAAAGGGAAACCATCAAACGAGCTGCTGGGTTGGCCTCAGGTCAGGCGTTGCCCCGTGCTTGACAAAGCCATCTCCAGACAGTTTCACAGCAAGCCCACTGCAGGCCATGTTTGAGCCTGTTAAACAAGTTTCTGGCACCTTCGTAAAAACATATTTAGGAAAGAATAGAAAAGCAATGGAGAGAGAGGTTGAGTGAACATGGAGAAACAACAGAGGAAACACCAAGGTCAGAAGAATAGAAGGTGTTCCATCGCAGACCAGTCGTAACACATGATGGAGCCCTGCTTTCCTGGGAATGGCTGAACCTCTGCCTGCCGATGGGAAGCACTGAATGAATTCCTTATTTTACTTTTTTTTTTTTTTTTTTTTTTTTTTTTTGCATGCACTGCTTTTGCTTTATCTATCAAACTGTACTTATCTCAACCCATGAGTTTTCTCACTTGTGCTCTTCCAATTCTCTCCCCCATCCCACTGTAGGGGACTGAGCAAGCAGATCTCTGGTGCTTAGCTGCCTGCTGGAGCTGAGCCACAGCAGGACACCATTGATATAATCTGTCACTAGCACAACCCATTCCAAAATAACCAACAGGAAGAACCACCAACTGAAGTGTTTCTTGGGCTTTGCTGATGCCAGCTGCTTGTAGGGATTGAGTGACCTCCTGGACTACAATGTTAGAAATCACTGTTGTAGATAATTATCATTCACCTCACTCTGCCTGTAAAATGCTTTGATGCTATTTGCCCCTTTGGAATTCAGCCACAACTCTGCTGGACTGGAAATATGGTACTGGTTCAGCTGTGCATATTCTGTCTGAATCTGCTTCTGTATGATAGTTACTTGCAGAAGCTCAGCTCATGCAGCCTAAGCTGCTTCTGACATCCTGCTTGAAGAAAGTGAGACCTGTGCCATAAAATGACATGTGATACTTAAGCATTTGCCAAGTTCCGTACATGGAATTCATTATGTCTTATTGAAGGAAAAGTTTTGAAAGGAAACAATTTATTTTCACAAAGAAATGGCTCCAGGAGCTTATATTTGATCATGAAATTGGACAATTGATTATTTTGTACCTAAATAATCCATTTACTTGTGGGTTCTAGTAGATATACTTTACTGCATGTGTGCTATAAACCAATAAATTTGTTCAGCTATTATTTTGACCTCAAAAAGAAAGAAACGGGAAAATAGTGCAGGTGTTTAAACTTTGATTTTACTTTCTAAGCCAAAAAACAACACCCAAGCAACCAACCAACCAAACAAACAAAACCACCAACAAACTAAACCAAAAAAAGATTTATATAATGATCTTTAGGATCTCCTAGTATTAAGGAATTTGAAGAATTTTCTGTATACTGACTTTAAAAGGTTAATTTAAGCTTGTGGAAAATTGAAAAGCTTTTAGAGCAAATGGAAAGTCCTGTGGCCCTTTATATCTTTATCTGGAAAATTACTCAAACCTGAAGAGAAATGACTGAGGGTATAAAGAGTGCTGAAATGTCTTAAAACCATTCTCACAATGAGTAGAATTCTCTAATGTGCTTACTACAGGGTCTTAGCCCCTCCCACTCAAATCACTAAGAGAGCTTTTTCCATCGACCTTCCTAGGTTCAGAGTCCAGGTCCAGGATGAGAATATTTGAGAAACCTTCCCAGTGTTTTCAGCTGACAAAAGAAGTCTGAAATTGTCATGAGAGGCAGAATCACAGAATTGAAGGGGTTGGAAGGGACCTCAAGAGCTCATTGGGTCCAACCCCTCTGCCAAAGCAGGTTCCCTAGAGCAGGTTGTCCAGGTAGGCATCCAGACGGGCCTTGAATATCTCCAGAGAAGGAGACTCCACAACCTCCCTGGGCAGCCTGTTCCAGTGCTCCGTCACCCTCACTGTGAAGAAGTTCTTTCGCATGTTGGTGCGCAACTTCCTGTGCTCTATCTTGTGGACATTGCCCCATCTTGTGGCCTTTGCCCCTTGTCCTGTCCCCACAAACCACTGAAAAGAGGTTGGCCAAATCCCTCTGTCTCCCACACTTCAGATATTTGTAAACATGGCAGTTCTTCAAAAGTTTCCCGCTCAGTGTTACAGATCCCGAAGTAACTCAAAATAGTTCAGATAGGCTTTTGCTTGAATTCAAGTGCTTGAGATAGTTAGTAGTCTTTGAAGCTTTTGCGCTTCTACCACTGTTAGTTACAGATCTATTTTTATTCTGTGTACACATATGAATGCTGTTCTGTTAAGTATAATTTGATTTGCTGCACATAAAAAACACTTTAAAGAATTATTTTTTAGCAAGGTGGGTTTTATTTATTTATTTATTGCCTTTCCTTTTTCTTGATGCCTGTAAAAGTTTATTCCTTCAGTAGACTGGCTTTTGTGTCTGTTATTAATTTTCTCTATTTCCTTTATATTCCATTTTGTGGCACAGTGCACATAAACTTTTAAGAGTTTTAAGAGAACTTTTCAGTTCTTGAAAATGGTTTCATTTTTGTATTCATTGTGTTAAAACACTTATATAGTGTAACCTGGATGCTTCTATACCTTTTTAAAAATAATCTATTTAGATAACTTGAGACATGTAGGACATTATTTGAACTTCTTCATTACTTCATTCTTTAATTTGGTTCCAAAAGTAATTTTTCATGTATGTGTCAGAAATTAGTGCTAAATTTAACACCAGATATGCTGCACTTATCCAGAAAGTGTTCTTTTCCTTATAGGCCTTTGTTCCATCAGGCTTCATTAAATTTGCTCTTTCTGGGACTGGCCTTTTCAAGATTGTCTCATTCTTCATTTACTTATGCTTACTCAGCTCCCCGTAGTGTGATAGTTGATAATCCAAAATCTAAAGAAGAAACTGAGGAGGTGACACGGAAATCTTGTATTCCAGGATGACTCTGGAAGCAAATTTTATATCTTTTGCCTTATCAACTCAAGTCTCAATTTCTTCTTCTGATGTTTGTGCAGTTGTCATACAGGCCTCAGAAAACTCTTTGTTCAACAATACATTTTTCTTAGTGCACGTTTTCCGACCTAACTTCTCCACCATATGCTGGGTCTGAGTGAAGGGAATACCAGCGTGTTGGATAGATGGTCAGAGCAAAGACAAGAGCATGGTGCTCTTTCAAGTTAACAGCTGAGTGTATAGTCAGCTCTACGCAACCTTCTCTTAAGGACTTTTGGCTTAGTTGCTAAGGACGGATCAAAGAAACAGGCCCCTGACTCCAATTAGAATTGGTGATTTAAAGTTCCTGTACAATATAAAATCTGAATTCATGAAAAATATCTCCGCCCAACTATCCAAGTATAAATTTATCTGGAAAGCACGCTCTCTCAGATGTTACTTTCATTTGAATCTTTTGACCATTCTTTTCTTTTCTACAGCTGAAGTCATACAAGGAGGTCAAACTAGTTCTGGATGGTGCTTTTGCCAAATGGAGTCCAATCTTGCCCCATCTGAGCTGTGCATATAGTAATATCTACCTCCTTTTGCTTGTGCTGCTGCTTGTGTGGCTATTCCTTAGCTGCCAAAAAATAATTTAATAAAATAAATGACCTATTTTCAGCCAATCAGATCACTGATCTGGCACAAAAGGGGTTGCAAAAATATATATTTGAACCCATGGGATGGTAAGTTGGTAGCTGAATCTTGGAAGAACTTAAGTGCTGCCTGTGAAATTGCACTCCAACTATGGATTTTTCTTAGTAATATTTTTATTTGTCACAAAATATCTTTTTTTTTTTTTGGGTCTTGATTTAGCCAGGTGGAAAATAAACTTTTATTTGATAGTAATTTTATTCTACTCTTCACTACCTCAATTTTTCTTCTCATTTTACTGATCTGTGTACTGTCTTAGCTCTGTCACCAATGTCTTCCTTCCTAACCTTGCCAGAGTTGTCTTTGTGCACAATACTGAAGAAGTGGCTTTAGTGCAGTATACCTAAGTAAAAATGCATGCTGTCTGTGCAGACATATGCTTGGTGTAAAGTGGGTGCATTCTTAAATCTGTTAGATACTTTGTGAATTTAGACACTGATTGTTAAGGTAAAGATTTTGTTGTCACAGTGCCAAAACATACCCTAGGGATTCAGGCTTACTGAAAGCAATTTATATTGCATGTTTCAGCCCCCCAAAATGAATTTGTGCCACAAAAAACAACACAGGACTTTTCTCCACATCCTCCTCTCAACCACATGATCTGGAAGAAAGCTAGTAGAAGCACTTCCATATGGAAAAAAGATAGCTGCAGCCAAAACAAGTTGTTCAGCTTATTAGAATCAGTATGAATAAGTTCATTGAAAATTTGGCATGTCTAAATGCTATTTTCTAAAGAAATGATTAAATGTTGATCATATTTCTCATTTAAATGAGATTTTGAACAAATGACAAAATATTTTGTGCATGGGGGCAACAAATATTTTCACTATGTGAAAATTTAGATTGTTGTGATAATTTCCAAGTTTTGTGAATGGCAGCATTCTAAAGCTAGTAAAAGCCAGAAGGGAAAAAAAATAAATTAAAAAAAAAAAGTCCAAATACCCCAAACTCTGAATGAGAAATTTATCTTCCAGAAAACAATTTATGGAAAGAGTAATTAGGCTTACTCTTTACCAAAAGTTTTAACGAAGTTCTAAGATTTATATATATAATTCAGGCAAGTATAAATTGTGTGTCAGGCAGCACAGGTAGCCTATATTCATGCTGTCATGAAGGCAAACCTATGATACGTGTTTTCATTTCCTAGCACCGTGAAGGTGCATCTTGCTGGACTGGCTGATTCAGACCATAATCATAGAGTCATAGAACAACACATTTGGAAGGGGCCAACAAAAATAATCAAGTCCAACTGCAGGGTCTGCACAGGACCACCCCAAAACCAAACCATATATCTGAGAGCATTGTCCAAACACTTCTTGAAATCCAGCAGGCTCAGTGCTGGGACCGCTTCCCTGGGGAGCCTGTTACAGTGCTCAAACACCCTGTTGGTGAAGAAGTTTTTTCTAATAACCAGCCTGAACCTTCTCTGTCGTAGCCCTGTTCCCTTGGGTGCTATTACTGGTCACTGAGAAGAGGTCAGTGCTTCCCCTTTCCTTGTGAGGAAGCTGTAGGCCGCCATAAGGCCTACTCTCAGTCTCCTCTTCTCTGGGCTGAACAAACCAAGTGACTTCAGCCACTCCTCATATGTCTTCCCCGCTAGACCCTTCACCATCTTCATAGCCCTCCTTTGGACACTCTCTAATAGTTTTATGTCTTTCTTATATTGTGGTGCCCCAAACTGCACCCAGTAGTTGAGGTGAGGCCACACCAGCACAGAGCAGAGCAGGACAATCCCTTCCCTCAGCCAGCTAGCAATGCTGTGCCTGATGTGCCCCTGTGTACAGTTGGCCCTCCTGGCAGCCAGGGCACATTGCTGTCAGCTTGCTGTCAACCAGACCCCCCCCAGATATCTTTCTGTGGGGTTGCACTCCAGCTTCTTGTGCCCTAGTTGTCTGGTATATGAAGGAAGAATATGTTACTTACCATTTAGATAAATCAGTCAAATTCAGCTAAGTGCATAGGCCTTCTGCCTTTGAAAGGAGAGGACTGAAGATGGGAGCTGTGGATATTTTCACCTTTATTCTGAAATCCTTGCATTTTGTGTCCCAATTCTGTCCTCTGGAATAATAATATTGTCAGTTTGTAATCACCATCCTCATCTAAATTTCTTCCACTTGAAAAGGCAAATTCAGGTCTTATATTTTCTACCCTGCTTCTTACTCATCACTACATTTACTGAACATTTACTTCCTTAATTTTAACCATTCAACTATTTCTAAAGTTATTGATTACTAAGGTAACAGCCTAGAATCATATCCTTAGCTAATAAAAGCTATTTATGCCAAGGGACATAACCAGTGCATGCTAGCATACAAAATGCTACAGGATGAAAGTTTATTTCTGATGCAACTTAAGGCAAAGACTGATTTTGAAAACATTTTCTATGGTTAAATCTTGGCCAATCACTGTCTACCAGAAATAGCAGTGTTTGTGACTACCTGATTCTCATTCAGGTTTTCATCTCTTCTATCATGTCAGAACAGGCTTTGCATTAGATGGTCCAGGACTTTCTGTCTGGCAAAGTCTATATTTATATGTTAGCAAAAGGTTATTGGCACAGGCAACATCAATTGAAGCACATCTTCTTTCTGCACAACTTGTTGTAGCTTAAGATGATCAGGCACTTAAGTGTTCACTGCCAGTTACCTAAATACACTTTCACTCTGCCATGAAGGGTAATTATTGCAACCCTGCACAACAAGACTAATTTTGTCTGTCTATAAAATGTTTTCATGGTATACAATTTTCTTGATATTTTGACAGACCAGACTTAACGTATATATAAATATTTGTGGTTGCTAAGCTACAAAATAATTTATTTTAGACCTTGTATAATTATTTTGAGGCAGAATATGTTGCTTTTTTAGACCTCATAGTGAGAGAGTTTTACAGATTAATGTATGCTTTTCTGTCATTTCCAGTGCAAGTCTCTCATGGAGTGCACAAAGGTGAGCAAGTCTGACTTATTTTGCTATGGTGTCTTCCCTCCCTTTTTGACTATTTTCTCTAACACGTGGCTGTTTTATGTAACAGAATCAAAGAGCCTACATTTACTAATACAGAACTAAAGCATGGAAACTAAAAAGTAAAATGTCTATGGTCTACTTTTAGAATGGTATTGGGAAGAAAGAGGGAAAATTGTAGCTACGAGGACAGAGAACACTGTTGATGAGATATGACTGAGTCTGACCCTCCAACCTACTCTGTGGTGTCATCAGCATATCTCCTGGACCTGCTAAGTCTTTCATTTTCTGGGAGAAGTTTTTGTTACCAGGTGGTGAAGAATGATGCAGAGAAGGATGATGAAGTAAGCTTACCTTCAGCATACAGAACAATGTCTTACTGAGCCTCTCTATTGAGCAGATGGTAGACATGAGCTCAATTACTTTTTCTTTCCTTTTCAGTCTCTTGGCACTCATCTAGCAACACTTAAAAAACTTGCCAGTTTTTTTCCAAGCCAACCCATCTCCCAGTTTGGAATAATGTTTGTCTGGCATAGGATCAGTCTAACCAATTTCTACTGCCTCTGATAGAAGGGCTCAGAAGGTTAACATCCAGCCACAGAACTACCACCTTCTGCCTCCCTCTAGTATCAACTTTGGGCTACAACTGCCTGACACACATTAAAAAGTCTTGGTGGGCTGCAACAGATATGACCTTAGAGAGAATGCTGATAGTAACATGTATTTAAACTGTTACGTATAGTGTGGATCTGCATTTTTAAATGCCAGTAGGATTTTTATGCATTGAGAGGCTTCATTTTCTCATGTATTCCATTTTCATTTACTCCATTATAGGGTTCTGGATCATTCTAAAAATCAGATCTTATATGCTAATGAGTTGCAGTATAATTGCACTGATTTGTCAGGTCAGTATATAAGAAATTGTCTTGGGGCAAAAGGGATCACAGTCTGGAAAAGTTCTTTGTACACATTTGTTCTATGCTAGAACAATGTCTAGCACAGCAAAGTCCTTTTCTCTGACTACTGTCCTCAGGTGTTACGGCACAAAAATTCTTAATGCAATGAGCAGCAGTTCAGGCCAGCTCTTACTATGACTTATCAATAGTCAGGAAGGAGGTTATTTGTTATCAGAAATGTTTTGTACTTATTCAGTATCATGTCAGTAATGTTACCACTGCAACGCTTAAAAAGGAGACAATATATTTTCTTCTTTTTTTAGGCTGTAACACACTGTTCTTCCCATATCCTTAAGCCCTTAGGAAACACTGAATGCTTTGGTTACTCTGTCTTCCAGAACTGCAGGGTACTTTTAAGTAGAAAGAATGAGACCATTTGCTGTTGAATTGTGGCAGAATAGTGAACAGTACATGAGAATATTTCAGTTGTGAATGAGATTGTGTACCAAGCGTGTTCTTACCCAGCATTTATTTGTCATTTTAGAAAACAAGTTTGTAAATTACTGCCGCTTTTTGCCTTTCTCATGTACCTTAAATATGGAGAGATGGCATTCTTCTCCTCCACAACTCTCTCTGAATACAGGATAGCATAAAGATAAATGCAAGCAGTAAACCATTCAGTTGCAGTCTTAGTTCTGGACTGGAACAAGTTGGATTCTTCAAACACACAAGAGTAATAGGTTCTTGGCTGCATTAAATCAGTGAGTGAGAAATCCAGCAGATCCTGGGGGCAAGCCACATATCACATCTGGCTAAAATTCAGAAACTGGCAGAGTTTCACTGCTTTGGGAAATTTAAAGTGAATGTGAAGTTCAACTTCATCAACAATTTTAGTTACTGCTTGGGAAATGGAAATAGTACAGATGTCTAGCATTTACAGTCCTGTACCAAAACTTGTAAATCAAGAAGCGAAGCACTGCTAGTTTTCACTGAGTATTGTTTCATTATAGTCTATTTCTGTATCCCTTCAGTTTTCTTCTAAAAATAGTGATCGTAAGTACTAAATAGTTTATATAATGTTAAATAGTGTATATTCATACATAAGATTGATCACAACAGTGTTTTAAAACATATGTGAGATTGCCACTTAAAATGTTATCCCCCCCCCCCCAAAAAAAAAAAAAAAAAGTGGATTTATTGGGTTGGATTTATTGCTTTATTAATTTAAGCATCCAGCAAATGAATATTTTACACAATAAATTATAAAAAAACCCTCACTTAATAAAACTGTTTTGTCAACTTCATAGCGTCACTCTGAACAGCAGTTCTTAAAAGATAAAGCCATTGTAGTTACTGAAAATATTGTCGTACTGTAGAAATTCACCATATCAAACTGCTGTTAATGAAAGTCGCCTGTTAAACTTAGACAAAAAATTTACAGCAGTAAGCATTGCCTGTCACTTTCACCACCTACCTAACTGAATGAGCTTGTCTCATAAGTTAACTATTTCTTTCTGAACACCTCTATCACTCTCCATGTATTTCTTTTGTACCTCCTGTTTTTTCTTTCTTCCCCAACCCAATCTGAGATTATCCATTATCTGTTTCCATAGAATCATAGAATCATAGAATGGTCTGGGTTGAAAAGGACCTTAAAGATCATCTAGTTCCAACCCCCCTGCTCTGGGCAGGGTTGTCAACCACTAGAGCAGGCTGACCAGTCACGTCAAACCTGGCCTTGAATGCCTCCAGAGACGGAGCATCCACAACCCCCCTGGGCAGCTTTCTGTACTCTGTGGCTGAAAGTCCACTTTCTCTTTCTCCATAAACTCTTGGAGTTTAATTGTATCTTATCTTAACTAATAACATTCCCTTTGAGATTTCTCTACTTGCAATCACTTCCTCATTTTTTTTTTGTGTTGAAGCCACCCTACTGTTTTCCAATTGCCTGAATTGCCTGTCATGTTCATAGTCACTTTTTTTTCTTTCTTTTTTTTTTTTTTTTTTTTTTTTACTTGGAGGATATATGTTGCGGTTTTCTTGACTCTTCTTGTTAGCTAGGAAAGACATGGATCAGGCTCTCAGTCTTTATTTGAGGTTTTCAGTGTATTTTGACTCAAAATTTCATTAAAAATCAAAGAAGTGAGAATGTAACTTGGAAGCATTTTCCTTAACTAGTGATTTGTCTCTATCTCAGCCACTTAAATGGAAACCAAAGCAGAGATATGTGACATAAATAAGTGTTGTTTTGTACTGGTGTTGCAATTAAATGAGGAGCTGAAATTATCAGAGTAGGAAGCCAGGAATCCATACAGTGTTGGTTGTGGGGGCATTTGTAAGAATAACTCTGTGGTGCCACACCTTTTCAAAACTAGTATTTTTCACATCATTCACCTATTATTTGTTCAGATGTTCTATGAGTGTCAGTAGTTGCCAGTGTGGTTTCCCTTATAGCACATATATCTTGTTGCACTTGTATTCTTGCTATGTTAGTTGATGTCATAGGTTTGCAGGTGTTTTTCTGCCAACTGACTTCACCTATTTCCCAGAAGGCCTGTACATGTCTTCTGAATGATTCTCTGATGATTATTTCAGTTCAGTAGTTTGCCCATAAGAAGTCTTTTTTTTTTTTTTTATTTTATTTTGCTTGAACTGTGATAGTTCTAATGGGCTTATATTGTTAATGTTTTCATCTTCATTGTCTTTTTTTTTTCCTCATATATTTTAAAATTTCTTTTCTTAATAAAGTACAGCTATGTCTATTATGCACAAGTAGTTTTGCTCATGCCTGAATCTGTATTTGGTAATAATGCCTGCATTTGTGTTTTCTCCAGTATTTAGGAGTCTATGATGAAAATTGTGGTTTCAAAAAAGTTTTGTAACAGACTCCATGAGACAAGTCAGTCTTGGGAGGCTTTATGTTTGCAAAAAATGACTGTACAGCATCTTTTCTTTACACCCTGACAGAAGCACAACTCCGAGGAAGCAGTCACCTTTGTCCATGATCATCAATGAAGACTGAGATAGGTGTGTGCAATTCAGTATTCAGCCTTTATATTTCAGCACATCCTCTTAAGAGGTTGTGCAGTTTTGTCTTCCCTGGGGTTGTCTTTAGGAGATTAGACAGAACCCATTAATCTCATTAAAGGTTACTGAATCAGACAGAAATTAAAGTAGTTTAAAGAAGAGAAGTAGTTTGCTTACAGATTGTAATTTACACACAGAAAACATGGTTAGGTATTTTGCACCTAACCTGATAACACTCTCTGTTGAGCCCATAGTAGTCCTGGAGTCCTGTATTTACATGCCTTTGGTAGGACAAGTATCAGTAAATTTCTTTGGTAGGGCTAGCATCCTCTTTGTACACCAATTGGTCCTCAGATAGTGTAATTCATAAACAGGGTGTAGTTTCAATATAATTTTGGAAAATATTTGATTGATTTTGATTTGAAAGGAAAGCTATATGAATTCTGACCCTAATTTCATCTGGAAGTTCCCACTATATTTTCTTTACAAGGGCCTTGGTGATCCCCAGTGCTAAAGGTGACAGTTTTATGTCTATTATGAGAATGATAGTCTTATTATTGTTTATTTCTGTTAAATAGCTCATGCTGTGATCTCCAGCAGCAGCAACCTGTTTCAGAAGGATCTCTTACACTTTTCCCTTGTTTTTTTTTTTTTTACTGTAGTATGAAACAGAATTGATTGCTATTGAATAGCCACAAAAATTGTCACAGTGTAGACAATATATGAAGCATGTCTTTAAAAGCATAAGAAACGTGCATGTGCACCTAAGAAGTATCCTCTTGTGATAACAGACCAAGACATGAGTTTGAATCTGTATCTGATTAAATTTTAGAACTTGAACCATGTATAATTCACGGCACGTGGTATTTTATCCTGATGACACGTCCTATCTGTCATCCTATCTGAGCAATTTCTCAAAGAAAGATGATATGTATATTTCTAAGGCTTTTTTGCTCCCTGCCTTTTATGAAGGGTGGCAATCCAAAATGGCAATTTAGAGTAAACTTGAAGGGTAAAAAGTATTTATTTTTAGAGCTGAGTATAGGAATTTCTAAAATGCAAATGAAATGCTTATAAAATTAGGAAACGTATCAAGCACTGTTTCACTATGTAAAATAAGTGTAGTTCAGTTTATAAATACTTTAATTACTAAAAAGCATTTCTTCAATGTATGCTTAGAATTAGTAGTGAGTTTTCTCTTTAACAAATCTATTCTGATGTGTTTGCTTTTAAGATATGTTTTAGGAAATCTAGATAAATAAACAGAGATGATCAAATCTGAATTCCATTAAAAAATACCATATGGCTAGGCATTTACTGTGTTACAAAAATGAGAAAGTGAAGGGGAGGGGGGCCTATATTTCCCTTAATGTGTATATGCAACTCCATTAAAATTAATGATTAACATATTCTAAGTGTAGATAGCATCTCATGTTTAGGACCACATCCTGGTTTTATGCTCCTTAGAGGTGGTTCATTTAAAGACTAACATATTCTTCAGTACTGTACTACTCCTCAGAATCTATTAGGAAAGCTGAGAACCCTTTTTCTTAGAATTTGGAATTTAGCTCCTTTCTAAAAATATCAAATCCAAGGTAACTGTGCATTCTTATCTGCCTCAATTTGTTTCCATTTGTCAGACTGTGGTCACAGCATGCTTTGTTATAATTGGCAGGTTACCAGTAGTAAATCACTTGCAAAATTTGTTAAATCAAAGGTTTTATAAGAGGTCTTGCTTTATTGTACTGCTGAAATCTTCCTTAGTTGCTGAGTACAATGCCAGGTCCCATCACCATGTTGTGTCTATAAACCAAGGCACTATGAGGCATTCACACATAACATAGCATGAATTTTAAACTATATAGTTATTTAACAACAAATAAAGAAGTTCCACTTCAGTAAGACCCCTAGGCATAGAGGCCGTGCTGGAAATCTTTGGAATGCAGAGGAGACAGATTGTGAGGGAAGCTAATTAGAATTTATGTCTAAAAAAATAGTGTTCATAGTTTGTACATCAGTGATATTACTCATGAACTCACGTTACCATGCATGCTATGCACTGGATAGCAATATTCCTGGCACAGCATAGCCTTTGATGACAGAAGGCTCTAAGATAAGGAAGTAAACTCCTGCACACTTTGCACATCTTTTCATCATCATGCAGTGAAAAATGTCAGATAAGATGCAGTCATGAGAGAATTGATTAGGAAAAGAAAAATATGCCCTTTCTTCAGTTTTAATGCATGAACTATACTCTTTTCCTTCTATGATTCTAGAAGGCTTTGTCCTTCAAATACTTATGTATATGAAAACCTTTTCTTGTTTGGTTATTCTTATTATGGTCAACAAAATTATTCACCTAGAAGTATTGTTTGTGAGCTGAAATTATTTTCATGCCATGAATGAGCTAGTCTTTTTTAAATATTTGCAACTTGAAACCAAGTGTCATTGAATTTCAGCTGTTGGGAAGTGGAACATTTTATGAATGACGTCCTTGCTAGAGTTGTATTATACATATTTTCCTCAATACAAGCGAACTGCCATGGATGATAATATTAATAATAATAGCAAAGAGCACTGCTGTATTATACTAGCAAATAAGAAAAAAAAATTAGAAAGATGTGAGCTAGGAAAGGTCTGTTGGTGGAAGGAACAGATTTAACAGCCACATGTGTAAAGGTACTTAAAGCTGTTATCTTACTTTCTAACTTGTTTTTTAAAACTCTTTTTTAGATCCAGTGCTTCTCTTGGTAAATTTTCAGCTGTTAAATGCTTGTGTAGTTAATGTCACTCAATTAATCACTTAACATGTCAGAGAAAATATTTGAAAATGGAAACCAAGAGAATTTCAAAGTATTTGTGTCAAAAAGCATGGAGTACTGAGTGTATTTACTTACCTCATTTGTTTGGAAAAAAGGGAAAGGCAAATGCTTCCAGTATTACTGTAAGAAGAAAGAGAAGTACTTTTAAAAGAGAAGCTTCATAATGAATTCTGAAACCTAAAGTTTCTTACTTGTCTACTTTCATATTATACCAACTGATCTAGGAGTTTTATTATAGCATAGTTTGAGGGAGCAAAGAAAAACTTCTCTTTCTTCATTTAGTTGGTTCAAACTCATCCCTAGAGGTCTGATTCTTCTTCTGATAAAATCAACAATAAAAGTTCTCTTTACTACTTTGGGCTTTGAAACACACCTTAAGTACATGATTGGGTCCTGGATATACATGTAGAGCTGATTAACGTCTTTAAAACAACCACCGATGTTGAACAGTTTTTTACTTGTATATCTTGACAACTACCAACACAGAGATGATTTTCTACATAAAATTATGAGGAAGAGTTAGCAAATATTTCAAACATAGAGCCATGACCTATCCTGCATAGAAAAAGACACAGCTTAAAGGACGACTGTTTTAGGTAATTATGATGTTAAAAATAGCAGAAAGTGAGCTTTACTGCATCTGGATAAATACATTACAAGGTCATAGAATCATGGAATGTTTTGAGTTGGAAGGGACCTTAAACATCATCTAATGCCACCCCCCCTGACATGGGCAGGGACACCTCCCAGTAGACTAGGTTGCTCAAAGCCCCATCCAGCCTGGCCAAGAATATTTCCAGGGATGGGGCATCCACAGCTTCTCTGGGCAGCCTGTTCCAGTACTTCACCATCCTCTTAGTAAAGAATTTCTTTCCTATATCTATTCTAAATATACCCTCTTTTAGTTTAAAGCCATTACTCTAAGTGCTATCATTGCACTTCCTGGTAAAGAGTTCTTCTCCTGCTTTCTTGTGAAAAAAATAACATGAAGATGAAATCACAAGCTGAGGAGCTACTCTTCCTTCACAAACCTTCACAAATATCCTGCGAAAGCTGAGGAAAGAGGAAAAAATATTCATTCTATCTGAGGAAAGAATATTCATTCTCTGGCTAAATTGTCCAGAAATCAACAGACTCCTGTCAATAAATGTTTAATGACACATCTTTGTGGATCAATGTTTAGTGATCCAAATCACTAAATCAAAACCACAGACCAATTATATAAACTTTTATAAATTTTATGAATTATTTTTATAAAATTATATAAATATATATTAAAAAGGAAACAATCACAAACAAACAAACAAAAAACAACAAAAAAACACCACAGAATAATCTGAACTCCCTCTTCTGTTCTTGTGATTTTTTTCCCCTTAATATCTAACCAGAAATTCTTTTTGTAATATCTAAACAGAACATGTTGCACCTTGTATCTGTTTCCCATTGTCCTTTGCACTTCCAAGTGCACAGACTAAGTGTGGTTTGTCTTCTCTATAGCTTCCCATTAGGTAACTGAAGGCAGAAATAATATTCCCTTTCTACCCTCTTTTCTTAAGACTGAGCAAACCTAGCTCTCTCAGCCTTTTCCCATAAGTCAAGTTATAGCTGTAAGAGTTTAATCTAGTTCAACATTTTTTACAATATTTAAGATTTCAATGTACATCCGGGTCTCTGGTAAAATACCAGTTCATGTGATGATTGCTGGTGATCAGACTGAGCATATTCCTGATCCTGAAGTCCCTTAGTTCTTTTTTTTTTTTTTTTTTTTAAGTCATACTTACTGGTCAACACATATGTGACTAGTGCTGGGGCACAGATTTTGGACATATTCTTTAGTTTCTTTAACATAGGAGTCAAACTACATGCTTTGTTGGTCCAGTTCCATGTTTTATAGTTTGGAATAAATATCATTATGATCTAAATGGAAAATACAGTAGTCTGAATTGCAGTACAGCTGCATTCTTTGTTGAGTGGGTTGAATACCAGTCAAGCTGTGAACTTAAAGAGACTGAAATTTCATATCCTCCTTTAATCATGCTGCATTCTTTGTTGATGAAGCAATACAATTTAACTGTAGAGAATATTTGCTGATCGGCAAAAGAGTGTGTTTTTGTTGTCAAATATACTTGAGATTCGTTGCCAAATATACTAGAAAACAAACAACTAAGATAAAAATGTTTGCAACCTATGACATAGCAAGCACATTAACAGGCACTATGTATCTAAGACTAATAAAGAGGCTTATTCTGCTTTCAGATACTCTAGAGAAAACTAGACTTTCTGAGATTCAGAGATTTAACTAAATCTATAGCACTCTACATTAAGATCATACTATAGCCCAGGTCTGTAATTGTATCTTTGGTTGCTATTTACTAGTATATAATAAATTTAGTATATAGAGTAAATATATATATATAAAAATACTACTTTGCAGTATAGTATAGTTGCTATACTGTACTATACTGTATTTGTGTGCTCTGAGCAGGATGAAAGATGCTATACAAAAGCTATTTTTTTCTTACAAAGATATCTGGACTGAGAAAAAACATCATGTTGTGCTGATTTCAGAAATTACTTAAATGATAAGATGTGTGCGACCTTAGCTTATGCATGTCAACTGCAACATGTGGAAAGTGTTGGTAGTCCTAGTGACTTCAGTGATCTTCGCTAAGCCTTTCTACATTATTTCTTTTACTTTCTGACTTTCTGATGTTAGATTCAAAGAAGTGACTAGAACCACGTGACTGAAAAGTGATAGGAAGGTATTTTATAACTTGCTAATGAGCAACAAATTAAATTTGTAAATGTTGTGAACCTATGGAATTATCCAGAAAATGAATAATTTTAAAATGTTGTTAACTTTTTATCTGAAAGTCTATGTTCTCTTAAAATAAAAGAGATCCTTGAATATTAGAATAGGAGTATAATACAAATAGGTTTTATTTTCTTGAAAATAAAGTATTATGCTAGAGAGTACAGTATGTTTTCCCCTATACTTATGAGGTATATGTAGGTGAATAATTTGATTAGCAAAATGATTTCTAACTCTGTATATGAAGATGCATTGTAATTCACCAAAAGCAGGAGAGAAGTTTTTTAAAGGAAAGAGTGAAGCAAAGAAACTCAGAATAAGTCTACGCACTAACAGATATGGCTCTCAATTGTGGTGCATTGCTCTTTCAATAAAAACTGCAATGTAAGCATACTACTGACACATCGTATTTGAAATAAGCCAAAATGAATGCAATAATAAAGTATCAAAACTATGGCATTACAGTAATGTAAACTCATACCCTGCAGCAAGAGATAATACAGGATGATATACCAGCTTTTAAATCCAGGTATTTCTTTGGAATACCTCATAATTATTAGACCGGACAGGAAGACTGTAGGACTGGCAGGTAGTATGCATGTCTCTGTATTTTTTGTCAGAGTGCTGATATGTGTACGTTCATGCTGATAAGAGTGGTGACAGAAATACAAAATCCCCAACTGCTTCGGGGAATGAAAAAGAGGGCTGGAGAGCAAAGCTTCCTCCCCCTGCCTTTCTCCACACAATGTACACCACATCAAAAGGCAGAAAGAGCTTCTCTGTTCTCTTCACAGTTAACCAAAATTCCTTTTCATTAATCTCAGACAAATGACCGTCAAACAGGCATGGGACTTTACTCTGTAACACAGGAATGAGATCTTCACAGCATCATTAACATTCTTTAAAACTGTTTCTTGGATATCAGAAATTCTTGGTGTTGGACCTGTGAAATACATTTTTCCTGTAAGAGCTATGTTTATGATATGTATCTCACAATCTGCTTATAAGTGCTTATAATGCTTATAAGAACATTCAGAGGGGAATGACTCAGCAAGAGATAAATCCCATCACACATCACATAACTGATCTGAAAAAGTTCATTAGCAGATGTGTAATACTTGCTTTGACACTTTTTTGCAGAGCATCCAAACATTCTGGAATGGACATTCAGGCTTTTTGGCATCACAACAGATATGTGAACCATATATCTCCCAAAGACCTGGAATTATAGATGAACAAGCACTGATGTGTGGCCTTGTATGGCCTGTTGCGGACATACACTCTTCCAGTGCAAATGTGAATGTAACCTTTGTCTATTGTCCACAGAGAGGTACATGCACAAACTGTAGCTGGAAAAAGCAGAGTCTGCAATAGAAGCAGAGATCAAAGATCCATAGCTGAAGAGAAAAATCTGGATACCTTCCTCACCCACCCACCAGCAATAAAAATATCCCCAAACAAACAACAAAAAACATTCAAACTACAATAAGATTCAAGGTTAAAAGCTTTAAAGCTCTTCAAGCATTTCCAACTTTGGTCTGAAATTGATTTAACAGGGCTGTTTTCCATACTAGAATACATTTATATAGGTTCAGATGATCTGAAGTTAAAAAAAGATTGGGGTTCAGACTCCCTCTTCAGCCTGGGTTCATATTTCACAGGCAAAATTCAAATTGCCTTGCCTGTGGACTAACAGATGGAGTTAATCTACTACTGTAGGAAACTACTTGCAAAACACACAGGCAAGCCAGCATCCATGCCCATTTTTGTATGAAACTGCCACACACAGCAGCAGAAAGGAAACTTTTACCTTTGAAATTGGCACTAGGATTCATGAAACTAAAAGTGTTTCTATCAAGAGATAAAAAGTTTTAGTGCCATAATATTACTTCATAAAAAGAAAACTGTCTGATTTCATTTACACAAATGTTTATTTCAATCTAAACTGTTTCTGAAGGTATTTCAAAAAGACAAAATAGTTTCCTGCTGTAAAATATGGATATTTTGCTTAAAAAAGAATTGGAACCAAGCTGATACACAAAATAAGGAAAAGAATGTATGATCTGTATTTTTGTTCTGCAGTCTTCTTTACCTTATACTTCCATGCATTTTAAGGAAAAATAAAATAAATCACTCATTGATTAGAAATAACTGTTTGTTTGTTTGTTTGTTTGTTTTTCCCCTTTGGAGGAAAAGAACAGAAGCTACCACTTAATTTTCCTTAGTGTCTTAGTGCCAAATTAATAGTCATTTTGAGAGATTAGTTGTGCTTCCAACAATTTACTTTTATTCTTATGATAAAGTGTAAGTCAAAGGATGATAAATATCAGGTAACAGCTAATAATAGAGACTCCAAATTTCTCTAACTGGTTATTTGTTAAAGAAACTGATTACAGGGGTATTATGGGTGCAGTTAATGTTCAAGCCATGCGGAAACAGGAGTATCTCTTCCAAACTCTCTCTACTAGCAATATTCCCAATTTCTCCACCTTCACAACTGTATCCTCCAATTTTCAGGCAGAGTAGATTAGACGGGAGAAAACATCCCCTGTTTTTTTCTTTATGAAACCAAAAGTTTGGCTTTTGAATTATATACGAGTAGAGTGGTAAAGGTGTACTGATGTTTGGAGAATTACTGTGGTCTTCTGTTTTAATTAATAGCTTAGTTGCATTTAATTGCCTTCTGAATACTACCTTATATTGCTATTCTTTCTACAGAAAATATCAGCAACATGTGAAGAGGAACAAGAAAAAAAAACATGTAAAGATACAGCTAAAAGCACTACATTAGATTAAAAACAAAAAACAAACAAACAAACAAAAAACAAGTCAGGAACTGCTAAATTGGTGGTTGCCTATGTACTCTTAAATCTCTCCCATGTGTCTCTCCCATGTACTGAATGAGGCAGGGGTCCTGTGGGAAAACAAGATAAGAGTATGTAATTAAAGACTCTATCATAATGCATATGCATATAACACTACATTGCACACACAATGTGTGGTTCATTTTCTTTCTCATCCTGTCCCTGCAGAGAAGATGAGAGAGAAAATGAACTACACATGACAGATGTTAGCAACATCAGTTAATGCATTTTTAGAAGGCAGTTAGATACTAAAGTTGTTTAAAGGATGTTGAAGAATAGAATAGAATAGAATAGAATAGAATAGAATAGAATAGAATAGAATAGAATAGAATAGAACAGAACAGAATAGAATAGAATAGAATAGAACAGAAAGAAGAGAAGAGAGGAGAGGAGAGGAGAGGAGAGGAGAGGAGAGGAGAGGAGAGGAGAGGAGAGGAGAGGAGAGGAGAGGAGAGGAGAGGAGAGGAAGAGGAGAGGAGAGGAGGATGAGGAGAGGAGAGGAGGAGAGGAGACAGAGGAGAGGAGAGAAGAGGAGAGGAGAGGAGAGGAGAGGAGAGGAGAGGAGAGGAGAGGAGAGGAGAGGAGAGGAGAGGAGAGGAGAGGAGAGGAGAGGAGAGAAAAAAGAAAAGTGAAAAGGAAAGGAAAGGAAAGGAAAGGAAAGGAGCGTAAAGGAAAGGAAAGGAAAGGAAGGAAAGGAAAGGAAAGGAAAGGAAAGGAAAGGAAGGAAAGGAAAGGAAAGGAAAGGAAAGGAAAGGAAAGGAGCGGAAAGGAAAAGGAAAGGAAAGGAAAGGAAAGGAAAGGAAAGGAAAGAAAGGAAAGGAAAGGAAAGGAAGAAAAGAAAAAAGAAAAGAAAAGAAAAAAGAAAAGAAAAGAAAAGAAAAGAAAAGAAAAGAAAAGAAAAGAAAAGAAAAGAAAAGAAAAGAAAAGAAAAGAAAAGAAAAGAAAAGAAAAGAAAAAAGAAAAGAAAGAAAATGGAGAGAAGAGGAGAGAAGAAAAGAATGGAGAGAAGAGGAGAGAAGGGGAAGGGAGTGGAGGGGAGGGGAGTGGAGGGGAGGGGAAAAGATATGTTGGTTTTCTGGAGTGCTAAAGAAAAATTTAATGTACAAAAATGAAATCTTATGGATTGTATATTTTTGAACATGAACCTTTTCTATGACTATCCTTTCACTACTTAAATAATATATATTAAATTCATGCTATAAAAGATACATAAACTACATATTTACGTGAAACTATGGGAGAAACTATGACTAAAGAGAGGGATAGACAAAAGTTGTGAAACCTATTATCCCATATTATATGATGGATTCTCAGGGAAATTCAGTAGTTTATTACATATTGCAAAGACACAAAAGACCAGATAAGAATTCTGCTCTAGTGCGGTGCTTTTTTTTTTTTTTTTTTTTTTTCTCCTGTATTTTTCCACTATTACAGTTCTTTGCTATGTCTTTTACTGTTTGTTCTTCCAGTTAGGAAGTTTTGCAGTTGTCTATCTCCCACCACCACCACCTTTTTTTTTTTTTTCTTTCAATTTCCCTGTCCTATTTTTTCAAAGGTTTTATTCTCTCTTCACTTGTAGTAATTTTATTTTTGCTGTGATGTACTTACCAATAGATGTACTTCATGCAGTATTTCAGACATTTCCAGAACAGTTGTCACTTGGCTAATTATGAACATGTAAAGGACAAGATAAATAAATCTACCAGGTATATCAGAGTTTGTCCAGTTCTGGGTTATTTCACATTAACCAACTGAACAGCAGAAACATCAGAATCTACCTACTATCCCATAAATAGTATTGAAGGAACTCTTACTTTGCCCTGTTAGTATAGTGATTCTGCCATTCTGTGCAGCCTAGTACTTCCATTGTGAGTTATGGCTACAGTGAAATACAGCAGTTTCTTCATGATTACTCCCTGAGTAGAAGCTCTAGCATTAGATACTGTGCTTCTCCAGGTGATGTGCTTCTCCTTATGCTTCCATGAAGACTGGATTCATCTGGTCTCATATGCAGAAATATATCCAAATGACTAATGATTTCATGTGCTTCGTTTTTCTTGTAGAAGTTTATTATTCATAAATGTGCCTATGCTTAGAATACCATGTTTCTTTAAGTCTTGGAATACAAAGTTAATATATCTAAAGACCAGGCTTTAGAAAATAATCTATTTTCCTTGCAGCATACATTTAGTTTTATTTTTTAATTGTACTGGGAGTGTCTGAAATATTTTATACCTGCACCTACATATAAATTTGATGAATGCATTTTGAATAATCCAACATAAATTCAAGTTTAAGAGAGAGCATAATCTCGACTTTTTTTTTTTTCAAATAGTTGAAATAGTTGCAGTATTAGGCAAGTCCAATGAAAAAATATTTAGCTGTCATTGTATATATTACATTGATAAAGAAATCTAGACACTATTACGGTCTGCAATTCATCAAGTGCTTAAGTGTATATTGTATTTAAATAGCAGTGACGATTTAAATATGGTCAGGATTCAGGAGCTAGAAGTTAGTCTCACATGTTTCCAACGCATGAGCTAAAGTCCAATGAAATGTGATAAAAATATCCCCATTGACTTTGATGGACTGTAGATCAAGCTCAGGTTAACTGAAAAACATCTTGCAAATGAAAGACTTCTAGACGAAGTAAATTGCTTTCACTATGGAACTGGATTATTTTTCAGGATGTCAAATAGTAGCTACTACAATAAATGATAAATAAGATAAATTAATAAAGCAGAGCCCAGGTGCTAAAAAACAGACAAACAAAAAAACAACAAAACAAACATCAACAAAAAGAAAAACATCACACATTAAATAATTTAAAGTAACTTCTTAAGTTTGATGCATTCATTGTGTGACACAGTTGAAAATTATTTAAGCTTTTAATCTTTAACTAGCATATAGACTTAAAAAATAATTATTTAAAGCCTAAACTTGCATTAAATGATAAAATATTTGATTCCTTTTCACAGTTATAATTCTTCTCTAAATACAGACCTACTTGGCATACTAGTTGTGTATTTTATAGTTTTCAAATGAATTTTAAAAGCTTGCCTTTTCA
The DNA here is from genome assembly GCF_009769625.2 of Cygnus olor. Classification (NCBI taxonomy): domain Eukaryota; kingdom Metazoa; phylum Chordata; class Aves; order Anseriformes; family Anatidae; genus Cygnus; species Cygnus olor. Next base: position 41,392,676 of record NC_049173.1, read on the forward strand.
GAGCAAAGAATCTAACCACCACACCAGGGAATCCATGCCTGCCAGCCTCTCCATATGTTCCCTACATTCATAAGCCCTCTTGCAGCAATACTTGCTTAACAAATGTAAATACAGTTCTAAACCAAGTTTTCTCTCAAATGAGCACACATCAAAGATCAGTGTCAGTGAAGAGACTTTTCCTTAGTCTATTGCTCTCCAACTTTGAACATTGCCTCATACTTAAATTTTACAAAAGTGATTGCATAAGATTAAAAAGCAGATGCTACCTAAGGGCAAAAAATTGCCCCTTATATACATCTTGACTACTACCTTACTCTCTGAGTGAACCTTTTAAGACAAGCGTCGTTTTTGACTTCTTTTTGTCAAGTAATACTTTGATATCACTGGACATGTTACAGAATGATGTATGAGTCTGTAGAACAAAATATTACTCAGTGTAGTTCAGTCATGGGAATATGCATATAGAGGAGTTACCAGTGTCTCAGATACTGGTGATCAGATACTCACAGGAGGTTTCCACTGAAATCAAAGGCTATTAATATCAGCAGCTCCTTCTCAGGGCTACTCAGGTAATTCTGAATTGATTCTGGGTAATAAATTAGCTCTTATAACACAGGATATAACATACATAACATCATATAACATACTCATATGTTTTTTAAATTTTGTATGGGTTATCTGGGGAATTGCAGAGGATTAAAACTTAAAACTGTATCTGCTAGAGATGTTGAAATGAAACTTCAGGATACCTGGAATATCATCTAACAAGAATGGCTAAACCAGTATGGTTTCTAACAGTAGAGGATCAATCTGTTCAATTTCTTTGAATGAAGAAGAGAAAATCAGCTGGTATAATATATTTAGTCTTTTAAAAGGCATCTGACAAGGTCTCTTGCTGTAAGCTGCTAAACCAAAAAAGTCATGGGACAAGATGCAAATTTTATGTTAAGAGACTAGGAAAAAGAGAAGCAAACAACAATTTTAACCAAGAAAAAGGATTTGTTGAATATATATATATTAATGAACAGAAAACACAGTGATAGATGAAAATCAGCAGTGATAACATAAAGAACAGCTAACACAGAAGGGAGACACCTTAAGTGCTCATACCACTCACATGTTTCTAAATTAATCATAGCAGCTCAGGAAATGAACCTCAGCATCACTGAAAACAACTCGATGAAGACTTCACTTCAATGTGCAATGGTACTCACCAAGCACATACTGGATATGTGAGAGAAGTGGTAGTGAATAATGTGAAATTGTGTAATACCATTATATACACTATTATTTACACATTATGTTTTTTTTTTTCTCATATCTAAAATGTTGTCCATAGGTAGGTCAAATGATTTCTGTGACTTTAGAAAAGTTAGAGACAATTAAGACAACAAATAGAATTTGTAAATGGAAAATACTTGTATGAAAGAGTGGAGAGATTTGGGCTTTTTTACTTTTGAAAAAAAAATGTTTTAATCAAGTTGTGTATGGAGGAGACAGTTTGAGGCTCTCTGTTTCATAACAGATGAAAACAACATTGTTCGGAAGTGGGAAGAAGCAATTAAAAATCTGTTGCTAAAAATACCTTTCCCATTTAACACATAATTGCACTGCAGAACCCACCATAAATATGTCACCGAGGCCAAAAAAACAGTGAGACTGAAAATTCGGCTGAAATTAAAAGGTATAAACAGCTAACAGATTGGTATGAGTTAAAATCTTTGCTCTTCAGCACTTAATCCAAATTCTTAACAGTAGTGATTAAGATGCAGGAAATTTGCCCTGTATCTGATTATTGCAGAGTATTATATTTACCAGATGTCATTCAGGCTGCTCATGCAGAAAGCTCAAATGGTGCAGGACACCTGTGGGCTTGGAACCCAGTGGTAAGCTTCAAAGGGCCACTGATTAGGAGTAGTAGAAATTACAATTTCCTGCTGAAGATGGAAGAACATTGTGGAAAACGAGGGGACTCATCTTCAGAAGAAGGTATGGGATGCACCGGTTTTCTCGAGCATCCCATTCCTGACCTCACAGATAACATCACTGTAGAAGAAATTTAGAGTTTGACACATCATTTCGTTCCAAACTGTCAGCTTCATAAAGCACCCATAACAGTATTTGAAGTCTGAATGTATACATGATGATAGCTACGTTTTGTCATCTTCCCACTAAAAAGAAGGCTGTTTCAGTGAGTTGTTTGACTTCAGAATTTTTCTTTGGATGTAGGTTAGGAAAGGGCTCCAGAGCTGAGGGAATGTGACCAGTTTGGACTGACTGGCCATTGCATAGAACTGATATTGAATGGAACTGGTCAGTGGATGACAGAGGTAAATACTGTATAATTCACACTTCAAGTGTGGTGGGAGCCATGCTGCCTCTGTCACAAGAACAGAGCAAATGGCTTGGCAAGCTCCACCATGAAAAATGGCATTGTCCTCTCCTTGGAAAGCAGTTAACATCAAGGGGCACCTGTAAAAAATACAGGAGAAGCATTGGCTGTAATCAATCTTCCAAAGAACCTGGATACAAGTCCAGAAAAAAAAAAAAAAAAAAAAAAAAAAAAAAAAAAAAAAAAAGGAAGATGTTAAAACCTTTTTCTCTAACATCTCATGTTGATAAAATTTAACCCAGAAAAACTCTTATTCTAAATAAATATACTTATGGCCAAACTGAGTAGGTTCTCAAAATTTTGAACTGTAAAATATGTTGAGCATATAAGCAGAAAAATCAATTCATTTTTATAATATGTAAAAAATTTGCAGTATTTAGAAAGCAAAAACATTTGCCCATGCTCACACATTTGTTGTATTTGGAAATGATCCTTTTGGTCGTTAGGGCTCTCTGCAAAACAGTGGTGCATGGGTGCTCCCTACCCTGTGTTCTGCTTGCTGGGCCACCACCTCCCTTCCTTCTGCATGCACATCACAGAGGTTACATTAAGAGTACCCAGGCGTATTCAGGACTAGTCATAAATTCTCCAGAGCTCCATTCTGTGGCCAGTTCTCTTCAATGTTTTGGTAAATGGTCTGTTTGTAAGACTCAAATGCATACTAAATTTGCAGATGATACTGAATTAGGAGCTGTTGACTACCTCAAGGGTGGAGATACCTTGCAGAGAGAGCTTGACAAACTAGGGGGCTGAGCAATCACCAAGTTTAACAAGAACAAGCGCTGGAACCTGCAGCTTGGAAGGCAAAACTCTGGCTATATCTATAGACTGGGGGATGAGAGGCTGGAGAGCAGCCCCATGGAAAGGGATCTGGCGGGTCCAGTTGACAGCAAGCTGAATATGAGCCAGCAATGTGCCCTGGCAGCCAGGAGGGCCAACTGTACACAGGGGTGCATCAGGCACAGCATTGCTAGCTGGCTGAGGGAAGGGATTGTCCTGCTCTGCTCTGTGCTGGTGTGGCCTCACCTCAACTACTGGGTGCAGTTTGGGGCGCCACAATATAAGAAAGACATAAAACTATTAGAGAGTGTCCAAAGGAGGGCTATGAAGATGGTGAAGGGTCTAGCGGGGAAGACATATGAGGAGTGGCTGAAGTCACTTGGTTTGTTCAGCCCAGGGAGGAGGAGACTGAGAGTAGGCCTTATGGCGGCCTACAGCTTCCTCACAAGGAAAGGGGAAGCACTGACCTCTTCTCAGTGACCAGTAATAGCACCCAAGGGAATGGCAAGAAGCTGTGACAGGGAAGGTTCAGGTTGGGTGTTAGGAAAAGGTTTTTCACCGAGAAGGTGTTTGGGCACTGGAACAGGCTCCCCAAGGAAGTGGTCACAGCACCAAGCCTGCTGGATTTCAAGAAGTGTTTGGACAATGCTCTCAGATATATGGTTTGGTTTTTGGGTGGTCATATGTGAAGCTGGGAGCTGGACTCAATGATCTTTATGGGTTCCTTCCAACTCAGGATATTCTGTGATTCTGTATTGGCTGCTCTTAGACCTTGACACAGAGAAAGCAGAACTGTTAAAGTGGCTGATAGCTTCTATATAAAATTCAGTATGAATAAGGGTGATTGTACAAATTCTTTATATTATTAATTCTTAACTATAAGCAAAGTGAGAAAACCCTTTTCAGTGTGACCATGTGGAAAAACGAATTAAGAAACTCATCCTGTGAATGCTATTGATTATATAGGTTACAGAGCAGCTACTTAAAAATAACTGCTTGTGCGCAAAGAATTGTAACTATGCCTGTGTTTGTAAGACTGGGCTCCAAACTGGAAATGTCAAATGCAGTGTAAGAAAAAATGTAGTGTCACAACATCATTAAGTACTACGTAATTGTATTATAAACATCATAAATCATTACCGAGCATGCTAATATATCAGTATTAATGTATTGTTATTTGCTGTACAATCAGAGTAAACAAGATAAAACTATTTTGTGGAAACCAATGCCAGCCAATAAAGAGGGTAACAAAATAACTTTAAGAAATACAGCGCTTATGGTATGTACTCTAAATCTTATGAAATAAGTTGTATCCCATCCCCACCCCCACTCCCAGAACTGTGAAAGCAGTATATGCTTAAATTATAGTCAAAGCTCACAGTCTTGTCAGCATGGGTCCTCAGAGGATTACATTCTTTGAGGAAGTCAACCTACTTTGACTGTGTTTCTCTAACTTTCTGAGAATCTGGAATTGCCTAAAAGACTGCCATCAGACAATTTCCAGAATAAAGATCACAGTTTTGCAGTTGTGGATCAAATTCAATTTCGATGGTAATCCATACTCCCCCTTGAGTTTGAGTAGCATGAATGTTGAGGTCAAAAAAAAAAAGAAAAGCAAAACTCATGGAATTAATTCCTACCAGAACTGTTAGAATGTTAAACAATGGACCACACCCAATAATTCTTTTCAAATGAAATTTTAAACAATTGTCAAGATTCCTTCCTCAGTAAATGTAGTGCTACTGGTTGAAAAGTCTGAATAGAAAACAGTGCCTCAGCACAGCAATCAATCCTAAAATCTCACAGTTCATTTACATATGGAAATTCTTACACATTGAGTAATAATATATACATGCACACCACTAGTTGCCCTAGCTTTCCCTGCAGGCACTGGTAGCATGCAGTGTTGTACCTTTATTCTCCCTGTGTAGGATTTATCTTAAAAGAAGAATGAAACGTGTGTTGTGCTAACAACCAACCTTCAACTCCCCAAAATTCCTTACATACACATATCTTTGACTTTTTTTTTTTTTTTTAGGTAAAATATTGTCTTTTGAAACCTGAAAAGCTGAAATGGTGTTGAAAGTCACAAAGAATTTTTGTTGATTTTGTTGATAAATCCACCAGTATAATACTGATCTACAACGAATCACAACCAGATTTTGCCTTCAATATTTTGTGATCTTTCACTTCCTCAAAAGCAAATATAGGTATGTCAGCATAATATAGAGAGACATTTTACTCACCTAAGGAAAACAGGTGTGCATGAATTAGTTTACAGTTGGAGGAAATCTTATGAGTAGTTAGGAAGGTCTTCAGCAACTAAATGACTTGTGATCAGTAACCCTGGATTTGGAAACAAAAATTTAAAGCAGACAATATTATTTAGAATTGTAAGTGCCAATCAATCTTATCTCTATGGAGCTGATCAGCCTTTCTTTACCAAACTTTTGATAACTTTAACAGTTATCGAAAAAAATTGATCCCTTCATAAAGTTGTACTTATATCTTCAGCTGTTAATTCTGGCATGGGACAGTTTAAGTGTTACTTACGTTTCCAACATAGTTGTATCTGCCATAACTGAAATACTATTTTCCTATCCATGATTAATCTAAAAGTCTAGTAATATTACTCCTGTCAAATCAGAACAGAATTGCGAGATGGTTTTATCCACAAAAGCAGATGGTACGTCAGAATGCATTAATGATGATTGTCTTTGTGAGAAGATCAGAGAAATCAATTGTTTCTTTTTGAAAAATGTAAACCTTTGCACAAGCACTTATCCTAATTTACATCAATGGATTTACTGGCAAAGATCTTTTCCTTTGGCAGGTTTGTGAAATATGTTTAGGATTGCAATATGAAATGTGTTTAGTATTTTTAAGTCAAACTTTTTGTAGATCGGGCCACAGTCATAGTGATATGAAAAATATAAACTTATTTTAAAGTACACATACTTTCCTTTGTTATCTGAAGAATTCTGCATTCAAAGAGAAAAACTGTCCAAAGCAAAATGTTATGTCTGAGATGAACTGAGGAAGAAATTAAAAAATACCACAGCATCTTTGTGGTATGCTGAGTATTCTGTTGCTCTTGAAATTACCACAGTGAACTGTCCTGAAGCATCCTCTTCAATTTATTAAGTGTTGAGTTGCTAAGATAAGAATTAGTTTCTAAAAACCCATCTTTAATAGTACTGAATGTTTAGCAAGTACTAGTAATAGGGAAAACATACTAATATTCTCCTAAGAATAAGCAAAGTAGTATCAAATTAGTATTAGTGAAAAAAATAATAGATCTTTACACATGATCAGCTCAGTGAGAAGGTATCTGTACTGTATCAGTTTAACAATATTGTCTTGTTAGGCTGAGAAACAGGTATTTTCAAAGGCACAAGTTATGGTTAGATGCATAACTTCCTTTTTGCATATCCCCATAGATTTTTTTCTGGAGCAGCAGTTCTTTCCCTCTCACATGTTCAAGACCATATACCTACTTTTCTTATATCAGAAAGAAAAGAAACTGCCGACACAAATCTGATGCTGTTACAGCTTTTTCCAGCTCTCATTGGTTTCACTAGAAGCTGGAAGAGGACACTTAAGCACAACTAAGGCAGAAATGTAAGAACAAATAGCCAACATTTTGCCGTAAAAATGATATTTTCTCTTATATTTCCCAATCTTATAATCACTTTTAGAACTTTAGGTTCCTCCATTGTATAGAAGTGACCAAGAATATCACTTAGAAAAAATTAACTGTTTTTCAGTAGAATGCCACACAGTTTTATTTGATGTTTGACTTAATCCTTTCTCAAATATGTAAATTTTTAATCTTACTATTCTACTTCAGAGGATTCTGCCTTGCTTTGACTGACATTTGTCATGTAGATATGGTAGAGAAAGATTATTTGTCTTGACAGCAGGCTGATGACAAAACATCTATACTATGATTAAGCTCATTTCTAGATTAGAAGGATTGCACTAGCACTTTTTGCAGCTGGTGTCTCTGTGACAGTTGTAGTTATCTTAGTCTGCATTTCAGTGTTTTGCATTTTTTGCCAAAGAATACCTGAAGATTTCTGATTTATAGACTGCATAAATTCATGATTACGTTCATGACTACATAAAAAAAAAAATGACCAGCAGTAGCATGACCTGTAGGATTTTTTTATTTTTTTTTATTTTTTAATTAGAATATCCTGCTATTGGTATTCAATTTTGATGGAAATTTCATTTTGATTGTGGTCTTGAAATTGACAGCAAGTTTATAGGATTAGACTTGGGTTTGTCCTTTTATTTCCTGATTCTAAAAACTTTGGACATCTGAGCCTTGACTTTTAGAAGTCATACTTTAATTTTTTATAGTATTCAATGTGCATGTAGTTCAGCAAGTGAAGGAGTATTCTTGGAAAAAAAAAAAAAAGATGGCAGGTTGGGTTGTCTGTCTGTCAAAATAGGGCTGCAAATGGTAGAGGTTTTAGGAAGGTCTATTTAAAAATGAAAAACTTAGGGAAACTTGAATTTTAAGAGTTGGGTTATAATCTGAAGAAGGAAAGCTAGAATTAAGACGTCATCTATGATGTCTATTTTCTACAGAGGTTAAGGTCAAAGAGGATAACTGAACAGGACCATTTTTCAACAGGAATTACTAACCATGTTAGTGTTTTATAGACCTTACTAAGTAGATCATATGGCAATACAGATTGAACTTAAGTGTCATTCAAAGCTGATACATACAGTAAGGTAACACAAGGGGGATGGCATATAGAGCAATTATACAGCTTGGGGTAGGATGCAGACTGTAACTTTAGCAGTTTAGATAACCTATAAGACTTTAGATAACCTATAAGACTAAGCTATGTACCTTCCTAGAGACAGAGCTTGTATAGGAACACAGAAGCATTCTGCAGCACTGTCTGTACTACTGCTGCACCTGCTAGTGTGCAAGCAAGCCTAGCCTACAGTTGAGGTAGATGCTTTATGGTCTTTGCACCAGAAACCAAATGAGCAGCAGTTTGTATCCCTGAAGAGCTGTTTCAGGAAGAAAGGGTGGTTCCATTCTTGTACATCTGTTAGGACGAGCACCTTTTCCTCTTATGTTCATAGACATATATCAAACCAGCTACTTCTTTTTTATTATTTTTATTTTTTACTTTTTTTTTTTTTACATTGGTTTTGTGCTAATAGATATTTTGTGCAATGGCATTCAAACATAAGGCACTTGAGGCAATGCTATGTTTAATAAGGCAGTGGTGTGTCCCCATGGCTCTTGTTAGAGAATCTTTTGCTCTTGGCCTAGAAGAAAATCAGTGAGTCAGTCCAAACCTGCAGACCAGAATGTTCAGAAAGGATTATACATGCAAAGACAATTACTTTTCATTCATATATATATTAGGAGAAATTTTAAACATTTCACCTGGACAATAAATCTTCCAGTAGCTTATTTTTCCAGGGAATGATGCCTTACACACCAGCTGTGTGGCCCAGAAAGGAAAAGGAAAAGAAACTTTAGACTGCCTCCGTTTCCATACTTTCCAAATGAAAAATGGCTTGGAGTGAAATAAGGTTTTTAAAGGCCTCTGATGTGACTTAAAGTGGAAGGTATTCAGCTGTATAAAATATGAATAGGCGAACAATCCAACAAGCAATGCCTCAGAGCATCAGAGCCCTCACAAATCAAAATTTCAAAAATATGTTGAAGCATCCATTTGGCAATCAGGGACATGTTCAACAACTCTTCTTGAGTAACCACAGCAAATAGAAGTTATTTAATTTTATAACTACAATATGGCAAATAAATAACACTTCTTTGCTTTCTTATGTTGCAACAGGTTCAAAAGTTCAGCTTCAGTCAATACAGACTCAGTGTACTGATTATTATACTACTGACAGATGCTGTTAAATGTGAAATACTTTTAATGTACTCATTAAGTAATACATAAAGATTCCTGTAAAGGAGAATCAAAATAGATTCATATGGTATTATTTCATTAATAAATATAGTTTATATATATAGTTATATATGTATTTATATATATGTTTTTTCAAAGTTTTTCATTGATCCCATAGAGAGATAGACTGAACATTCTTCATTTGTGGTTGCAATTAGAAAAAAGTATACCTTTTCAATTTAATAACATGTAATGCTGAAAACACTGTCTAGACTAATTTGGTCTATTTTACGTACTTCACACAGTCTCAAACATATAGCGATTTGTTAACTGTTCTTTAAATAAGAAGAATTTCTGTATTAAAACACTCAGATGTGTTTCATTCTGTATGATTCTACCCCCATGAGAAGCAGCTATAAAAAGTGTTAAAATAAGAGAGTAGAAAACTTTAATTTGGTAGTATGTTGCACCTGCACAGGTGATACTGAGTACAAAAGATACAAGCAATGAAGAGCCAACCCCAGATACTATATATCCCAAAAAATTATCCAATATATCCATCTCCGTCACTCTTCATGTCTTCTCTTTTCCTCAGTGGCTCACCAGATGGTAATGTTCTCAGATCAAATATTCTCTATAAATTGGGAGACCATTTAGCTGATTTATGAGGCTTTTAGCTATTACATACTTACCTACTCAATAAAAGTACTTACATCATATGACACACAAGCTACCTCCACAATCCAAGAATCATTCTTAAAGTGACACATACATCATATTGTAATGTGATTTCCTGTACCTAATATATCACTTAAGGGCAAATAACAGGCATTCTGTAGTAGATATTTTTTATTTCTTCATTAATTGTTCTTTGTTTTCTCAGACAGCATTTTTTTACTCTTGTGGCTTTCTCTTGCACATAAATATATTCTTTAATATTAAAAAGAATGGGAGCTGGAAGGTGGAAAGGCAAACAGGCTGTGGGAGTGAGACGATCACAGAGACTGTAATTTTCTTAACATTTTCTTTTTATTTTCTGTTTTTCACTTGTAATTAAGTAGCAGTTCACGCTAATATATAATAAAAAAGGGTGAATTTGAGATAGATTTTGATGAAAATATTTATCTTGTTTGCAAAATAGACTGTTTGGTTTATACCAGAACTAGTAACCTTAGATTAACTGAACATCAGAATACAATCAGGTATATTTAATTTACAATAACTGTGCTATTTCTGGCTGGCATGGTCTGCTAAGTGCGCATCTTATTGCATTAGAGGAAGTTCTACTATTCAATCTAATATTTTAGAGCCTGAACTGAAAATGAACAAATAAAGCTTTTGGGTAGTAGTTAAGCAGTAGTCTAAGCTTCCTGTTGCAGCTCAAGTCTAATAATGCTGTCCTGGAGAGCATGAAATTCACATCTATAGAGATGTATAAAGGCTTTTTAAAAATAAGTGTAAAAAAACCCTTTAGCTCTACAGAAAAAAATATGACTTTTATCAGGTGTTTTATAACCTGTAGGCTTCTGCTTGTAACTGTTAGCTTTTCTTTCAGAGTGGCGTGGATACAGCTGAACTTATTTCTGAGGGGGATGATAATTATTTGATCAACTTTGATCCACAGCAGCAGCAATGAGACTAGATTTAGTTTTCTTAGTATTGCAGTAAGATATGGCTATGGCTAACAGACGGTCTTGAAAGACTTGGCAATAAATTTATCTGGATATTTTCTAGCTATTGTATTTGTAAAGCTGGTTAACAAAGACTATAAACAGACAAGTGATGCAAATACAGAAACTATGGCACAGACATCTGCAAAACACATAGAAATGAAAGCTTGTAACATCATTAAACTGTGTTACCATTGATAATCCAGACCTGTGATGGTCTGCTCAAACATGGATTTCAACCATGCATCAAGCATCTGGGTAGCTATTACTTTTTCTTTTTGTATGTGCTTTCACTCACTACTACCTAATCGGTCTTCTGATCAAGTTCAGGTGGAATAGATAGGCAAAATTTTCTTGATACTATATAAAATAGCCCTGCCCAACCTTTTTCTCTGTTGAGCATGGCCATGTAGACAGAGAAGAGAAGCCTCTTTTTTTCTATCTCTTTCTTCAGGCTTTTCATGGTCCATTCCTACCCTATCATCAATTATTGTTGATATATAAGCACTTCTTCAGAGCTTCATTTTTTATTTAGTTAAACTTGAAGTGGCTGCCTTATTTCTTTTTTCTTTTTTTTTTCTTATTTCTTTTTCTACGTGCTTGGGAGGAATATGGAAGTAATATCTGTGAAATTATTTCAATGCCTACTATCAGCATGGCCTTTAAACCTATTTGACTATGATGGCTAAAAAAAAAAATAAGAAAAGTGAAGTTGATGTTCTTGGGACGGTTAACTGTTAAACAACCAGTATTTCTATTTATTTGTACTCTACTTGCTGTCTGTTGTTCATAGCTGGAACGTAAGCTTCTGCATTTTGCAGAATATGGTACTGCATTTTGACTACATTTCCCTTATTATAGAAACGATGCTCATATCAACAAATACTGAGCATCAACCTGAGTTTGTTAGATAGAGTCTGTAGGCAAGAATGGCTGATGATTACCTTTCTTACTACAGCTGCAAAAGGTCTAAGTAGTTGCACTGAGAAATAAGGACTGCCCAGCTTGTAGAATCATAGAATGGCTTGGGTTGGAAGGGACCTCAAAGATCATCTAGTTCCAACCCCCCTGCCGTAGGCAGGGATGCCACTCACTGGATTAGGTTGCTCAGGGCCTCATCTAAGCTGGTCTTGAACACCTCCAGGGATGGGGCATCCACAACCTCTCTGGGCAACCTGTTCCAGTGCCTCACCACCCTCTGAGTGAAGAATTTCCTCCTAATCTCTAATCTAAAACTCCCCTATTTTAGTTTAAAACCGTTCCCCCTCATCCTGTCATTATCTAATTGAGCAAAGAGTCATTCTTTTTTATAAGTCCCCTTTAAGTATTGAAAGGCCGCAATGAGGTCTCCCTGGAGCCTTCTCTTCTCCAAGCTGAACAGCCCCAGCTCTCTCAGCTTTTCTTCGTAGGAGAGGTGCTCCAGCCCTTTGATCATCTTTGTGGCACTCCTCTTGACCTGCTGTAACAGATCAACATCCTTGTGCTGGGAGCTCCAGACCTGGATGCAATACTCTATGTGGGACCTCACAAGGGCAGAGTAGAGGGTGACAATCACCTCCCTTGACCTGCTTGCCATTTCTCTGTTGATGAAACTGTTAAAGTTATGTCATGAGTCTTCTCTGCACTGAGGGCATGTATGACATTCTTATTGAAATAGTGCAGCAAGCCAGACAACCTATAATTTTGCTGGAAGCAGCTGATGATCTTGAAACTGAGCAAGTGCTTTTGAGTTCAGCAGTAATCTGCCAAACACATTTCACAAACTGTGATGAAAATGGTATGCACCAATTTTTCTATTTAAGGAGAAACATTCTAGCATAATTAATGAATATTATGCACTAAATTTAATTAAATTGAGAGAAATGAAGTTGCAACATTCTTCACCATATACAAATTTTTAAAGGATTCCAGTCTCCATTAATGATTGTTTTATGCATCAGGTGTGTTCTCACTGAAGTTCATAGAAGCTGCATTAATCTTAGTAGCATGAAATATTACCATAACTTTAAAGGTGACTTTCAAGGTCATATATCTTGACAAAATATTGTAGAAGTGACAAAAATATTTGGCAGTCTGTTTTGTAGAGTAAGAGTTTATTAAGAACCCAATGGTTAATCATGAATTTAACACATACAATGATTGCCTGCTCTGCCCTCACCTTGTTTCCTATTAATTCAACATCACACCATGACAGTAGAGCAGATTGTCATCACTTCATGGCATTATACATAAAATGTGTTGTTATAAACATTGCATCAAATCAAGACGTAGGATATGAAACTAGAGTAACATGTTTGGCAAAAAGCGATACCTTATCTCTCTGAATTTTGTTTCTGAATTTAAACATCATTGAAGAGATTTTTGCAAAATCTGTTTATCATTATTCAGTGCTGGAAAGGAGGCAGACCAGAGAAACAGAACGTTTTTTCAGAATCAGGAAGTTACAGTGAGTGTCTTGGAAAGCTACTTGAATACACTGAAGCTGGTACAAAAGAAACAGCACCTCGTGAAGCAGAAGAATTAAGTATGTTTCCAGTAAGTAGAAGAGGAACTGTTTATCTTGTTTTCTGGGAAGTTTTACAAGTTCAGGGTTGGGCCCTGAATTAGATAGATGGTAAAGAACAGAACTCAAAGTATCTTTATATCTAAATTCTAAGAAAAAAAAGTATCAGTCTTGAATTTTCAAAATGAGATGTTCTGATTTGGTCGAAATCCTTCAACCCTACTGAGGTTTATTTGTTTAAGTTTATACTGACTAGCAAAAATAGAAAATAATTTTGAAACATGAAATCAAAACATGCCATTCCAACGTTGTCCTTATCAAAAATCCCTTTCAACATTTTCTTTCCTAAAATTCATATTCAATGCATTTTATATCATTTCAGTTTTCTAGAACTGAAACATAAAATTTCAAACTGTTTAAAAAAAATCAAAACAAAAAACCACCACCAACAACAACAAAAGAGAGAGAGAAAAAGAATATAAATAAGAGTAAGACTACTACTGTATAAAGTTACCATAAAATACCTTACTTTAAGCTGCATGACCCTGGTATAACTTGGTTGACCAAAAGGATATTTGTAGCACAAAAACAAAAACAAAACAAAACAAAACAAAACATACACACACACACACACACACACACAAAAAAAAAAAAAAACTACAGCAAGAAGATGGTTGCAACTTCAGAACCATAGGAAATCTTTCTGTGTTTTATTCAGGTTTACTCTGAAAGTTCCTGACTTTTACCATTTTGCTTTAGAAACTATTCCACAGCCTATGGAAAGCTAGGAAAGCCTTTTCTGATATTCTACATAAATTTATCCCTACTAAAATTTGCCATCTTTTTTCATATAACATTTTAACCCCAGAATTACTTTTTCAACCCAAACAATCTTTAGAAATAGAAAGATTATTATCATGTTATTACTTCATCCTCACTCGAGGTAATACATTTTTTCATCCAGCTTTTCTTGAACTGAGGTCACAACTCTCAAAATTATTATTTTTTTTAAGCTTGAATTGAAATTGCTATTATTTGTCAATATTTTAAGGCACTGAAATTATTCAAACAGAATCTGATGCACAAGGGACTGTCTTATCAAAACTGTATAGAGACATTCACTCACCTCTTTTCCTGATTATCTGATGTCTCTGCAAAATCTTTTCCCCGTGATCAAAAAAGGAACAATATACAGTGTTGCATTACACAAGATATTTTTCTTGTTAAAAATAAAGAGAAAAGGCTGATTTATAATCCCCCCTAATTACCAGATGTAAATTGACTTCAGTGACTGTACTTGAGTGAATGGGTTGGAAAGTGGTGTTACTGTGGGCCAACATCAGCTATACATATAATGGTTGTGCAATGAAATCCAAGTTTAAATTCTTAGAAAATAGACTGATGGTACCACTCTTCCACTTTAATATATGGAATTTACTAGTGCAAATGCAAACTGCTTCAACTTATAGGTATGAAAAACAGTGGAATAAATTGAAGTTCTCTTCTAGAAAGGTCTTAAAACATAGGGTCTCAGTGAACTCTCTGTATTTTTGGTAGGGAAGTCAGTGTGATACTTGATTTCCTCTGCAGAACTGGCTGAGCATGTGGCGACCACTAGATCAACCAAAAAAATTGCACTGGTGGATATTTTATTTGATATTCCCTATAACATCTGTCCTAAACCAAAAGATGCTTCTTAGATGGATGTAGCTGAGCACTGCCCTAATTAGTGAGTGCTGATCTTTCTTCTCAGCCCTCCCACTGCTCTGTCCTGTTGACCGAGATGCAAATGTTAGCAGTCCAAACAAATCTTATAGTCCAAACAAATCTTATTCTTGCTCTGACCAACAGCTGGTGCAATGACCTTTATAATGACCTTTACACAACCATTTACTCTGGAGTCTGAAATAGCTACAGCGGTTAGGGCAGCAACCCTGACACAACCATTGAATTGTTCCTGGAATTGCTCATTGTGGCTGCTGTGAGATGCAGACACTACTTTTCTCTCTTTCAGGGCTTCCACCTTTCATCAGGACATTGTCAGAGCTGTAGTGAGAATTATTTTTCCTGCCCAAGAGTTTTCTTTCCAGTTTAATGTGATAAATTAACATTTCAGCCTGGGTTACTTGCACAGGCAGTACTGGGTGAAACAGTTTTGTTGGAGATCTGGGATGCACGGCTCCTCCAATCCTTTGTGACAGCATGGGCCTAAATGCTTCCTCAGTCCTTCTAGTATGCATTGGGAATAAATCCTTTGCAGAGGACACAACAGGTAAATCAGATAATATAACAGATAAATCAGAAGAATCAACCCTGATGAAAAATTATAAGCACTGTCTTCTTCCCTTCCTTTATTTTCTTTTCTACTTTTGCACTATTAATAGTTTTATCATTCAGCCTTCTGGGTTACAGAAACCAGTAAGTGAGAATTCAGGTGCAGTGAAGACAAGAGTTCTTTTTGCAGGCTGTGATGGACAATAAAGAGTGCTAAGGAAAGTCCTAACTGAGCTGGATTAAACAATCTTGCAATATATTGTTGCCCACATTATAAATACTCTTGGTAAGGTCAGAACTGAAATGTGTTGGAAATAAAGCAAATAACTAACTTCTCCATATGAGATAGTTTAAATAAGAGTTAAGAGCTTTAAACAAATGAGTTGTAAAAGTAGTGTCTTCCATTCTAAGCATAGGCATACTTCATAAACCCAGAGATCACATACATAAGTGAAGGTTATTATTTGTAAAAGTTTCTGCCATTGTGGACAAGTGAGAGGCTGAGAATTAGAGAATGAGAGAGGAAATGTTGAAAAAAAAAAAATCTGTGCAAAAGGGGCTGTAAAAGGTGTTGGCAAAAAGATCTGAAATAACATAGAAGAAACGAAAAAGCATCTTGGGATACAGTGCTATAAGAAAACAAACAAACAACAACAACAACAAAAATACAAAACAGCTTCCTTTCCATTGTTTTCCTCAGGCACGCAAGAAGCCAGAGATGTATGTGTTCATTATCAATAAAGAGAATTATATCAAGGTTCTGTCTTTTTTGTTGTTGTTGTTGTTTGTTTGTTTGTTTTCTTTTCTGTTGCTGAAACAAATCCATGCACCTCTGAATTTTGTAGGTTGTTAGGGCAATAATGTTGCCCTAACACAGCAGCTTGTCTAGAGTCCACACGTTCCCTACAGACCCTATGAAGTTTTACAGTGGGAAACTAAACATTTCCAAGCTTATCACTTTTTTTCCTAAAGAGTGTCATTTTCTATGTAATGTCTGGGAAGATTATCAAAGAGACTTAGGTTTGATGTTAACATTCCCCCATGCATTCCTATGAGGAGTGGCCCTTCCAAAGCAGTTCAATAAACAGATAAATCAAGGGAAGACATTCATAGACATATCAACAGTGGGATATTTAATATAAGTTACAACTTCCTCTCTTCACACTAGCAAGCTGTTAATAGCATTCGATTCTTCTGCTGCAAAATTATGCATTAATTTTTAAAGGATAGCTCTAGACAAGTAAAAAATTGGCAATGTACCATTCCAAGAATTTATTTTTAAATTGTTTTCCCAGTTGCAGGGCTGGCTGTTTCATATTTTAATAAATATATCATTCAAATTAGCAAGAGTCATATGAAACTAAATTGGGTTTTGAACAGGAGAATTCAAATGACAAAAATTGGCTAGGTTGCTGCTTGTTTTTTGTTCAGCTCACCTTTACAAAGTGACCATATGTTATATCTTCATTTCTTGGCAACTGTAAGAGTTACATGCAGATACAGTCCTTCTGTTGATACTCTCTTTTCATTGTAGTGCTTCTGTCTAGAGGCGTCATTTTGTGAACAGCTGTAATGGTGTTATTAAAAGCAATACATATATTTTAAAACAAAATAGTAGACATATGTGCCTACTGTCAATGCAAGCAAGTCTATCTAAATGTCATGTCGGGTGTTGCAATGGCTGGAAAACAAAGCTGCTTTCTCCCATTTGCATTTCTGAAATCAATTTTGTGCCGGCTTACAATCTGTCTGCCTAAGAAAACCCATTCTGGGAGATACTCAGGTATGAACTTGGCACACACAGCTAGAGATACAGAACTTGATTCTTCACTGCCTTGCTCTCTTTGTAACCATTTACTCCTGTGGAAAATAGGTAGAAAACACAACTGTTCATTTTCAGTAATATGGCACACTTGTTTTTCAGAAGTGATGACACAAGGTACAACCAATTTAAGTAATGAAGAGTGATTCTATTTGATGTTTTTATTGGAAGTGTTTGGTGCTATTCTAGCACTACCTTTAAGTAACCTCCCCCCCCCCCCCCCCCCCAATATCTGTGACAGTGTGATTTCCAGTAGTTGGGGTCAAGTGCAATAAGGCTATGATCTCTTGAACTTCATTTTAAAACCTGCAAAATGCTATTGGTTTTCAGATCAGGTTACAGTGTTGGGTATCCTTGTTTATGAGTCTCTGAAATATCTTTAACTAGAAGAACATGAACTTTCTAATCACACAGTAAAATATGTGATTTATAATCTTACACTATTGGACAAATAAGTATATGAAATTATGAAATTATAATAGACATGCTACAGTATTTAAATTTTATCCTGCCTACCAAACTAATAAAGCCAAAAGTTGGTTATATGTGCAAATGCATATTTATTGTTACTAGAGGACTCCAGTGAGCATCTGGACTATAGATTCATAAGCAATGCCATACAGAAATGAAAATGTCATTTAGTAGACTTTCTTTTGGATCACTATGAATCTAGTACCTCCAAAAATGAATGGATATGGGAGTTGCAGAACTTGTTTCTGAGTAGTTCCATATTTTTTGCTGTCACCATATACAACTTGAGGATCACCAACAGAAACCTCCCTTCTTACAGAAGATTTGAAAAAGCTCTTTCTTTACATATCTGCAGAAGAGGCTGACAAATTCAAATATGCAGCTGGAGTAGTTTGGTTTCTTTATAGTAAAATTAAAATAAAGACTTATGATGAATGTTTCTGGACTAAATGGTCTACCTCTGAGGATCCTCAAGAATGCATTGGCTTCTGTGTTACAGTATTCTTAGTAATGGTATATTAAAGAAAGCTAAGGTTGACAATATTCATAACAAGAAGAGACTGGAAAAAAAAAATCCAAATATTTTAAGATGCCATATTACTTGTGTTTTTGTCCTTTTAAAATTCTCACTTAAGTTTAACAGCATTTTTTGGTTTTATTCTTTTAGTGTATGTTAAGTTTATTAGATCCCCTCCCATGTATAAATCTGGCATATCAAACCACAATTTGCATTGTCAGCTCCTATGAGTGAAATCTATTGCAGTTACAAAGCCGTCCTGCTTTTGCCTTTGTAGCAACTTTCAGACCACAATAACCATCATCAGTTTAAAGCAGGCAGATCCATTACATTTCCTCTGTTCCTACAACTCCACATTAAGCTAATATTATCTATTTCCCAAGTGAAAAAAGCCCTTCCAGTCCTATCAATTATTAATTCCTTGCTTGCAGCTAATGTTTTGTTTGAATTATTTAAATGCATCTTCATTTATCAATAAACATAAAATGTTAAACAAAGAATACTGATGAAGGGCATTATTTAAGCCGTAACATTTTATGAGATTATTTCAAGCGCCTTTTTTGATTTATTAGCACAATATGTTTTATAATTATTTTTTCCGTTTTTAAAAACAAAACAAAACAAGAAACACCATGTTTCTGGGTATCATCAAGAGATTTGGAGGCTTACTGAATGCTTTCAGGAATGTTACATTTTGGTTTGCTTTCTCAAAAAGAATTTATAATACAACATATACTAAATTCCCAATCCATTTGCTAAGAAAATTCAAGACATGGTTAAGATATAAAATGCCTGTGATTTATTATTAGAATAACAGTTACTGATGTTCACTCTGGTCTCCATTTCTTCTTTTCTATTTCAGCCATTGTATCAGAACCTGATTGAAAACCAAGGCTATTGTTAAAAGACTTGAAATTACAAAAGTTGAGGCAAAAGAAAATAAGCGGTCCATACTTTTTATTATCTTGAAATGCCTGTCATGGTTTTAAAAAATAAGGGGAATAAAATCAATATTATACTATTGATGATTTAATTCAAGCTAATTCTAATAAATTTAAATAACCCCTACTTAATATGTAACATTTTAAAAAATACTTTTTTTTTTCTAGTTTGTCATAGAATACATTAAAATAATCTTAAATTAATATCTCAGGCATATAAAAGTGATATTATGTGAAGTTGAAAAAATAGTTAAGACTACAGCCAAATTTTGCCCCATGTCCACTGTGCCTTTACCTTCAGGTGTACAGTTTTCTCTTTTTCTACAACGCTGTGCAGATGCTTGGAGAAAACTGCAGTTAAATCATGATTTTCAGACAAAATCCCTCATGATCATATACCTTTTTAAAAAAAATAAAAGTACCTTCAATAGACTTTTTCTTTTCTGTAATATGGAATATTGTGGTATTTCTTTGATGATCCAGATTATACAATGATTATGTCTGTGGTGTTAACATAAATATTTATCTTTCTAGTTTGTCCATTGAAAAACAACTTTCTGAAAAAAATTCTTATGACCATTTTTTACAATCTCAGTAAAGGCTTCAGTGATGACCTAGGTTCTATTGTATAAAGCACTATACAAATACGAGCTTTCTCTGAAAGTTACCAGTCACCTAGCAAGACAGACAGAATTTGAAAGTCAGGAATTGTTGGTCACCCAATTTTAGGATAGGCAGGTAGGGTACAGAAGTCTTGTATGTGCTGAATAGCTCTGCTGATTAATTATGTAATAGGAAGAATTTCTCATGACAATAGTGTACATGGGTGGATACAAATAACAACAGTGGCTCCAAACTGTAGTAATTATTTTCAGCCTTGGGAGTTTGTGGAACTACTGTTTCTCCATTGCCCTCCCACCTTAACCAAAACCTGTTGAATTTTTGTGTATATAATTGGTATTTAAAGATTAGAAAAACATCTGAAGGCCTGAAAAATGCTCCTGAAGTACAGGAGGACAGAAAGAATTTCTAAAAGTTTTCTCATTTTTTTTTCAAAAATGCAATAAAATTTGAATTATTCATATTTTTGAATTATTATTAATTAATCATTAATAATTAATGATACCTCATTAATGTATATAAATGTCTGAGGGGATGGAGCCAGTCTCTTTTCAGTTGTGCCCAGTGACAGGATGAGTGGCAACAGGCACAAACTCAAGCGCAGGAGGTTTCATCTCAATAAGAGGGGGCACTTCTTTGCTGTGAGGGTGACAGAGCACTGGGACAGGTTGCCCAGAAAGGTTGTGGAGTCTCCTTCTCTGGAGATATTCAAAACCTGCCTGGATGCCATCCTGCACAATGTGCTCTAGGTGATCCTGCTCGGCAGGGGGGTTGGACTAGATGATCTTCAGAGGTTCCTTCCAACCCTGCCCATTCTGTGAATAATTTTCATTTCATTACCCAAGAGGACCAAAGTGCCTTTCTGATGCTTTGAAGGGAGCAACAATTTGTTAGGAACAAAGTTGAAAGT
Source organism: Cygnus olor (assembly GCF_009769625.2). Taxonomy (NCBI): domain Eukaryota; kingdom Metazoa; phylum Chordata; class Aves; order Anseriformes; family Anatidae; genus Cygnus; species Cygnus olor. The sequence goes on from NC_049173.1 coordinate 41,413,468, forward strand.
TCATGCTAAATATAATTTTAGTGGTTTCCTGTGAAAATATTTCCATTTAAAGTCTACAACAGCTGATGTTGGACGTTGCTAGAGAAAACAAATATTAATATTCTTCAAAAAAAATGGTTCAGCATTGATCCTATCTATATGTAAGGTGACTATGCAAATGAACTAAGAAATCTGAACTGCAGAACCAAATATGCAGCATATCCTACTAAAAGCAAGAGGATTGTTGTGCACTGAAAATAGTTTATCCAATGAGGCATAAATATGGTAAACTTAGAAAGAAAAATAGCTTACCCATTTTGAGCTTCCAAATGCAGTTACAGAAATAAATTAATTTCTAACACTGAAATATTTTGATAGTGGATATCTCTGGAAAATTAAATTTATATTAAAGACACAAAATGAAAAGAAGTTTTGTTTGTTTGTTTTAATGAACTATAGAGCATTTCCAGTATAACAGCAGTATTTCTTGCTTGGAAAAATGCTAATTACACCCTAAATACATTTAGTGTGTCTGGTAATATGCAGGTAATATTTCCAGGAAAAAAAATCAAGATTAAATCAAGATTAATCCAGGAACTGGTTTCTTTTTTTTTCTACTGGTAGCTTGAATCATACAGTCATGAAAATGTTGATTGAAAGAAATTATTGGAAGTTGCTTATTCCAATTTGCTGTTCAACGTGGGATTATCACCCTCATTTTGTAAATTTTACATCTTTCTGTGAAATATAAGTGTTAGGTGAGATTAGGGGTGCAATCCACTGACTTAATACTTCTCTGTTTATTGTAAAATAAATGCAAAAACTGGAGTTATGTAGGTAGTAATGAATTATTATTTTTTTAGCTTTATTGTCCAGGAAAAGTGCCTTGGCTTGCTCCAATATACCAAATTAAGACAACTGTCTGCATCCAAGACTCATTATTCTAAACCAGGCAGTTACAAAGCAGAAGAGACACAAGGAAAACGTGATACATGAGGAAAGACAAGAATGTGGCAGAAGACAATTTTGAAGATTCCCATTGGAAACATATCTGAAGAAGTCCAGTCCCTCTGTGTGCAAGGATGAGTGTTCATATGACTCCCAAGCTCCTCCTAGACCCCAGAATGCATCATCAGAGCTTTGATTTCATTCCCAGAACTACTAATCTCCCACATCAATATTTCCTGGAACAGAACCACAATGTTGAAAAGCTGACTGGCTGTTGCTGTAGGCAATAAGTCACGGAAAATGCAAAGCAGAGTGTAAGCATACCTGCAAGTGTGGGCATGGGATTAGGATGTGGGCACCCTCTTGTCTCCACCAGAAGGTAGCATGTCAGTAGATTCATGCCTACCCCTATGTAAAAAGCTTTTCAGTGTTATTTATCAATTTGCATCACTCTTTCAAACCATGGTACATTAGTTAATTCCTATATTACAGTGAAATTCCTATGGAAGTACATATTATAGCCACATTAATATCACATTAGCTCATCATGATTAATGTTATTGCAATGAATGAATTAATAATGATTTGCCTCTTTACCAAGTTTTTTTTTTTTTTTTTTTACCCTGACGTGAAGAGGATCCATGACATTGATTATCACAAATATAATGGATTGATTCATCATTTATGGGAAAAGAGTCTGCTCTTCCCATAAAGCTTTTTTTTTTCTTTTTTTTTTTTTTTTTTTCCCCTTCTTTCCTCAGTAGATGTATTATCTTTGGCAGGAATTCAAACCATGTATAGATCATTCATGAAAGTCAACTAAGCTTCAAGTACTGTGACTTGAATGCTAGCTGTGAGAGAATGAATGGAACTCAAGCAAATGGGTTGTCACATATAAACTCTGTCATGAAAGAAGAGAGTTATCCTGTATAATGAAGGTTAGGCATTAATGGCTGCCCTCTGTACAGTGAGATTAGGTGCTATTGCAGCTATTTATTTATGGGTAAAGGTGATCTAACAGCATATGTTGTGACACTCAGGTATATAAAAGCATCATGATATCCAGTGCTTCTGTTTTGCCCAGCAGAAGACCAAGGCTTATGTCCTCACTGAAATGAGAAGTCATTGAAATTAATTTCTTGTTTGCTTCAGTGTTTTTATTACTAGAGGGTGGTCAGTGTTTATACACTGAGTACACGATTATATACTAAGAGAATCACTTGTTAGCGAGCACTTGGTCTCATTTTTTCTCACAATATTTTATGGTTATTGTAAAAGTGATAGTTTTCCTGCTATTTTTTCTGCTGTTAATGTTACACTGAGGAATAGAAGACATTTGGGTTTTCTTTTTCCATCTTCAGTCTTTCCAGGACTTATTACCTAAATCAAAGTTGCAAGAGTATAATGAAACACAAACCAAGGAAGAAACTGGAGCAAAGACTAAGAATGTGGGGTTATCCATAAGTAAGGACTAAGTCCTTATATAAAAGAATACACCTTTCAAAGCACTGTTCTAATGATGCAAACTCTACCAGTCATAGCCTGTTCTAAAATGGAAAAGCAACTGTTTTGCTCTTAGAGATCATGCCAACAGATAAAGTTTGAAGCCTGCAGATGTGGTAAAGCTAGAAGTAAGCATTCACAGTCGCATCCAGCTGCTCACACAAATCACACTGCCATATGTCCTGCTTTTGTGTGTGTATGGTAGAGGGGCAAATTTTTCATGCTGATGTCAGTTGTGACACTTAAAATACACAGTTAAACAATCATCATGATTTTAGTCTTTTGCTATTGACTTTTAAATTTTACTTCTTCAAATTGATGATGAAAATTTAATATTTTAAAATCAGATGATTTTTTTTTTGTTTTGAAAAGTATCTCAGGGAGAAAAAAAAAATAATATCAAGATTTACATATGAAACTTAAATTCAACAAAACCCATACAGCCTTCCAGAGTATTGACAGTGGATAATGTGAAGTTCTGTTGTTGTTTCTAAAGATTTTCTATTCTGAATTCCACCACATGCTGATAAGAATCCTATCAATAGATATTATACATGTCTTGATGTTTTACTTTGCATGTAAAGTTCAATTTTGTCCACCTTTTTCATTCTTCCTGACTTATGTAGAGAGCTTTTTAAAATACTTTACAGGTACACAAAAAAAATAAAAAGAAACATAGGCAGCCTCATAAATTCAGAACGAGACCGCCTGTGAGATTTCCACATCTCCAAAGTTGAAAAATAAAAATAAAATATAACTGGAGAAAGTTGGGTTTTCCATATTGTTTCCAAAAGTCAGAAAACCATATGTTAGACCACTCTGCAAATGAACATTTTGCTGATGAAGAGGATCGTATAAGGAGCACTTCCACCTTGAACTAAGAGTTTAAGAATTCATTGAAAGTCTATATATTAATAGTAAAGCAAATGTGAATTTTCTTTGAAGGTTCAGTCTGACGTTAGGCTCTGACTCTACAGGTTGTTTGCAATTACATTCTACACTACTAGAAATTCAAGTCACCTAACACCTATAGATAAAAGTTCAATGTGGTGTTTTGATGATTTTAAAAATAATTTCAGAGTAAGTGTTTACTATAAAATTGTGTATTATTTCTCTCAGTAGCTGATTTTTTTTTTCAATGCAGTTAGAAGAAAGACAACTTTTTTCCCCCCCCAGAGTTTCTTTAAACCTTGGAGAACAGTTCATTTAATCAAGGGCTCAAGAAAGAGGATCATATAACAGGCTCGGTTACATCCATGTAAGTAATTCCAGATTCACACCTATTGCTGTAGATATACATTGATATAAAGTAGACACTGGGGGCTTCTCTTCCACTAATTGCTCACCCAGTCCTAACCTCTTTTTCTCCACAATTATTACACAAGTCTCAAGGTTCACTTAATAGTTAATATGCTGAATCTTCAGGACAAATACATAAATGGATCAAACACATTTATAGTGGCAGGAAGGAAACATATTTAAATTTTATAGCTCATCCCTCCCCCAAATCCTATACTGCAAAAATAACTGAAATCTAGTTGACTATACTGATTATTTTTTATTTTTTATTTTTTTATTTTTTTTATTTTTTTATTTTTCCCTCCATGGCTTTTTGTTTTAAAGATAATGGATGGTAGATAAATGGTAGAAATGTACTAACATTTTGAGTAATGTATATTAGCCATATTTCTGATGAAGAGGCTTGGACTAGCCCTACAGAAGTCTTATTGTACTGTCTAGAGCAATTATCTTCATTCTTCCCTGGTCCATAAGCAACACTGCTGAATAAATAAATAAATAAATAAATTTACTTTGAAGACATATTTACAATTCTTGGTATATTTCAAAAATCCTTGGCATGATCTATCAATAGATGTTATATATGTCTTGATGTTGTACTTTGCATGTAAAGTTCAATTTTGTCCACTTTTCTCATCCTTCCTGATCTATGTAGGGAGTTTTTTAAAATACTTTACAGGTAGACAAAAAAAAAAAAGAAATATAGGTAGCTGTACAAGAGGATACTTATTCATTAACTGTGCCTGTTTAAGAGCCAAATGCTTCTCCTTGACTAGAATCTCATCAAATTTCAAAATCAATTAAACTTATCAGAACATCTCAGGCTTGCCCTTAGTTTGGTCATAGCTTAGTTACTGCTCTATTTTATAAACATTTTCAGTTGACTTGTTTAGTTTCCCTAGCTGAAAGAAATCGGACTGAATGATCTTTTCTGGAAAACAACAAAATATGAGGAGTTTTTGTTTTGTTTTTCTCCAGTAGTGATTTTTCAAGCCACAAATAAGGCAGAGTTACAGCCTACTGTGATGTTTTTACTAAACTCTCTTCCTGTGTCTTAGAGCAACCCTAGACAGCAAATACGCATTATGTTTAGGATTACGGTCAATGCCAGTGAATATTCATGCTGCTCTATCAGCCACAAAATAGGTCTGAACTTCCTTTGTCAGTGAAAGAGAATGCCACTACTGTATTAACTGTAGAATCTGCACCACAAATATCTTGGAGCAAATTCTGACCTCTGTCAGAATATAGGGGCAATAAATAGCTACATAATTTGAGGAAAAGCTCATAGCTAGGAAAGAATATATTGCTGATGTACCCTTGAAGTATCAGGAGGGAAGAACAATAACAGAACATAATATGAAGCTACAAGGATAGTGATCTACAAAACATCACATCTAGTTTAAAAGGGCCAGTATCTATTGCAGTATGAAGCTAGAACAAATCTGTACACCATCATCTTGCTTCGTTAATATCCTGTAAACTGATTGCTCATGAAATATAACAAAAGCATAGGCCCATGATATGTGATTTGTCTGTTTCTTTATGGGAGTACTCAAATACAGATCACACTGCAAAAGAAAAGAAAAATTTGCAGGCCATAGCCTAGGGCATAATCTTTCCTGACAGAAGAGTTTTCTGAAATGTTATGGCCTCTCAAAACTAGACAACAATACAAATGCCAAAGGCAAATAGCAATATTCTTATGTTACTTTGTCTTTATTCCTCTAAGACATCATTCAACCTAGTTACATTTTTACATGATGCCTTTTATTTTACACACTAGTTCATTTCCTTGAATGTAATATAGGTTGTTTTTTTTTGTTGTTGTTGTTGTTTTAAGATAATTTGAAAAATCCTTTATTTTTGATTTTATTTATTTTACAAACCTGGAAACCTATTTTGGGAAATTCCAACAAATCTGGATTTTTGAATCATATTTGTCCACATATGGTATTAATTTATCTTTGTCTTGCCTTCATGCAACACTGCAACAGATGTTGAACATTTCTGCTTTTTAACAGGCCTCTGATCTTATGAAGATCCTTTTCAGGAACAGGCAGAAACATGTTTATAAGCTACAGCTCATTTACAAAGTTGTCTCTGATGAAGTTTGTTTTACTAACAAAATGGATTTAGTCCCTTTTTCAGATATTTTGATTTTTAGATTTGCAGTGAATTTGCATTGGGAAAAATGTAATGTTTAAAAGATGTCCTTTTTGTAGACTAGATTAAACTAGACATGGAGACATAGAGTGCTGACCTATATTCATGAGTTTAATTGCTGCAGTGTACTTTAACTTCTTACAGATGTACTATTGAAATGGTTAACCTTTACTGGCTATCTTCACTAATATGACCTTATCACTTCAGATTCTGATTTTTAAGGTGGATCTTTAAAAAATATATATGTTGAAAGGTTGTAATTTCTAATAAATTTGGGGCAATTTCAGAGAAGGCATTGGCCAAGTCTCATTAATACACATGAACTGATTTGTGTGGTATCACCAAGTCAAAATAACTGTAAATCCATCTGAATCACCCAGATGAGACCTACATACACCTGGTTTACATTGGGTAGAGCAATACAAAGCAGCTGGAATGTATTGGTAAATCTGACCTGCTATTTATTAATAATTTATGTAGTGCAAGGCATATGTTATGGAGATGTATATCAGCAGATATATACATACGCAGAAACTTGCACACAGGTGCTATACAGATAATCTGTACCATGGACAGGAAAATAAGAGATGCACTGTGTGCTTTTTGACTAACTTGAATTAATAACATTGGGGAAGGGAGAAGAGGGCTTAATGCACCTTAATCACGCATCTTTTCTCATGCATAGCCTACAAGACTTAAGAACAAGTATGGTGAATGGCCATTCTTCATCCAGATAAACAGAAACATTTCATGTATCATAAATTTTACAAACATATACAAATAAGAAGGTTTTGCTTTGGATTTTTTTTCACCACAAATATATGTTCAAAATGCTTCAATTAATTTTACTGGACAGGGAAAATCATTTTTCATGTGATTATTAGAACATTACCAAGCCATGCTTGTCTACCAACACAGCTTTGTGTGAGATATTATTTGGAGATCTGGAAGCAGATTCACCAGGTCTTTCTGTCTTCTATGATCAATTACAGCCCTGAATGGAACTCAGGAATAGTCATAAAACACTCTGAGTAGGAAAAAAAAAAAAAGAAAAAGTAAGAAAAGTAAGAAAAGAAAGTAAAAAAGAAAGCAAAAGAGAAAGAGAAAGATGGGGAAGAAGAAAGAGAGAGAAAGAGATAAACTCCAGAAAGTGCTACAAAATATTTATTGTAATAATCTGTTAGACTGTTTTAAATTTCGAAGTTAAAATTTGTTTTGAACTGGAAAATTAAGCATATGAAAGTCTTGAAGTAGAGCATTTCAAAACTTTTCCATTATTTCAGGAGTTTTTGAATTCATTGATATTGATCCTCTTCCAATTTCAACAAAATATTCGTTTTATCAAGAGATGTTTTTAAATATTCTGTTCAGCTTTATTAATAACAAATGTGCAAAAAAGAGGTAGTGGAAAGAATAAAAACAACCAAAAATTGAAAACTCAGAGTCTAAAGATTTCATACCTTCCCACAACTAAAAAAATTGAAGATCCAAATCATTTCCTACAGAAAATTTACACCTACCTTATTGAGTATATAAAAACCTTCTGAAAGCATGCTCATAGATCAACTTCTCCATTCTGCATTGTGGTTTTTTTTTCCTCAACTCTCAGAATAATGCAAATTATATTTGATAATCTTTTTCCAGTGTTGTTAAGGATTACATATTTGTGACAGTGGTAGTGCCAGACATGGTAAAGGTTGTTTAGATAGAGATGAAGCAGATACACTGGATATTACTAACATTCACTTATTCACCTGATGTTTCCAACTTAGTGTTTTCAGCTTTGCTTTTTGGAGAATCTGTAACTAAGCAAATGCATTAGTCCTAAACACAACTAAGTCTTAGGGTTATCATTAGGGTTATCAGGCCTCAAGAACACATATATTTAGAGGCTATACTATGCCCTTTAAATTACTTTTGATCTGGACAGTTACAAGTTAGTATTAATTTTCTCTCTGCACTGACTTGGGTTTTCAAACAGTCATTATTAAAAAGTGAAAAAAATGTCATGCCCTGGAAGAATCAAGTTTCTGATGTTTACGAAGCTTTTTGATGAGACTATATTGTACTCAGGAGTTTCCAGAGGCTAAGTTTTGAGATGCATTATCTTCTACTCATACACCCCATTTCAGTCCATAAATGCCTAAAGTTTGATCACTGAAGGCAGAAGAATAAAACAGTCTGAAGTTTAAACTTCATCCTTTTCCTTTTCTTAAAATTGTAAAATTCAGCTTTGTCAAAGAGCCTGCTTATAAAATGGATTATCCTGCAAAACAACTGTTTAGGGAAGTTGGTATTGAAAGTGATAGCCAAGTACATAACATAAAAATAACTTATTGTATATAACAAACTATACAAATAATGCCTGGGTTAAAGGAAATCAACAGTAAGTAGTGAACAAAAAGTCAAAATTTTACTGAAAGATTTAAAAAATATTTTTTTTCTTACTGGTGCACATGGATATAACCATCATGTACCTTATCATTTTGTATATCTGTTCAGCAATATTTTTCTTAGTGCATTTATTTCTCTGTTGCTTGCTCAGAATATGGGAACATCCAATTAATTTCCCTGAAAACATAAGGGAAGACATCAGAGAAGACAATCATCTCCTTCTGAGGGTTTTGCAAATGAGCTACATGTTATTTGGCTTGTTTGCTCTTGGGTGTGTGTGTCAGATACAATTGGTGATGTCAGACATAGCCTCCATTATGCATTATTGTCCAAGAGTGTTTTGCTCATATTAAACTGCATTATTTTCAGAAAACACTAAGTAGATAACATGCATAAGGATCTTGCAGCCCTGTTTATGTATTTGGTGTGATACAATGCACTGTAGGTAGGTGTGTGGCTCAACAATGAATTTTCATTGTGTCTGAGTTAGTGGGTAGAATTACAATAAGATCCAAAACCAACCTTTTTTTATATACATATTTTTGAACTAACAAAAGGTATAAAGAGAACAGAATTTTTATGTTTTGGGACCTAGAGCTAGGTACTTGGAAAAAGTTGGTATTTATTCTCTCTGCTCAGTGGCATTTTTCTCTTTTGTCAAGAAAGAGAATGCTGTCTGGATTCTGAGTCTTCTCTATTAATTTATACTACAAACTGGTAATATTGCCTCTCCATAAAACAAAGCAGACAAAGCCCAAAACAAATAAAGACACCCTCAAACCAATTTTCAAGTCTAATGTAAATCTGATGTTAGAAAGAGACACTTCTTGCCAGTGGGCTTTTTGAATAACTACTGAGCATTACATTGCTGTTTTTACAAGGAGTTGTTAAAAAGCTAAGCCAGAAGAAAAGCCAGCTTGTAGAAAGAGTAAAAGTATACAGAATAAATATTTTTAACTTGGAACTTTTTTACAAAATTCTCAATGAGTTGTTATCTAGCTTGCAATTGATGTGGCGGTTTATAATTATCTATGCAAAACTTCATAGAGGAATCAAACAAGATGACAGTGTCTTACATGCATCTCACGTACAAGCTGTTTAGTTGCAACCTGCTTTACTAATTTAAGGTACAGTGTGCAATCACATGCGTTCTGTGTGCCACCCGTGCAAAGAAGGAAGGAAGGAAGGAAGGAAGGAAGGAAGGAAGGAAGGAAGGGAAGAAAGAAAAAGAAAGAAAGAAAGAAAGAAAGAAAGAAAGAAAGAAAGAAAGAAAGAAAGAAAGAAAGAAAGAAAAAGAAAAAGAAAGAAAGAAAAAGAAAAAGAAAAAGAAAAGAAAAAGAAAAAGAAAGAAAAAGAAAAAGAAAAAGAAAAAGAAAAAGAAAAAGAAAAAGAAAAAGAAAAAGAAAAAGAAAAAGAAAAAGAAAAAGAAAAAGAAAAAAAAATAAAAAAGAAAAAAGAAAAAGAAAGAAAGAAAGAAAGAAAGAAAGAAAGAAAGAAAGAAAGAAAGAAAGAAAGAAAGAAAGAAAAAGAAAGAAAGAAAGAAAGAAAGAAAGAGAAAAGAAGGAAAGAAAGAAAGAAAAGAAGGAAAGAAAGAAAGAATGAAAGAAAGAAAAAGAAAGAAAGAAAGAAAAGAAGGAAAGAAAGAAAGAAGGAAAGAAAAGAAGGAAGGAAGGAAGGAAGGAAGGAAGGAAGGAAGGAAGGAAGGAAGGAAGGAAGGAAGGAAGAAAGCTGACTATCTTACTCAGATATTTGCACTTCGTGTCTTTACATTGTTCAAAAAGCCTTAGTGCCCATGCCCACTAGTAGATAAAATGCAATGGTGTCTTACGTCTGTGTATCACAGTTCATTTGTCCCTGTTTAAGTATTAACCCACACACTGGCATGCTAATTCGCTTTTCCATGAGAGGTAGTGCTCTCCCAGGCAATAGCCGCTCTTGATTTGGGGAATAGAATGTGCAACTGTCCATCCCCTGTAGTCTGTTTTGATGGGACTTCTCCAGTTTGGAGGGTAAATTTACACTGTAGTTTTGCCATGTAAATGCAAGCTGGAATATATCTCTTAGCCTCAGGGTCAAAGAACATTTCCTGACTGGTTTTGTTTAGTAGTACAGACACTGAGTAACTAGAAATGCACATTTGGAAACTCCTCAATAGCGAACTCCACTGGAAATACTATCAGATAAAACTCTTCTAACACTCTCATCTGGCCCACCACCTATAGAAAGAAGAAACTACCATAAGGTGATTCAGAGATCTCTGAGGGGAGCAAGAACACAGTAGAATATCTGATAAAAGAATGATATAAGATTTTTTTTTTTCCATCACATTTTTTTTTCTCACTGAGTGTCCTGGGCATCTTTCAGATGGAATGGATTAATTTCTTAGAACTACAGCTTGCTCTCGACTGAGATTTACCTGGTGTAGTGTAAGTATTATTAAAAGGAGAAAAGGTGTTTAGTTGTAGGACTTGGAAAAAAAAAAAAGAGATTTTTTTTTCCTACTTCCTTTCTCCATCCAGTTTGGGCATGGTGTTGGGAAAGAAAGAAAGATCAAAAGCTATTCAGTGATAGCTACAGTCAGAGATAAATCTCATATGTGATTGTATCGAGAAAGATCCATTAAGTGAACTGGAGTTTTGCAGCTTTGCTTTTTGTCTAAAGTCAAGGAAATTTTTTCTTTTAGCTTTTTCTATTTTTTTTTTTTTCAACAAAGAAAGGTGATAGCAAAGAGATAAAGTATGGGAAAGAAAAAATTAATACAATCTGCCAATTCTCCTGCTATTGTTAAGTATATATATATATATATAAAAATCCCCCCAAACTCCATTTTAGGGCTAGTCGTCTTCAATGTTTTTGTAAACAATTTGGATGTAGGACTAGAAGGTGTTTTGAGGCAATTTGCCAATGACACTAAACTTGGAGGAGTTGTGCGCTCTGTTGAGGGTGGAAAGGCCCTGCAGAGAGATCTGGACAGATTGGAGAGCTGGGTGATCACCAACCACATGAAGTTTAAAAAGAGCAAGTGCTGGGTCCTGCACCTGGGACGGGGCAGCCCTGGCTATATGTACAGACTGGGTGACGAGACGCTGCAGAGCAGCCCCGCAGAGAGGGATCTGGGGGTTGTGGTTGACAGCAAGTTGAATATGAGCCAGCAGTGTGCCCTGGCAGCCAGGAGGGCCAACCGTATCCTGGGGTGCATCAAGCACGGCATTACTAGTCAGTCAAGGGAAGTGATTGTCCCACTCTACTCTGCGCTGGTGTGGCCTCACCTCGAGTACTGTGTGCAGTTCTGGGTACCACAGTACAAAAAGGACATAAAACTGTTGGAGAGTGTCTAGAGAAAGGCTACAAAGATGGTGAAGGGCCGAGAGGGGAAGACATATGAGGAGCGGCTGAGGTCACTTGGCCTGTTCAGCCTGGAAAAGAGGAGGCTGAGGGGTGACCTCATCGCGGCCTACAGCTTCCTCACGAGGGGGAGTGGAGGGAAAGGTGCTGATCTATTCTCTTTAGTCACCAGTAATAGGACCGGTGGGAATGGTGTCAAGCTGAGGCAGGGGAGGTTTAGGCTAGACATCAGGAAGAGGTTCTTCACTGGAAGGGTTGTTGCACACTGGAACCGGCTCCCCGGTGAAGTAGTCACTGCACCAAGCCTGTCGGCGTTTAAGAAGCGTTTGGACTGTGCACTTAGTCACATGGTCTGAATTTTTGGGTAGACCTGTGTGGTGCCAGGAGTTGGACTCGATGATCCTTATGGGTCCCTTCCAACTGGGGATATTCTATGATTCTATGAAAATTGTAGGACTTTGAATTCATTTCCAAATAGTTTTTCAGTTTTGTGAATCACCTTTTCCATTTGGAAAACTTTTTTTCTATTGTGGCAAAGTGAGGATGACAATTTCTTTTTAGGTTTGCTAGCAATGCAGATCAACTGAAGGAAGAACACCTTCAGAAAAGTTTGAAAAGCAGGCTCTAGATGACAATTTTGACTGACTTTTCAGTATTGACTGAGATCTCTTTTATTTAAGCATTATGGAAAGAATTCTTTTTTATCTCACTGGGCAGTATATCAAAACCTGTGAGAGCAGAATATACTATAATGCTACGTCCAGGTGCACAGTGAATCTTCCATTGAGTAGCAGCATCCAGAACCCAGAAACTGTACTCTGCCCCCAAAGAAACACTGAGGCTATGTTTAACGAATGTCTGGCAGGGCTGACAGGAATCACAGCTGACCTAGGATACAAACAACTAGGTCAGTAAGAGCCCATGGGCCAACTCTGATGCTTCCCATCACTAAAAATTCTTAACAATTAATTAAACAGTAATAGCAGGGTGATGATTATAACTGTCTACTTTACCTGCTGCAAAAGGCAATAAAAGAGAAGCCCAACTTACAAAGTGTACATGTTGGTGTGTAAAATCCTATTTGCCTTTATTAACAAGTGCTTAGGGCTAATTTCTCAGCAAAGAGTTTAATTTTATCCATTCTTCATGAATAAAAGCATGTAACCACGTGCTTTAATCAGGGTTACATTTAGGGGTCATAAAAACTCATCAGTGGAAGGATGGCTACTTTGTTTTTGATGGAATGCTTGAATTAGGTCACCCCAAAAAAGTGTGTTTTAATAACCTATGTCATTACTGAGCAAGGGAGGTTTAAATTCTACTGTAAAGAGGCGGCTCTAACATCAGACATCTGTTCTAAAACTTACTGTGGCAATATACTCACTGGACTGCATGTACAAATTTGATTAGCTGGAACTTCCAGGAAAGATTTCCAACTAATTAACCCAGGGACCTTATCATCAAATATTGGTGTTGCAGAGATTGACCAAAATCCCAGCTAACATCAGGTATTAAAGCCTATAATTGCAAATTAAGTGGGAGATGAAGGAACTTAATGACAAACAGAATACAGTATTCCTGGTATTGCCTTAGCAACTGAGTCTGATCATTTAATTCATACCATGATGTCAGCAGAAAGCAAGTTCGAATTTTTTCAGCTTCCTCTTCCCAAACTTCTGCCAAGTGACAATTCTGCACTGCATTTTATTAGCTTTCTAAGGCTTTTATTCTGTTTCTTAAAATGAAAAGGTGACCTTAGTAGTAATCACTGTTAATGACATGGTATGTGTTTTTTTTTTTCTTTTTTCTTCTTTTTTTTTTTTTTAATTGCTAAGGAAACATAAATAGCAAAATATGTGGCATTTTAATGCATCCCTTTGCAATCCAGAACAATAAGGCCCTAATGTGCCATACAAATTTAAAGTGAGATCACTGGGTAATGGGGTACATATGGCGATCCTAAAAGAAAAGGTTACTATGGAGAATAATTAAAAAGGCCTTTTAAAAATTATTTTTGCTGCTTAGGTATTAGTTTTAGGTGCAAAAAGGGATTTCGTTTTCCTTACCAGATGTATTGTCATTTTAGATTCTGCAAATCTGTGGTTTGGGAGGCTACCATTAAAATATCTCTTGACTTCAGATTGGAAGCATAAGCTTTTATAGGACTGTCCCATCCATATCTGCATCCCCTTCATCCATGAATGATCTGTGGCAGAAAAAGGAAAGCAATTAGAATTGTCCAAAAGTCAGCTCTTAGATTAGATGTGTAGCTTTTGTAGTGCCTTGAGAATAAAAGGATAGTTAAGTGACCTTGTCTTTAGTGCCCAGTTTTGTCCTGACTGGCTGTTGAAGCACCTAATTCAGTTCAGACCTGTTAAGGACTGAATCACCTTCTGGAACACTGCAGTCCCCTCCACTCTCTGTAACAAATGCCTATGTTTATAACTTCATCGATTGCATTGACAGTAAAGAGGGGAGAGAATTTAGGCCTCACTTCTCCATGCTCTTCTTCTGTTAGTGATAAACTGAGATACAGAGGTGTCTGATGCTTAATTAATGCACAGAATGTATGGGAATGTCCCTTAAAAAAAGTGCTAAATGCTATTATTCATAATTATGGTTACTGAGGCAACTACAGATATCACAGTGCATAACAAGAAAACAATATTTTATTCTGGGCAAAGCCCAGTAACATTCTTACTGTTAAAATTTAACTGGAATTGCCAGGATTCAGACTTTGGGAATGACCTTTTCAACCCAGAACAAAATAAAGCCTCAGAGGCCAGAACTTCTTTAACATGTCAAATGTGCTCTCAGGGGAAACCCTGGGCTACACGAAAAGTCCCAGCTTACAGAAATGAAAATTTTGTACTCAATTTCTCTCTTATTTTTTTTTTGCGTCTGGTTATTCATGATGAGCAACAAGTTCAGAGGATTGTAAAGGGGAGATAAACTGTAGCACTCGGAAAGCTGAACAGGTCCAAACTGATGTGGAATGGTGTTATTCTAACACTGGAGAGTGACAGAATAAAGAACTACATCTTCTTTTAAACTGTTGAGTAAATAGCAAAAAAATAAAAAATGAAAAAAAAATCATTATTCCTTTCCCAAGTAGGAGGTCATATCCATATATTTCCATATCCTTCATATTATTAGAGAGGTGATAGTGGAGGAGGTCTATTTTGACTTGTCTTTCCTAAACTCAGTGAAAGATGGTGGTATGCTATAGAGGTCCAGCACATTCAGAACAAAATTGAATGTCCTTTATTTTCAGCTATAAATAAGCTTTTCTAATAAAGACACATTTGAACGGAAAACTAGTTAACCAATCCTCTACCTTAAATCTATTCTAAAAAGACTAGAGAAGGTTTTATTCATTTTTAAAATAAAGAAATGGAAGCTTGAATAGGAACACATCCTCATTCAATTGTGAAAGTATCAAAAAAAAAAAAAAAAAAAAAGACCATTGAAATATCTGCATACCCACAAGCAGTCGAATAAAGATCCACTATTAGAAGCCTTATTTCCAGTACCATCCTGAATTCTCCTCCCAAACATGGACATTTTTAGAACAGAAGTGAATCAAAGTCTGTTTTCAGTCTGGGGGTAAAGCTGGACTATCAGAACCAAACTCCTTTCTCGGTTACCAATGTCAATGGACACCTTATGGGTGAATTGGTTAAGCAGAGTATAAATGACAAAATTTGTACTGTCTTTCTGGTGCGAGTCCATGAGCTCTTTATAAGAGCTACTATAAACAGCTAGAGCTCCACTAGCATGGAACTGGCCCTATGAAATAGCTGTGTTTTAATTAAGTTTACACCACTTTTATGATACAGTAGGTAGCCTCTAATGCCACCCAATGAAACCTCAGGGCCATCATATGTACTTCACCAGTAATTAATCTCCAATGTTCAGTTTTGTTAGGTAAATAACAGTGCTTCATAAAATAAAACAGAACTTCATAAAAGAGATAAAAGAGCCTTTGACTGGAATTGGTTTTCAAGCAGTTTCCTGAGCTTGATTTTATAAAAATGGGGAGCAAAATCTCCCATTATATAAAAACAACTGGTGTTTCTAGTGTTTCTGATTTTCATGTTTTTCTCCTCTCTCAAATAATTTGTCTGTTTGTTTGTTAATGGCATTAAAAATTACTATTTCCTCATAAGTGAAATGTTTAATCTATTATCCTTTGGTTGTAATTCTTTTCTGGAATTGTCATCATATTCAGGAGTTGAAGAGAACACCACTTCTACTTAATACCCAACCATAAATTCGCTTTCTAAAGTAAATATTACTGACTTATTATTACACATTATATTCTTTACAGCTGCTAGCTGGCCAAGAGTTTTTACAGCTGTATTATCTGTCTGGCAAAGAAACAGAAGTTATATTTCACATTTGATGAGTACTTCGTTTTATTCTTTGAGTCCACACCATACCCAATATTTAGGAAAGAGTAATGACTCACTGTCTTGAATTGTCTTTTGCTTCATTTATGTAACATGTAAAGTCCTATGATATGGCTTCAAGTACGATATATAAACCCTATTCTTTCTAACCAATGAAAAAAGGTCACACATATTGCACCATATACATCACCCTCATGTACTCACAAAATACCATCATGATTACCTTGATTGCTAAATAAAATAACTTCAAAAATTTAAAAAACCCTACATCAAGTATCAAAAAGTTGGAAGAATTCTCCAAGGAGAACCAACCTTTTAAAGCAACCACTTTTTAAAGGCCATATATATGTTGGGGATTTTAGTTTTTGTGGTTTTTTTTTTTTTTTTTTTTTTTTTGTGTGTGTGTGTATGCAGATCTAGCATATAAGATGTTCAAAGATGAGCATATGATAGTGAAAAGGTCTAGAAGCAAGTTCCTTTTTCCATGGTTTCCAATGAGTTTCTTTCAGCAAAAACATATCATATCATACCCTTTTGCTAAGTCTGGAATAAAAAGTATGCTTATTAACCCCAACAGTAAGTGAAGATCAAGGGCATGAACATGGATTAGTCATGTCACTACAGCTGTGCATCTGTTCTCTTTTCCTTTCATTTTCAACTATGAATTTGTTGCGTCACATTTAATAGGTAGATTTGAATGAATTTCTTACAAAATGTGTATTCATATATTTGTTTATTTTTATTTATATCAGTTGCTTATTTAGATATGTGTACAGACAAAAACAGTAAGTTGTAAATACAGGTCATAAGGTTGGTATGCAAAATCCCTCAACATTACTTCTTTAAAATGAGAAGCAATCTTCATGTATTGATACTTCTTAGCATAAGTAGCTAAATGACTTTCAAAACTTTCTCATTTATATATGTTAATGACATAAAACATACAAAAAATCTGAATTATATTTATGATTTTTTTCTACACTTCCATGACAAATTAAGAGATTTAGACTTTTCTATCAATCCTAACATCCATGAAACTCTATTAGAAGCATAAAGGATAAGAAAAGTTAATCATTATTTGGGTGTTATCTATATTCATAATAAAGAATTTCTTCAGTGTTCACTAACCTGAAGAAAGTAAGATTTTAGAGCAAGGCCCAAATAATTGACAAGTAATGAGAATATAAGATCCTTTCATAGCTGAAGAGAAAGTAAGTTCCCTAAAAAATAAGACTGAGACGCAGGCTACTGGAAGGAGAGATGTACTCAGTAGAAGACTCATCATAAGCTTAAGAGACCTTAAGTAACGTAAGCCTGGAGCTAGATTTTGATACATTATCTTCAGAAATCGTATGGGCAAGACAAGGAAGCAAAAGATTAGTGCTCCCTAGTAAAAGCAGTTCAGAGCAGTCTGAAAATCAAGTTTTAAAAGTTCTTAAACTGTCGTGTGTACTAAGTGAATGTGCTTCACTTGCTCTTCAAGTTCATTCTGATTGCTATGCTAACCAAGTGTTAATCACAGGAAACTTTAAAAAACTCATAAAGTAGCAGTCTCAGAGCAACACTTGTAAGTTGGCTGAAAAAGAGCTAGACACACAGGATGATCATGACTAGGAAATCTGGGAACACTTCCTCGTTCCTGAGACCAGATGAATGATCCCACTGAGTCACAGAAAAACCTGTGTTTGTACTGCACATGTACTGCATCTTACTTTACACTGTGAAAAGGAACAATGACATACTAACAGGAAGGTAAATCTGAAAGAGGCATAAGCAACCAAGTATGAATAAGAACAATTTTTTTGTTTCGTTTTGTGCTCTGGCCATAGGAGTTTTAGCTACATATGGCTGTGACAAAGGAGGCATGTAAAACATAGCTGCATGCACATATACTTTAAATGAGACTATAAAAGGTAGCTATAATTTCTGGTTGTGATACTCCTGCTTTCAATTATTAGGATAACATTCTAGAATTACAGTGGCTTCCATGTGACTTCATGCAGCTTCTGTAAAGATAATGAATGAAGTCTTATCCCAGATAGGAAGGGCAAAAATTTCAGAAAGTCAATGACTGAAAAACTTTGCGTAATTAATGTCTTACTAAATAGTAGCACAACCCTCTAAATATATAATTAGCATTCCACAACCCAGTGGAAAGACTAAACATTTTATCATTTTATCATGCTATACAGCATGATGAACAAAAACTTTAGTTTTGAGAATGCACTAATTAAATGGTGGAGTGCAATGATGCAGAATACTGCATTGGTGGTTGGGCATTTATGTAGCATACAAATCTTAGTGATCACATTTTCTATTCCTTAGGTTGATGCTGTAAGTCATATAAAGAACATTTACAGAATGAAAATAGAGGGTATCATAAAATTGAACATTTTCTTTTCTGTATAAACCAGGCTACTCAGGATTATTTGGCTTGTCCAATTATGTTAATGTAGTCCAGAGATTAGCAGAAAAACTGAGAGCAGAAATCTGTTTTTCTGTCCTGAATCTTTATTAAACTGGATGTATACGTAGCAAAGACAGGATATGTGGCAGAAGTAAAAGAACTGTAATGACATATAAATATATTTTGGAGAACTTGAATCATTGTAAAGAAAAAGGAGAAAAAAATGTATCTGCTTGATGCCAAGTAGAACAAGGAAATGTGGGCACAATATCTTTGATAATGGCTCAGGTTCACTGTGGTTTTGGAGCTTTTTCCATTGGCCCAGAGCCATTGCATAATATAAAGATATAAAAAGTAGGTGAGAAATGGATATCTGTAAGCCATGTAGATATAATACTCTTCATGGTGATTCCAGCATGCAATCCCTATATCCTATGCTGAAAGCCAAGCCTGCATCACTTAATCTCCATGCATAACTTTTGCATAATGAACTTTTTTTTTTTTTTTTTTTAATATTACACTCTGTATGAAAGACTTCATCTGTCTGCTTACAGACACCCTGAGAAGGCAATAATACATTCAGGGCATTTTTTTTTTTTAAACACAGACTTTGACTTAAATGCAGTTGAGAATCCCAATACATGTTATTCAGTTATATTTCATATTAAAATTAAACTGTCAATTAGTGTTAAAAGAATTGTGCAAATATTCCTCTTACTTTCACAGATTTCTTTTTCTCTGATTGTTACCATCATGGCCATGAGGGCACTAGCAGGCATTACTGGCCCTGCTGGATTTGATGGGACAGGCATGGCATGGCATGGCATGGCATGGCACGGCACGGCACGGCACGGCATGGCATGGCATGGGAGGGCTGGCCCCAGGAAGGCCCACACAAGACCCATGCAGTGAGCAGGAGTAAGGACTGAAGGTCCATACCTGAGTTGAAATGTGTGTGGAGACTCTGGGTGAGGCTAGTCATTAAAGCTTATTAAAGCATTCAAAGCCCTGCGAGTCAGTTTGTGAAACTGTGAAGTTCTTCACAATTAGGCTTCAATCCACCCCCCCCCCCCAAAAAAAAAATAAAATTAAAAAAAAAAATCACTGAGAAGTGTATTTTATTTCTAAAAAATAAACTGTTTTAAAAAATATTTCTCTGCAATGAAAGTAAGGACAATATCTGACAGTTAATAGCTAACCATCTGATTTCTTTATTGGTTTAGTTAACAAAGCTTCTACAATAGTAGTGCAGAATGGAAACAAAATCTAATCTGTAAAGCTTGACTAGTGGGGAAGCATTATGCTGATTTTTGTCTGTCTTTTTTCTAGAAATGAATAAGTGATCATGAGGAATCAGGTGCCCCTTATTTTGCTGCTTTTTAAAAAGTAATAAAATAATTCAGTATACCTTTTTTTTTTTTCTTCCTTGAGGAAGTAAACGTATTGATGAATCACTTCAAACAATGCTAATCAACAGCGTGAGAAGTCTGCAAGAAAGGACATTGACAGGAGAAGTACTATTACTAATTTATTTGTCTTTTTATGGTTCAGTTAAAGGAATGTCTTAGGGAGTACAGCACATGTCAGTGTTGTCAGATGTTACATGGTAGCTGTCAGAATTTTGACTGATGTACAAGGACTACCTGCTCATGTTTGCCCTTCCTTTCTGTTGAGTGCACACAGGTAAGACAGCTTGTTGGTAATTTTTATTTAATGCTTTCAGTATCTGCAGCTGCTCTTTTATTGAAAGTTCTGACAAGAAGAGATTCCACTCACTGAGATTTCCGAGATTTCCACTGCAAGGATTTCATCACTTAAACAAGGTTTTCCTCTGGGATTAGAACACTCTTCACATTCTTTTTCTGATGCCTTGTGATCTCAGGGGTAACTGTTTATATTTTGATTTATTAAAGTCCTCTGAAAAGCTTGTACTAAACAAATAAAATCATGGAAATTAAGGATGCAAATGGCTTGGCCAGACAAGGTATTTTTCTTTTCAATATTTTTTTCTGACATAGACATGTCTTAAATCTCACTTTACCTGGAAAAGTTCTTCCTTTTTTTTTTTTCTGTGTAGAAAATAACTGCAACTATTTGTCTAGGGAGGTGTGACCATCACACAAACTATAATCATCTCTAAGCCACATGACATGAAATCATACAACAACAACAGCTAGATAAAAAAGGCAGCATTACTTTTTAATGTGCAAAGTCAGATGAAATCTTTAAACATAAATTGTGAAATGACAAGATCTATTTCTTAGTGCAATGCAGTAAGAAGCAAGAACAAAATTTTTTTGAAGAAATTGAAGAAGAAATTGTGAAGAAATTTTTGAAAAATGCTGGGAAAGCTCAACTAGCTTTATAGCTGAACAGTTGAGATGTGTTGCACTTGTTCCAGGGAAGGAGAGGAGGTTGTTCCTAGATGCTGAAGTGAAACATTTTCAACATTTAGAAATTCATTCCAGATAACAAATAATACAGAAAAAATTCAGCATGATATCTTAAAGTTATTTCTTCAATATTATTGGCTTCATGATTCCTAGGCCTTAAAGGAAATGCCCATATATTTTAAAATATTTTCCCCTACCTTTGCAGTTTAATTTGGAACACAAATTCTGTTTTCCATTTTTTTTTTTCACCCCCATTGTATATCTTCCCATTTTGTATTTTCATCTGAACATCTGGTTCCACTCTTCAGTTAGCAAACGCCAGTGGAGCAAAGTGCAGATGGGCACCAGTCATGTATGTTTCTCTTTGACTGTTCATTTGCTTATCAAAAAAGTTATGTCGTGGTGTTATGCTGAATAAATTTGATTGTCTTTCTCAATAATGTAAAAATCAGTTTCTAACGTAACCATAGAAGCCTCTGATGCATTTTTTGTTTTGTTGCCTTTTTTTTTTTTTCTTTTTTTCCTGCAGTGCTGTTTTTGTTATTCTGAGACCATATTTGTCTCACTGGGAGTCATTTTTCACTCAGAGGAATGTGGTTCTGCTGCATCTCTTCAAGGAATCATAGCAGCCCTGTGGTTTCTATGAACTCAGATGTTTTCAGGATATCAGCTGTGAAAATCATGCATTCACAAGAATTGAAGGTGTCTGGCAATCCCTGGAGGTAAACAAGTCTGCATTTTCAAGCATGAGTATGAACAATGATGAAAAAATGTGGGCATTTGTGTACCAAGCAAATGCAACTGCTGAAAAATTTATCTCATCTCCAGGTTGACTCTAATAACAATGCAGGATGAAACTATCACTGGAAGTATTCATAATGAATATTAATAAAAGCTCCTGAATATTTAGGATATTGGCAGAATTGGGAGCCACACAAGTAGAAAAGACCAGCTTTTATCCAAAGTTATTGCTCTTTCAGTGCAGAATGGAATTTCTTGATGCTAGTTCCATAACTTCAATTTACTCTTAATTTATTAGTATTTACTTAGTGGTCTGAGTTTTCTTCCTGTAGGTGTAAAAAGCAAAGTATTGGTATTACAATGTCCAGAACATAACTTGGCCGTGGACTCCGTCATTCCTTTCATAAACAGTGTTGTCTTTCATTTCTTAAAGCTGAGTTAAGGCCATGATTTTAATCTCTCATCATGGCCAGTGGTACCTTATCCTGATCGTGGTTCCACAAAAGTGGAAGCCACTAACAAAAGTGAAACTACTTGCATTTCACTGAAGGAAACACAGCATAAGGATATGTTTAAAGTTAAGCACAAAGTTAAATGTATTTTGGGAAGAAATGAATTTACATACATGCTTAAGTGCTTTGCTGAAATAAGGCCAACACAGTAAATATATGTGAAGGTAACAGAATATAAGAGAAAATCCTGGCCATCCTGAAGCTGAAGCAGCATTCCTAAGGGGAGCATAACTGTACAGTATAACTCAGGGTGAAAACACAAACTGGAATGACATGTCTGGCAAATTGGAATGAGCTTTATGTAAGTGTTTATATACATACATACATACATATATATATATATGTCCTTACTGCTAAGCTGACTTGAAATTTGGAGATTCATATTTTTAAGGACCTTAGTAAGAAATTATTTTAGCCAACCTTATTATTTTAAATAAACTTTTATTTACAATGGTGGCCAATGCAATATTTTTAAGTGAAAATAGATATTTCAAATGTTTTAATGTGTTTTTACGAGAAAATAATAATAAATAATTGCTAGTACATTAGCAGCTAATATGACTTTTGTTAGTTCCTGTGAAGAAATGACATGAAACATAAGATACAATCAGACCAATCACTCAGCGGACACTGGGCAAAATAAGTTTGTTCCTAAACACAACAAAAGAAAGGCATTAGTATGAGAAAGACAAGTGCAACTGTATACGGCATAGATGTGTTTCTGTATGATAGCATAGGACAATATTGCCTCTCTTGTGACAGTTGGCTACTCTGTAATCTATCAGTAGTGAAAAAATGTAGGGTTGGAAGTATTGTGATTCTTTTAGTCATTTTCGTGTTTGTGAAATATTTGGTAATAAGAAAACCATGTAGCAGTACATGCTGGAGGCCACAGAGCAGGAAAGCAGCTTGGCAGAAAAGAACCTGAGGGTCCTGGTGGACACAAATTTGAATATGCTGCAGCAATGTGCCCTTGTGGCAAAGACCAGTGGTATTTGGGGCTGCATTAGGAGGATTAGGATTGCATTAGTGCTGCCAGCATGTCAAGGGAGGTGTTCCTCTCTGCTCAGTACTGGTGAGGCCACAGCTGGAGCACTGCATCCAGTTCTGGGCTCCCCAGTACAAGAGAGATATGAACATACTGGAGAGAATCCAGTATAAGGTAACAAAGATGATGAAGGGACTGTATAACCTCCTCTATAAGGAAAGGCTGAGAGAGCTGGGACTGCTCAGTGTGGAGATGAGAAGGTTCTGAGAAGATCTTTGCAATGTCTGTTGATAAGATCTAAAGGGAGGGTGCAATGAAGAAGGAGCACCCAGGCAATAGGCACAAACTGAAACACCGGAGGGTCTGTCTGAGCATCAGGAAACATTTTTTCTCTGCAAGGGTGACTGAGCACTGGAACAGGTTGCCCAGAGGAATTGTGAAGTCTCCCTCCTTGCAGATATCTTAAAGGTGTCTGGACATGGTCCTGGGAAACTGTCTCTAGTTGCCCTAATCAGGGCCTTGATCAGGGCCAACTTGTGTGGGACAAGATGACCTCCAAAAGTCCCTTCTGACTTCAACTATTCTGTAATTCTGTGATTAACTTACAGAATTAAGAATACTAGATTTTCAAATGAAAACATTCATAAGAAACAAAACCTCGAACCAATAAAGATTTTCTATGACAAAAATGAACTGCATTCATTATCTGATGAATACTTAGTGAACTATTAATAATAAATGTAAGTGAGAAAAATGTTTAATTGCTAGTTGGAAAACTGCAAACAAGTTAGACTGGCAACATATTAATCCTATAAAATATCTAAAGAGATGTACACAGACTTTTAAAAGAATCTCTTAAGTCCCAAAGGAAGAGTACAACAGTAGTTTTATTTTGGAAAAAATAAGTCAGAACTGCTTTTTTTCTACTCTGGAATGGAGATTTTAAAAGTCTAAAATCCACGCAAAGTCCTGAATCGATTAAATTTGCTAGGTTGACTAGGTTCCACCTTCTGTAACCTGAAAATTCTTGAATGTAGCTGCAGCTCTCCTAACAGACATGGGAGTGAGATGACATCTCTGAAGGTCAACCAGAACAATTCTTGCTTAAAGTCGAATTGTTTCTGTCTGCAGTCTGGATAAATTCTTATCTACCTCTTATCTTAAATTCACTTCTGAAACTAGCCGCAGTGCTGGCTTAGCGGACCCACTGGCCCAGTAGACTTAGAGAGCTTTGCACACATTAGCGGCATTGAAGTCAGCATAAAATACAAAAGTTGTTTTCACTCAAATACACATAGTTAGGATGTGTTTAACAAAGAAATATAAGATCTTTTAATTGTCTGAACTTATGGAACAAAAAAAAATTGTATTAGTTAGCTAAGATTTATTTTATTTATTTATTTATTTATTTATTTTTCAGTTTAATAGCTTTAGATTGCAAAACTCAAAAACGAGAGAAGAACTGGAACCAGAATTCAGCATGCTCTCTTAGCTTTTGGTATGAAAGATTAGTCTTTGGTTTAATTCAGCATAAAACAATAAGGAATTTTTTGATCACAAAGACATAATATATGTCATTGCCCTTAATGTATCCATTACTTTACTGAATTAAGAAAGACCATAGTCAATGGCATGTGTCAAAACGGGAGTTCTCTATCACATATTATTCTAAGTGACTTTACTACATCATATGCTCCCCACGAAATTGTGGGTGAGGAGTAGTCATGTTAGATCTCTGCTGACGTTAAAATAGAATTACAGAAAAGCTACACATTCATTGTAATGTCCTTGAAGTAAAATACAAAATATTTTATTTTATACAAATTTATTGCCATAATACACATGATAAACCTTTCACAATAAGCATTTTCTTTGGAACTTGGTGTTTAATTGTATTTAAATGTTAGTTGACACCTAATGCTAATACTGTAAGGTGAAGGTTGTTTCTGTGGAGGAGGATCAATCCTGCAGTCTGATTTTTGGTAAGGAGTGAAGTTCAATTCTTCGCTGTTGACAAGAGATCAAGACAGATTTCAGATAAATTTTCTACCATGTTCTAGCACACAAAGCTTTCCTTCCTTTCTTCCTTCTTTCCTTCCTTCCTTCCTTCCTTCCTGGCTATCCACAGCAATTTCTGTTACTGCTGGCAAGGTGATATCCAATTTGAAAGCTAAAATGTGAATTTTAATGGCATAAGGAATAAAAAAAGAAGTGAATTTAAGGCAAGGATAGTTTGATGGACTATTCTTTACTTGTAAAGTTCCTTCTAACTATCATTTATGAAGGACATCTTCACATTACCACATTCATGTTTTTTTTCTTATTTTTCTCCTTCAAAATATGAGTGCACTGTGGCCACTGTAAGGGAAAATCCTCCTAATTTTAGTGTATGTAGCTTTCCTTCTAAGCCCCTTCTTTCCTTCCACAATTTTATAGGTTAGCAGGTCTTTTTTCTATTAAGATAAATTATGAGCTCAGACCTTTGTTCTAAAACAGCAGCTGCTGTGATTGGTGTGGTTTTTGCATATCAGCATCATCCTGTGTTGATGGTATTTTTTTATAATTCTTTTGGTATATGTTGATTGGGAATCTGCCCCTTGATTCCACTTCCAGGAATAATGTACAGTATCAAGTGCTGCCAGGAATGCCACAGGCAAGACAGCAGCAGGGCTAGCAACTTCTGAAGAGAACTGTATTAAGGCAATTCTCTTTCACTGGCACCATGAAACTAAAATTCAGAGAAGGCCATCTAAAATAATCAAAGGATTGAGAAATGAAATCTGTAAGCAATGTTAAGAGAGATAAACATGTGTACTTTACAGAAGAGCTGGTTGAGTGGGAGGACAGGAAACATGAAAGCATTTTACATAAAACAGTGCATATAAACAGCTATTCTAAAAATCTCAATTTCATTAACTATAGCTATCAACAACAGAGATAAGAGGCCAAAGCCTGCAGATCTACTCTTTTAAAATTTTTTTCAGAGTATGCAGTACAGATAAGAATGATAGCTTATACAATAGAAGATAAAAAACAAATATTTATTGTGCGTATATACATATAAAACACACACTTGTTACATACATAAAATCTTACATTTCAAATTTCCAAGACTGCATTTTTAATGTGTGTTAAGCATTGAAATTAATGTATTTCTCTCACAATTGATTTACTGTTTTTCTTTTCTTTTTTTTTTTCTTTTTTTTTTTTAACATAAACATTTGTCTTATCATTACTGGTGGACAGTCCAAAGGTTTCCTTTTCTGTTTTGTTAATATTACCTATAGAAAAACAAACAAACAAACAAAACACGTTTTACTTAGTTAAAACTCATGCAGTGTTTTGATATGTGAATGAAACATGCATAAAAAACATTCAGTAATATTATTAATGAAAAATGAGGAAATCTGTATAACGATGATAGGTTAATCATCTTTATGTATATTGGTAACATTTTATCTATTACATTTGGTGCAGCTTGATGCCACCTTAATATGTCAGATCATATGATCAGCAACCACATCTGAATGTATACAGTTTTTATGAAAAGAGAAAACCACATCTCTTACACATACCATTTTGATTTAGTAAGTTAGCTTTTACTGTTTTATAATATTCACAATTTAAATTGCAGAATAAATCTATCAGTTAAAAATTTAAACTAATTTTTAGTTTGTGTATTTTCAATGGCTTGTGAATGATTGTGATTTTTATGGTTTTTTTTTTTGTTTGTTTGTTTTTCCAACTGAGAAGGAGTTATTGGAGATTATTTCTGAGTATTTCATATATCAAATTTCAGCATTGGTTGAATGCAGGTGTTACAACTTATGTTTCTGTTGCAATGAAGAAAAGTTCTGTTGGCTTTAGTGAAGGCCAGTGTCTACTGTCTCTGAGCATCTCCTAATGTTATCTGAAATGTAGCTATTACTTCTTATATGCACATCAACATCAACAACAAAAAAATGTCTCCTCAAATAACTATCAGATGAGTGGTTCTGTGATGTAAATGGAGTCGCTTTAGGCTTTATAAGCATCTATCAGCAAACTATATTTTATGTACTAGAATAGAAATACGAAAGAGGTATAAATACAGAATAAAGAAGTTCAGTGTTATATGTGAGTAAAACCATATAAATCACTGTAAGAATATACATGGAATTTTTAATAGATATTTACCTGTCATACTTCCAATATTTTAGTTGCTATTGCCTAAAAGGATTTGAACTGTTTTGGAAAAATATCCAAATTTGGTTTCTTATGTAAATTTCTGACTGGAAGAGAGTATAAAGTAGTGACAGCATTGTTTGTCAACGTCCTCCAGTGATTGTTAGCAATGCATTCTTGCACATATTGTTTCAGACAAAAAATTAGTATTTTGCATTAGCTGAAGATAATTAGGCAATAAGATACAAAAGAGAGTAGGGTTATCATGAGACAAACACACACATGGGGTGTTATGAGGCACAGCCAAGTATCTGCAATCCCTCCGGGGTATGATTATCTTGTGATAACCGCACACCCTGGAGTTGCCTTATTGCTATTATAAAATATCTTTATTATAGGAAGAAATGCACATTTTTGTGCTGAAAGAAGACAAAGGTGGCAATTTAGAATGCTGAACAGCAGTTTCAGCTGAGCTGTGTGGTTTACATAGATTAATCTATCCCATTGGAATGTTTCCTCAGCCAAAAAAATGTTCCCTAAATCCAAGCAGTCATAATCTGTAGTGATGTGCAGCTATTTGGAGTATTTGAGAAATTCCCTCCTTGGTTCTTATGCTGTTCATTTGACTGCAAGGTATGCACATAGCAATATGAAGAGATGGAGAAGTGTTAACAGGATGTTGAGCATATTGAATGTGTGATAATATTTCTAAAGTCTGGATTCTTCCATTTCACTTTTATGCAAACTATGTGTAAACTCTAGAAAGCTTCAGAGAGTTGCATAATGCCTCTAAAGCTAATTGAAAACTCTTGGGAGAGAGAAGTTACAAAGTACAAACAATGTCAACAGAGCTTTAAAAGCTGGGAAACTGATGAGCCAGAGGGAAACAGGAAGTGTTTTCCAAGCAGAGTAGTAGTTTCCCTACCAGATAGAGAGAGGTGATGTGGCAAACTGGATAGATAGAGACTAGCCTCTGTACAAAATTGGAGCTGTGCCAATGCCTTCAGTGGTCCAAGGTTTTTACCAAGAGAATATTTAGCATCAGTCTTACACTTACATACGCAATAGCCTGGTCCACATGAATGACCTATCTGAGTTAACATTCCTGCCACCTGTCTTTGTAGGCACCACTTGAGAATGAAAGCAACTTCAGTTGCTTGGTTGCAACTTGCAACCTTTTTTGCAAGTAGTATGCAAAGTTTGCAAGTATGCAAACTTTTTTGAGTAATGTTCTAAAAGGAAACAATTATTGTCTCTGTAAAAACATTTATGGAAAAACATTTGTAGATCATGTAGGTCCTTCATCAACAGTTATGCTGATCTCTTTTAAAAGATCTCTCTTTAAAAAAAAAAAAAAAAACTCTTTGTATACTATTATCACATTATTAATGAAAAGCATTATAATAGAATCATAGAATGATTTGGGTTGGAAGGGACATTAAAGATCATCTAATTCCACCTGCCATGGGCAGGGACACCTTCCACTAGACAAGGTTGCTCAAAGCCCCATCCAGCCTGGCCGTGAACGCTTTCAGTTATGGGGCATCCACAATTTCTCCAGGCAACCTGTTCCAGTGCCTCAACACAATCATAGTAAAGAATTTCTTCCAAATATCTAATCTAAATTTACTGTCTTAGTTTAAAGTCATTACCCTTGTCCTACACTATCCGATAAAGAGTCCCTCTTAGGCCCTTTAGGTACTGGAAGGTTACATTTTCATATTCCAGTGCAACAGAAGGAAACGCAGGGAGCATTGTGTTTCTGTCAGTTTGTAATATTATTGAACAAATATTAGGAAGAAATAAGCTTTGAAATAGCTTACAAATTGTGTGTTAAAATGTAATCAATATTTGTATTCATGTTTGGGCATAAAAACACACAAAGAAAGTCTTGTAGAATTTATTTCTTCTTAGAAACTTGTAGCATGGCCTTCAAAAGTGTCAACTTTAATTTAAGATTGGTGTTTAATATGGAATATGGAGATCAATGCAATTGATTTGATTGAATACAAAAGTCCTTGTAAGGATATATGGTGCACATTTTTAAATGCAACAAGCCCAATAATTGGTTTAAATGTAAAAATAAATTGTGTCTAGAGATATCTATCCCAGCAAGGGGTGATGCTTTATTGGTTTTTGCATTTCACTAACTGATGTGCTTTCATGTAAAATCAATATTGTGCAGTCAAATATATTTTGCTTTGTTGTATAGTAGGCTCAGTTAGCTAAAAATATAATTTTAAACATAGGATACACGACCTTTATTTTAAAGTTAACTTTTTGT
This sequence comes from Cygnus olor, assembly GCF_009769625.2. Classification (NCBI taxonomy): domain Eukaryota; kingdom Metazoa; phylum Chordata; class Aves; order Anseriformes; family Anatidae; genus Cygnus; species Cygnus olor. Next base: position 41,443,003 of record NC_049173.1, read on the forward strand.
GAAGAAATGAAAACAAATTTTAAAGAGACACTTTTAGCTTCCTAAATGTTCTGTAGAGTCCCTTGCATAATGTATAGATTTTTCATGTGCTTCTCCAGCATTTTAGTTTGCTAACTCTCAGCCTTTTAATTAAGTCCCTAGCCATTCCTCTGAAAGTAATTGCCATCTGTGGAATATTAGACACCATTTCAAGTCATGCATATATACCTGCTTAGCAGAGCTGTGTAAAACTAGACATCACACTTTCTACCTCTACCAAAGCTGAAAATGTATTTGCCTTCATTTTTTTTAACTTATCATAAGGAGAAAATCTATTTATCCATGTAGTCAATTTTTACATTTTTAATACAATCAAAAGGCATCTTTTTTAGAAAAAAAATACTTAGCTCATACAACTTTTATGTCTTTGGAATTGTTATGTCTTCCTTACAACTGTGGAGAGCTGGGGATCAGATCAAAAAGGGAATTTTCTGCACCTCACTTGATCTTACTTTAAAAGTTACCTAAATGATCAGGGAAACCCACTGCCACTACAGGAAGTCTCAGCAGAGGCAGAATACTAGACGAGAGAATTCTAATGGATACAATTAAACAATTCAACAGGATACAGTCAATATAATTAGTTTTAAAAGGGCCATAAACATCTGACAATTTTCTTAAATTTTGTGCCTCTCTCATCATTAAGAAAAACAGATTATTTGAAAAAGCTGTTAGCATCCAAAGGGGAGATTTTATTTTGAAGATTTATTTCAGTGGGCTTTCTTGATGTACCAATTGAAGAAGTTTGTGAAGAAAAGACATTTTTGCATGTGCTATTCTAGGAAATCAGTCTTTTAATGTCATTTTTGTCATCTAAACTCCAAATTACAGTGCTCCATTCTGTTTTTATTTTCCTTACTGCAGGAAGCTGAATATACGGGTAGGGTTTGTTTTTCCCCTCTTTCTCCCTCTCTCAGTGCTCTTCAGGACGTAGGTACAATTTTGCAGTCTGCTTTGCAAGCTGTAATTATTGTAGAAATCTATGTTGTCGTGTAAAAATAATAAAAAAAAATTTTCTGTGCTTTAAAGTTTGCATACATAAAGCTGGTATTTCTGAGTAAGTACTTCTTCCAACCCTACAATTCTGAAACACTCAAAAGGTTTGGAAAAAAAAAAAAAAAAAGAAGGAAAAAGTGATAGACAAAGAAAGTGAATGTACATACTGCTTATTGAATTCAACAGAGCAGAGAATTTTTTCTGGACTAGTGATTTCATAGTCCAGTTTTACACTTTTTAGTCATGCCTTAAAACAATTGAGCACATGCCATAAACATTGAGTCACTGGAAAATGAAGACTGGTGAACCATTCACAACCCAACTGAACTAATATGTCAGAATGTTATAGCTTCAGAATGTGTGAAGTGAATCCTAAAGCTGCTTGCAAGTCATTTTGGTCAAGCAGTTTTTGAAAGATATTTGCACAGCGATATATATTTTTTCAAATCAAAAATTACCAGGATGTGGAATGCTGGTTTTAGAAAGACTTTGCTAAAGAAGGAGAAATGGGCCTGAATCTGTTTAAATCAAATCTTTGGCAGTATTTAAGACTACTTGGATAGGGATGCATTATTTGGCTACTTATGCAATTCAATACGGTTGAGATGTTACATGTCTGTTATTGTCATCATAGCCAAGAAGCTATTTTCACTCTTGTCTTGACTATCAGGTAACAAACAGAGGAGCTAGGTAGAAAACCTAGATTGATGAGGACAATGGTAATGAGAGAGAAAAACATTTGAATAGATGCCTTAAAAAATAAAAAAAAAAAAGAAAAAGGAAAAAGGAAAAAGGAAAAAGAAAAAGAAAAAAAAAGAAAAAGAAAAAGAAAAAGAAAAAGAAAAAGAAAAAGAAAAAGAAAAAGAAAAAGAAAAAGAAAAGAAAAAGAAAAAGAGAAAGAGAAAGGAAAAGAGAAAGGAAAAGAGAAAGAAAAAGAGAAAAAAAGAAAAAGAAAAAGAAAAAGAAAAGAAAAAGAAAAAGAGAAAGAGAAAGAAAAAGAAAAAGAAAAAGAAAAAGAGAAAGAAAAAGAGAAAAAAAGAAAAAGAAAAAGAAAAAGAAAAAGAAAAAGAAAAAGAAAAAGAAAAAGAAAAAGAAAAAGAAAGAAAAAGAAAAAGAAAAAGAAAAAGAAAAAGAAAAAGAAAAAGAAAAAGAAAAAGAAAAAGAAAAAGAAAAAGAAAAAGAAAAAGAAAAAGAAAGCATTGCAAATTACAAGACTTGTTCTTAAAACTAACCTTTTTCAAGGTGTTATAGGATAACATTCAAAGGGAAGATTTCACCAGAGAATTAAGACTCCTGGAACAAGTTCTTAAAACTAGCAAGGCAATGAAATTTGTAAGGCTCTGTGGAAAAGCTAATTACTAGGATGAAGAACAATGAACCAGTAAGGGAATTTTAAAAGTCACCTTTTGAGTGTTTTTGTTTTTCTTTATTCAACTTCTCTTTGTTTGAGGTCCACTAAGTTATGTGTTTATACAGTGCTGTCATGGTTTAACCCAGCAGCCAGCTAAGCACCACACAGACATTCACTCACTTCTCCCCACACACAGTGGGATGGGGAGAGAATTTGGGAAAAAAAAAAAAAAAAAGGAAAAAACTCATGGGCTGAGATAAAGATGGTTTAATAAGACAGAAATTGAAGGGATAATAGCAATAACCATAACCATAATAATAATAATAATAATGATAATGACAAAAGAAAATACAAAGCAATTGATACACGGTGCAATTGGTCACCATCTGCTGACTGATGCCCAGCCAGACCCAGAGCAGCAGTCCACCCTCCCTGGCCAAGACCCAGTTTTATTGTTCAGCATGATGCCACATGGTATGGGACATCCCTGTGGCCATTCTGGGTCAGCTGTCCTGGTTCTGTCCTCTCCCAGCTCCTGGTACACCCCCACCCTCCTCACTGTCAGGGCGGTGTGAGAAGCTGAAAAGTCTTTGACTTGTAAGTGCTGCTCTGCAACAACTAAAATATCTGTGTGTTATCAGCATTTTTCTCACCCAAAATCCAAAACACAGCACCACACCAGCTACTAGGAAGACAATTAACTCTATACTATCTGAAACCAGGAGAAGTGCCTATTGTAATGGGGCCTAATTGCAGAAGGATTAAGGCAAAGGTGTAGTACAAATAATAATATCAATAATGCATCAAGTGAGGACCACACTGCATATTTTTGATATATCATAATGTCATGATTGTAAAGGTACAAAAAATCCTTCCAACTAAAACCCTATTGGGGGTGTTTAAATATAACACCTAGTCAGAGCAAATTCCAGCAGGAAGGCAATGCCACAGTATGGAGCGTCTCTTGCTCATCCTGCACATGACACCAGCTGCTGGTACTGGCAGCCTCCACACCTTCCTCAACAACCACACTCCACAGACAACAGCTCGGGAAACATACAGTCCATTATTTGAATTTTACTCATGCTCTAACACAAAACAATGACTCTTTTAGCAATGACCTACTGGTTAACTTTGATCAAAATTTTGTGCATTCATGGAGTAAGAAGCAAGTCAGATAAAGCTAAAGGACAACAAAACTAAAGCAACACAAATAGGTCATCCTCAATGTGTTACAAAGTGTGCAGCTGATTTTTGGAGTCTAAAAAAAGCCCATGAAACAAGTGGTTTCACCACCAAAGTTGAGGTCAGGACACCAACTGAAACTATCATGACAGTATGTATTGGGCTGGGCTGGGATGTTAACTTTCCGTGCAGCAGCCCATACAGTGCTGTGCTCTGCACTCATAGCTAAAACAGCAATGGTATCACACCAGTGTTGTCTGCTGCTGAGCAGTGCTGGCACAGCATCAGGACTCTCTCTAACCCCCCTAGGGGTGGGCAAAATTGTGAGAAAAGAAACATCACCAGGGCAGCTGACCTAAACCAACCAAAGGGATATTCCATACCATATGATGTCACACTCAGCAATAAAAGGGGGAAAAAGGAGGAAGAGAGGAGGGGTGGGCTCTCGTTGTGAAAATGTCTGTCCTCCTCCCGAACACCGGCTACGTGCGTTGAGGCCCTGCTTCAAGGACGTGGTCAAGCATTGCTCATTTGTGGGAAGTAGAGAGTAATTTCTTTCCTCTGCACTTCCACATAGCCTTTACTTATTTTGTTTAGTTTTCCCTTTCCCCCTCCCTTTTCCCCTTTCCTTTTTTTTCCCCTTTAGTTAAATTGTTAATTGTTTAGTTAAATTGTTTATTTAAATTGTTTAATTAATAATAATCTTTCCTTAATAATTATTTCTTTTTTTTTCCCTTTAATTAAATCATCCTTATCTCAACCTGTGAGTTGTTCTTTCCTTTACTTCTTCCCCTCCTCATCTAAGAAGAGGGAGTGAGAGAGCGGTTGTGGTGTTCAGCTGCCTAGCACGGTAAAACCACCACACAGCAAAATCCTGCATTCAACACTGCTGCCAGCCAGTGAAGTTCCTTTTTTCTTATTCGTATTGGTATTATAGAAAAGAGAGTTTTTTCAGTTAAATGGAAGTTCTTTCAGGTACTTCAGGTACTTATATTGTATCTTGTTTTTGCAGGGGATAACTGAAAGCAATAAGAGTCTTGAATTCAAATTAGAAGTACCTAGAAAAGTTGCTGACGTATATATGTGTGAAGGAAGAAGAATTCCAATTATATTTAAAATTTATTTAAGACATATTAAAAAAAGTGGCTCCCAGTTTTAGTAGGATTTCTTCCTCTTTCTCTTTTTGTTCAGACAGTAAGAATCAAAACCTCCAAAGTCACTGAGTGGAGCACTTTGCTCCTGAAGGGAATACATTATTCAGCTCCCTTCAGAAATTCAACAAACTGCCTAGTAACGATTAGTACACCCTGATATATTTATAGATAGCAATTGTAGTTCCTCTCAACATCAGAAGTTATGCTCAAGAGTGCTCTCATAAGATAGGCTTTTTGTTTCCCATGATCATCTTTGTATCTTCTTTGATTTGGCACATATCTTGAAATGTAGAATTGTTAGGGTTATTTGGTACATTTTGCTGGAGAGAAGGAATAATGGCAGAAAAAAAATACTTTGTTACATGTGAGGGTGAAATGTAGGTCTGATACCTATAAATGCAAGTCATACCCCTTATTATACTGATCAGATGATTCAGGAACTGTACAGAAATAATCTAGTCTACCTGTTTATCCTAAAGGGGTTTTGTGATGTGATAAATATAAGATGATGGTTAGTTTTCAGAACAAACCACTGTTGTCCACTTCCCACTGTTGTCTCCTCACTTTTAATAGTAGAAAAAATAAAAATAAAAAAATCAGTCAACCATGAACTTAGCTGGAAGTATGTGACTCTAAAATGATTTTCTTGCTTTTCATGTATTTTTGTATTTTGACATGCTGGGTATATGTGTCCAGTGGATTTGCAGAATTAAAGAACTAATTATCTTTTTAAAAGGAAATGTTAGTTTGTAACTGCTAATTGATCTACCTGGCTGAGTGGGTTTGAATGATCTAGCTGATTTCTTGGTGGGGACTGTTGATCCAAAGAGGAGAGTTTCTTTTTCTTCTTGTTCTTTACTCAGGAAAACAAACAAACAAACAATCAAACAAAACAACAACAACAACAAACACTCTTGTGTATATTCAGGTGTTAGTGGAAATATTGCTAAGAAACTTGAGAAAGACATAATACCTTGCAAATTAAGTTTTAAAATGTCAAAGCACTGTTTTCAAAGGTAATGAGCTCAATATATCCCTGCCAAAACTCTGCTGACTTCACTGGTGCTGCATCAGGGAAAAGATTAGTGCAGAGAAATGCAGAAGGACAAAGAAGTTGAAAACTAGTGGTTCTATATCATTGAAAGAGTATGACTTAAAATAACAATGGAGAGTGTTTTATTTCAACACAACAGCATTGGTCATGTATTTTGCGTGTAAAAAATAAAATATATTTTCTATTAATAAGTGCCTTAATTTTGCCTATGTTTGTAGTCTTTTTACATTGTGGTATATCCTGTTTTATAGGAAGTGCTGCTTCAGGAACTGTACATCTAAGTCTTGGCTTCTCATGCCATCAACCTGCACAGTACCTAATTAATGATTTTTCCTAATACATCTAAGACAGGAAGATTTCTATGGACTTTGATGTCTTTTTGCAGTTTCTTCAGCTGAAAGTAGAGCAAATCAGCATTAAGTCTTAGTACTATATAATTATAAATGTCTTTTAAAGAAAACTCATTCTAAGCAAGTCTATAGATGGCAGATTTGCTGGCATGTTGGCAAAGGAATTTATATGGAAATGTTTTCTAATTACTAAGTTATTTTATATTTTATTTATATATGATTTTCAACAGTCACCATCTGTTTCTGAGTTACGTATTTAATATTCAAAATTGATCATTTCAACCATTTTGTTGTTCATAACATGCTAAGTTCCTAATTAATAAATATAATTGACAAAGTTAATAAACAGCATAGGTGACTTGACTTAAAATAGAACTGGCTTTGATGTATTACACAATATACTGTTTGTTTCTTTAGAATAGCTATTTTACATAAATAACAGTTTTTTTTTAGAAAGAATGGATAGTACAGAAATGCACAACTGAACTAGTTAGAACAAATTGCCTAGAGAGGTTATGGAGTCTCATTCTCTGGAGATATTCAAAACCTGCCTGGATGCCATCCTGTGCAATGTGCTCTAGGTGATCCTGCTCGGCATGGGGGGTTGGACTAGGTGATCTTCAGAGGTCCCTTCTCCACAACACTAAACTGCAATGTGCTGTGAAGAATGTAGCTAAATGAATTGTTTCCCTATGAAAATTACAAAGAAACCCAAAACTTACTACTGTCATTGAAGCAGCAATATGAATTAAAGAATCAGATGAAAAACAAACAAACAAACAAAAAAAATTAAAAAATACCACCAACAACAAAAACAAACAAACAACAACAACAAAAAAAACATTTCCTCAATACTTCTTACCTTCTTTAGTAGGGATATTTGCATTAACACTGGTTTTATTAAGAACAGTATTTTCTTGATGGACAGCCTATTGGATTAGATATCACTGCACTTGGGAGTCCTAAGACTGGTCTAAATAAACAAGTAAACCCTTGTGCCACTTTGCCAGGTCTTATTGCCTCTGCTGCTGGTTGGCCTGCCTAGCACAGGGAAGAATATTTTTCATGTTTGCTGTCTTCCCATCTGAATCACTTGCTAAGAGTTGGAAGTGGGCAGGAAAAGGTCCATGTTTCAGCCGTAAACCTTTGACGTTGTCTCCCCCACCATTTCTTCCATAGTTATTCAAAGTTGATGGCTCTATCAATTTGAATATTATTCTTCTTGTAAGGAGGAGCCACTCAGTAATGAAAGCTGTCGATTGCTCTGTCATAGACTATTATGGTTCCCTCACTAAGGTGTCAAAATGCTGCTACAAAATGAATGCTTTAATTTGCAATAAATGTTACAATCACAAGGTAAATTGAAATGATAATTTAACACAGACATATAGCCAAACTGCCATTGAGTGGGCAGAATTTTCCCCCTCCTCCTCTTGTCAGCTGTCTCTTTTTTGTTATAAGGACAAACTGTATTGTAGCCAGTCACTGTTATTTACAAATTACCTGTGTCTGATACAGCAGCAAGGAAGAAGGTGAAAACCTCTTACTGAAAGGTGTCCGAGTGATTACAGCAAAGAAAATGATGGTGTTTGAATGTTGCCTCTATCAATGTCACAAATGTGACATTCATTTTCAGACCTGGAATATGCTGCAAAATAGAAACAGAAATAAATAATAATAATAAAAACCCCAAAACAACAACCTAAAAATCCTGTTAACATCAGTTCAAATTATAGGAGCCCAAATGAATACACTAATGTGCTTTAAATGTATCATTATAATCATCTTGTCTGACTTCTTAGACAGAAAATTTTAGACCAAAGATTTTCATTCGGTTTTCCTGTAGCAAACAATAACCCACAGAGTTAAATGAAAAAATATCTTTTGGGAACCCATTTTGATTGAAAGACTCCAAGTTATGACAAAAGCATTGTTTTCCTTGGTAAATTTTTGCAGTAGTTAATTGTTCTGACCATCTAATATTGCGTCTTATTTCCACTTTGCACTTTCCTGCCTTCCACCTTCAACCATTTGACATTATGTTTTTGTCTGCAAGTTGAAATAATGTTCCAATATAAGTCCTATTTAGATAATTACAGACCATAAACATGTGTTTTGTCTTCCTTTAAGTTAACTCCTGTGACTATTCCAATAAGTAAATTTCCTAATAGAACAGTTAAATGAAAAACTGAGTTGTCATCAAATACAATGAAATGAATTTAATTTCAGATTGATATTTGCAAATACACTTAACCAAGAAACAGCTCAAATCACTAGATTAGCCAGCCAGCAAGCCAAATCTTGCCTTTCAATATGCAGAGTGTCTTGAAATATTAGCTTTGTTTTTCTTTTCACTGCAAATGTTTATGAGTTTACAAATAGAGATATGCATATAAACTAAATGTTTGCATTGTTTTACTTCATGGTTTCTAATTGAAGTCTTCATATTTCCAAGACATAAAATCTTTAATTAAATTATTATGCTTTTTGGTAACTGGTAGGCAGAACTCATAGTCATATAAAAGTCATATCTTGTATACAGTGATTTGTACAGAGGATGTCTGATCTTGGAGGCTTCCTAGAGGAAAAATCAAATATAGTTTCCAAATGTGTTCTTTGCTTTTATCATGGATTAAATCCTCAACAAAGAAAATCCAGTTCCTTTGATAAAATAAGAAGTAGAAGCAAATGTATAGGAATGTAAGATAAAGCATTTGAGACTAACTAAACTTCTAATTTCTCTTCTGTAGAATATTTTAAACAAGAAACAAAGGTTTCAATTATATGATATTTAATTTCTCCATGTCTACTTTTAATAGACAGCGTTGCTCAAGATTACTGTTTATCAGCTAATAAATCTGCAAGTATGCAACTGGCCTGTTCCCATAGCTGTAAAACTTATATACGTTTATCAGCCCTGAGTCTTCTTGCCAGGTAACAAAGTCTAACTTTGCATTCCAAAGATTTCCCCTTTCATACACTGCAAGGTTCACTAATTTTTCCACCTTTTATTTATAGTAGTGTCAGTACCAGTCAACTCACCTTACAGCTGATATTTATTATGCTGAGTAATATGATGTCACTTAGCCTCTCCAAAGGGCCTTTGCTGTATCACAAAGAAAGTCAGCTCCAGTTGAATCTGTATTACTATCTGTGGATAAGAAGAGTTTTGAGATACCTTACAGATAAGAAAGTGTTCATGGAAAGAGGTATAACATTCATATTGAGGATATATCTGTTCCTGATATGAGCATCAGCTATGACTGGATCAGAGAGCATATATTAATACGAACACAAGCTAATCTACAAATTATGTATTAAGTATTGTTTATATAGCAAAGAGTATTTTTTTTTCCAAACATTAATACATTAAAATTTTTCTTTTGTGCTTTAATTCTTTCTAATGCTTAACAAACCAGTAACAAGCTTTTTGCAAAGACAGCAAAATTATGGCCTGTAGGTGACTATAATAGTGTGACAGGCTGGAATTTAATTTACTTTTCAGTGCTTCATTTTTAAACAATTAATTGGCACACAGCGATATCCAAATCTCTGACCAGACACACTGCTGGCAATTGGACACCCATCTCATTGGGGAATGGAAGAGCAGGGCAGAACTATAAAGCCTGTGATATGCTTAAGACTTTTAAAGAGAAAAGTCCTCAAAGGAAGGGTAGTGCTCTTTAGGTCTGAGATTTCCCTGTATGTCTATGCTCAGCAGGTATTCTTCAGATTTGATAGTCATGATTCTATCCTGCACATTCTACTAGGAATCCCCTCTATAGACTCCCTAGATGCAGAGCACCAGCTGCTGATGACTGTTGCTAGCAAGCTATTCCCATGTGTTTCCTCCTCCTGCTGAGCTGTCTCCCTCCAGTCATGAAAACAGATTCACTTCTTAGTAGATATATCACATTAACTTCTGTTGCTCGGCTGAGTCATTATGTAATGTAATTGTTGTTCTTTAATAAATCAGTTTGTTTTTTCCATATATTCACATTTTAATTCAATTCCAAGCAATGCACTCTAGATTGCTGCATCAAAAATATGCATTGAACTGAAAAACTTAGAGCTACATGGTGTCTTAAATTTACAAAATCAGGAGATAAACCTATCTGTAGCAAAATAATTATCCAAGAAAAAATAGTACATGACACAAACTTTAAAAAAAGGACTGTGTGATCAGACTGCACTGAATTATAACAAAGTCAAGGTTTTTGTTTTCAGAAGTAAACCTTATATAACTGCACTTGTAATATGTGAAAAATTTAATTTTAATGTACAGCTATCAAAGTTATATATGTTCTTGCAGTTTTATATATGTAAAAAGATTTATTACAAAGTCAACTGATCATTTACACATAAGACAACTGCAGTTTTATTCGTTTGGTTGGTTTTAGTTTTGTGTGTGTGTGTGTGTGTGTTCAAATTATACCAAATCACAAGCAAGCATTACAGGCCAGAGAGAATAATTCAATGTGAGAGCTGCCTGCTTTGTGAATAAATCAAAGGCTTCAGTTCAGATAGTAGAACTGTTCAGCCAGGCTCAAGGGAAAGAGGGCACAAGGGACAAATCATGCAATTCTGCGGTACCTCAGCTTCTCAAAAATTTCACGAATGGAAAACATTCAGTACTGCAATTGCAATTCAAAGTAACAAACAGCCTTCAATGGCTGAATTACCATGTGAAGTCATGTTTTGCATCATTTACTGCCAGATGCCATTGTTCCCAGAATGATGTCTTTCAAGAGACAATGCATGATATTCTAGAACATGGGTGTCCCTACATATAGCAGAGTACAAGGCGCAAAATCTCTTGTCTCTGGAAGAACAATTCTTTGTAACAATCAGACAGAATTTTGAATTATATAGAAGCATAAATAAAAGAAAATTAGCAAAAACATTTATTCTCAGCTATTAGCGATTACCACTGAAAACTGCTACTTCCATGTCTATTTTACAACTGTGTTCGTCTCTTAGAAAAATAAAACTTCAACAAAAACAAGACTTTCTTTTGAATTGTGATTATATTTCATTTTATGATATTTAAAAATGTTGTTAGGGTAGAAATATATTTTGAAGTTATTTGAATGGTAAATTACTTTTCTCTTTTCTTCAAATACATGATTTAGAGAAGTCAGTTTCATAAACACAAACCATTTCCAACCAAACTGAGAGTAAACTTTAAAAAGAGCATTAACTAGGCACTTTTGGTGGAAACAACAGATCATATAACTAATTCATTATTAGGTCAGTTTTCAAATTTCTTCTCAATAAGAACTCAGCTTTTTTACTGTTTCTTGGACACATGTTGAAGATGTAAGAATTGTTCAGAAGGACTTAATATGAGTCAATGGCAATTCTGAACATTCACCAAATGTCTTCATTAAATGAAATATGAGCATTCAAATAAAGGTCTGGGAATCTGGAGTGCAGCAATTTCCATGTTGACTTAGTAAAGCACTAGGTTAAAAAAATAAATAAAAAATAAAGTAAGGATATAAGTTTACTTAATAAGTGTTTCAGGCAGATATTCATCCCTTCTATTGTCTTCTTACATTGTTGTTTTCCATGTCCTGGATAAAATTTGAGGGGAAAATCAGGATTTAATCTCCTCCTCCCTCTCTAGTTCCAAGTACCTTGTCTTTTGACCCTGGGTGTTGACATGTAACATACTCTTTTCTTTTCTTTCTTGTTTAAGATCAAAAAGGATAGAGAAATGAAGGAAACTTGGAGAGACAATTCTGGAGTGCAACTATGAAAACTGATATATTATATTCATGACCTAATACAGGTCTCCTCTATGAATAATCCTAGTACTTCTGAAATTAATTTGTATACAGAATTTTAAGACATTCTTAAGCTTAGCTCTAGCATCTTCTTGTTCTTATGCTTTTGTACTATGGATTATGTCTCTCTTTCCTTAACTTTTTATAGACTTAATCTAGAAGTGCTTTAAAGTATATCCAAAGACTACTTTACTTTGACATGTGTTTTTCATGTTTTTTGTGTAATTTCCAGTGCATTTCTGATTTCTCTGATGAATACTGTGCCAAAAGCATTTTTGGAAAGTATTGTGGGTATTTGGCAGGAATCCATGTATCTTTAAAGAACTGTTATCAGAGATTAGATAGCCATGAAACACAGGTAACTTTTATTATCTACCTTATAAATTTCCTTTGGTTGATGTTTCACTGCTTGCACATCCCTACTCCAAATGTTTATACAATATCATCTGAAATTATGGTTTCCGTTTACATTCAAGCTGCCAATCAAATATGATTCCATAGACAACAGTAATTATCTGTGTTGCCCAATTAAAAAAGAGAAGGAAATATCTTGTTGGCACTCACAGTAAGTAATACTTGACATGCAGCTTGAATTTTGAAGGATTTTGTGTTGGGGAAAAAAAAAAATAATAATCTCCAAGATTTTCAATAACTAAATGAAAAGCTGAACAGTTATCACTTTTTTTTTTTTTCAAGAAAACCTTGAAACTAAAACCAAAATGCTGAAAAGCTAAGAAGCTTTATAATTATGTTTTAAAATGTCTTCCTTCTTAACCATTTAGGGGAATTGCGACAAAGCAGGAACTTTTATTTGCAGAATGTTTGGGATAAGAACACTGAGTCATTTATATCACATTCCTTGGGCACTGTTTTTCAATGGAGACATGACAAGGGACATCACTCTCTTGCACATCACTGTGGAACTCATGTGAATTCTTTTCCCCAACACATCTTGGTAGAGCATTTCCTACTTAGATCACTGGAAATCTTCATAAATATGTGAATGGTCTGAGGAAGAAATGCAGAAAAAAATAGTCATCCATATACACATGGTATTTTAGCAATGAGTATTGCTGAAAAGATCCATCATATTATCAACAGAGAAGGATTTTTTAAGAAAATTAAAAATACATCCCCTTAGTTAAGCAATATCACAACAAAACAGTGCTTTTATCTTAAATTGAGTAGTTTGAGCAAAATCATGCTGACAGTGATATCTGGCAAAAACAAAGGGCATTTTATATCAGTTCGTGCAGAACAGAATGTTGTGGAGATCCTCCTTTGTGTCCAACAGGTAGGCACTTCAGGGTCTAGTATGCCCAATGGGAGCCACTTAAGCATCAGTGACTTATTTGAAGATATATGTTTGTACCCTTTACACATTACCTTTATTTTAAGCATTATTACAGTGTACTCTCTTGGATTTACCCAACTGTTTCTTTTTATCTTGGAGTTTACACTAAGATGTTCTTAGGATCATTGAAATATAGCAGGATTCTTAATTATATTTCTTTTTTTTAATAGTTTTACAGTATATATAGGTTGCACAGAAGTAAAACCAGTTGTTTATTATTGTTGTTGGTGATGATGTTTTTTCATTTGTTTGTTTGCTTGCTTGTTTGCTTGCTTTTCCTGTTAAGTAATAATTTCTAATGTAGTGTTTAAATTAGGGATACACTTACCAGAAGATTCTTAGAAAAGCTTAACTGGGTTGCCTAAGCATGTCAATGTAGACAATGTAGAATGCATTTGAGCCCTGCAGAGGAGCAAAGTGGTCTTATTGCTACAAAGCTACAAAAACATTTTGGTGTTCAGTGAGATATTCACATAGAACTTTAGAGCACTTTATATAACATGCTTTACATTCACACCTTTCAGCTATTTTGGTTTAATTTTCCCAACTTCCTCAGGCTGACATGCCCCAAATCTCTGCATATCTGTGTAAGGTGTAAGGTTGTTGTTGTTGGTTTTACAATGTGCTTTGACAAACCATGAAGAAAGAAAAGCTTCTTTAACAAATTCTTTAAAATTCCTATTTAAAAATCAGGTTTAAAACAAGAATCTAAACCTAACCTGATATTTTGTTTTTCATACTATTTCCTTACTAGAAGTAGCTTTATTCTTTGTCATAACTGTTATAGTTTGGAGCAAGATCAGATTCTTTTTCAAAGTAAAAACTACTGCAATGTTTTACTCATTACCTGGACAATGCACTAGTAATTCCATTGGATCCCTTTTGACATTAAAATGGATTTGCACTGAAGGGCAAACACCACCTCCTTATGCATCCAGACTGCATTGCAATCTAATCCATCACATTATACATTTATAGGCATCTACCATTGCTGTATTGCTATAAAATGCAGTCAAAAAAAAACCAAAAAAAAAACAAAAAAAAAACCTCCATATGAAAAGCTGGTTTAAATTTCATGCATTTTTACTTACAAAGTGACTGGTTAGATGAGCATGAGCTTCTGTGAAAGAAATCCTTTTGGAACATGAATATGTAAGAAGCTATGAAAATGACATGAACTCCAGTTTCTGTATTACCTTTTCTGTATTCTTTGCTGCTAAGTGAGTTTTAGACTCAGGCAATCTGCAAATATCATTAAAAAGTTTTCTAGCATTGCACATTAGTAAATAAAAACAATACCTATGCACATGGAAAAAAAAATGTACATAGCTCATTTCCCAGCTAAGGACAATGATGGCTCAATGGGCAATAAAGCATCTGCTGTGAACTTACTGTACATATGAAAGTTATTCATCCTGGGATATGTTTTCAAAATGTGAATGGCTGCATACCTACAGCCTTGATTATTCATTTATGGTATTTCTATGAGTACATCCCATTTATGCTTTAGAAAATTGTCCCCTAATTTTCTGTCATAAAAATCTGCTTTACTTCCTTATTTGATTGTTTATTTACTAATACGAAAAGCAACAGCTTATATGTTGAAGTACTTCCCACTGAGAGAAAATTATCCTTCACTTTCTTAGCCTTTGCAGCTGATTTTGCAGCAATATTTTCCATTTGCTGTAATTAGATTTAATATCTCTTCACATGAAATGTAATTGAAAAAATAAGGACTTTCACCATAATAGAGATTAGTATTGTGTTAAAAAATAAATAAATAAAAAATGAAATCACGTATTTATATAGGACTTTTTTAAAGACAATGTGCTATAATGTGATATAGATATATAAAATAATATATTGTAGTTTTAGATGTGATAGTTGTGAAAGATCATGCTAGATAATATCTTGAAAAAGTAAATGATATGCAGTGTTGTTTTTTTTTCTTTTTTTTTTCCAATTTCAGGGTGCTATAGAAACATTGTTTGTTTTTCCATTTAATGGAAGACTTAACACTGCAGTAACATGGACAACATTCCTAACACTTAGGTCATTCAGAGAAAAGAGAAAACTCCAATTGCTGAAACACATAAGAAAATTTCCACAGGGGAAGAAGTTACTTTTCGATTTTCTGCTGATCTCTCTTCCTTTTTTTTTTTCATCCTCAGAAAGGCAAGAGATTTAGACCACAAATCCAGATGGGGTCAACAGACATATAGAAGAGCACACAGAAAGTTCTTGTGCAGGCATGCTGCCCCTGTGCCTTTTTTAGGTTGCCAATCTCCCAGCTCTGTTGTATTAATATTGTCACTGATATGATCAGAAGGCTTGAGCAACATAAAAATAAAGATGGATAGATTAGGTTTTTGCCCACTCCTGGTTTTACAGAGTAGAGTTATGGAAGAGACTAGCCAGTTCTTCGCTTTCCCCTTCCCATGTGGCTGAACTGTGCTCTCATGGGAGCAGGGAGACCACAGAGCCAGCACATCTCTACAGAGACAGCTTCCATCTTTCATTGTGATCACTATGGGAAAGGATATTGCAAATTTCAGGATAGATAAATTCCAAGCAAATTGCTAATTATAAATTAATGATAAAGGCATAGTAAGGAAACAAGATAAAAACTCATAAAGATAAAAACTCATAAAACTCAACCAGTAAATATTATAAAGAGAAGTTAATAGTTTCTAAATTGTGTATATGCACACTTCTAGTTTTCAGATCTCTCAGATATGTCTAAGATCTCAGAGACTCATCATATGCCTGACATTTTAGTCATTAGATTTTGGGACTAGCTTTTATATTATTACGGACATTCAAAATCACGTTTTTAGCATGGTCCAGAAGTTTTTCACTCTGGCTGGGTTAGAGTAGGTTTTCTGCATAGCAGTGCAATCAACACATCACATACTTATTGGAACACTTTATCAGGTATTTGGGGAGATTTTTACAGGTATTTGAGGACAGAATATGTTTGAACACTTGGAGAAACACAAGTTGTATAAATTTAGTCAAAACCTCTACTTAAAGAAATGCAGAAATGCCTGCTATTTGCTTTTAAAAAATGTTTTTTGTTCTGGCAAAAATTAGGATGCAGGCTTCAGATATTTCTGAAATTCAGAAATTATTTTCCCCAGAGAGATCTAATGATGCTGAAATACCGAGCTCAACTTACCTGTCTCTGTATCATTTAATACTAAAAAGCAGAAATCTTAAAGGAGAAGATGTATCTGGGACAATAATGCATGACTTAGGCCCATTGCTGTCAGAACAAAATGAGTAACAATATGTTCATTTAGTTCATTAGAGTATGACCATGCCTAAACTTTGTATTTACTGGCACAGATTTTCTGCAGCTGGAAAAGCAGGTGAGGCTTTTGCAGACAGGAAAGGGGGAGGTTAAAAAGACCTCAATTTTCCTGTTAGTCCCAGTCTTTGACCTTCCCATGCTTTGTCTCCCACCTCTTCAAGCACTTTCAAACTTCCTACCTGCTTCTGAGGCTAACAGCTCCTCTCAGTCTACTCCACACCACTGTCCTGTCTCTGCAACTGGATGTGACATGAAAAGGCATGGAGCTTGCTATCCCTTTCCAATGGACAATCAGAGGCAGTGCTAAAGTGCCAATGAAACACATTGTCACCCCCACACATTTTGGTTTGTTGTTGCCCCACACAGGAACACACAAAGGGGGTCTCTGTACATTTTGGATATTATTGTATTGAATTACACCAATATTGTGCTTTGCTTTAACTTGTGTGGCTCTTGTGGTGGAAATTGCCAATGAAAGTAAGTAAAGCTGCTATTTGCACCCCAGAAAGGATGCATATCTTCCTTGAAATGAGATTTCCTCATTGTGGGCTGTTTGTGATAGGAATATATGTCAATTCAGTCCTGAGCTGATGGCTCAAATATAATTTTTTGTTTTCTTAGTTCTTATTTTCTATGCAAATCCAGATCTAGAAACTGTCTCACTTACTCCTTAAATCCAGTGCTTCTTCCAGTTTAGCTGGAAAACCCAAATATAGCTTCATAAAAATCCCGTTCTAATCATTGTATGATGATCTCCACCCCACACTCATTTTTTATTTTTTATTTTTTATTTTTTTCAGGGATTACTATTGGGCACATTGAAGCATAGCAAAGGATGATAAAGGGGGAGTGTGGAATACGTAATATAATGTTGTTTGAAAATAAGGAAAAAACTTGTGAAACACAAGTTTTGGGCAAAAGGGAATGTAACTGGGAAAATCTAACATGGGAACAAAACAATCACAATTATTTTTTATCTTTGTTTGGAACAAAAAATATTATACATACAACAACTGAAGTAATAAAGTAAGTTGTAATGAATATACCCTGTCAAAGTGTTGCAAAATGTTGAGTTTCTGTAACCAAGAAGCCAATATCATCCAGTGCATATTTGTTTTACTTCATGTCATGTAACCCAGCATAACTTGATGGTAGATTTAAAACAAACAAAAACCACCAGCAACAACTAAACAATCAAAAAAAAAAGAGCTTGGTTTTGAGTAGATGGCTTCAGTAAGAAATAGCAGGTTATAATTTTAAGCATGTGACATTACTGAGTAGACAGTAGGGAAAGAATTTGCAGGGACTGTGTATATATAGCTTCAAATGTATATCTTGGAACATACTAGAAAGGTAGAAAATTGTACAGGGCAGAAGGAATTCTGTTCAGCTCAGCCAGCCAAAATACGACAGACTGAACAGGAAAGCACTGAGATTTTTTAGATTCATAATGTTCTTACAAATGGCCCATGCTGTGCTAATAAAACTATTGTGACTGGGAGCTTTTGCAGTGGAAGCTGACAGATGAAGCAGAGTTAAGTACTTTTTCAGACAAGCTACTACAGTAAATCATTAAAACACACAAACAATCATCCTTCATCAGCCTGTGATTTGTTTTATAGCAATTGCAAGTCGAAAACAATGTAAACAAACAAATCGACAACTAATGAACATTCCCCCACTGCTCACTGTAAATAGATCTACAACTTTAGAAGAACACTTTATCCAACACATTGTCAACTCATTGTAAACACATCTACAACTCATAAACAACTCATTACCCAGTATGTTGTCACCTCATTGCAATTAAAGTTGAATGCTAACTGTACTGCATTTCCCTGAACTGAATCAATTCAGAAGCCTGGAAGAAAATGTCTAGATGTATTAGTCCAATAAGTTTCAGGACTTTTAAGAATATCTTTTCAATGTAATTGGAGTTTTTCTTGCAATTTTTAATGTGAAAATTGAACTAAATTGCATCACTTCTTATTCTAGCTCATATCTATCTAAGATTACTTAGTTAGACTTCCCATTTACATATTACAGTTTCTATGGAAATTTTTAAAATGAGAAAAGAATTCCCCAAATGTTTGTAAAACAAGTTTCCTTGGAATTGGTTTGCTTGAACTACATTCAGCAGTCTGCTTATTTAATTATTTATCTATTTTCTATGCCACTTGAAATTTCTACCTTATTTCTAAAGCATGGTAGGTGCTAATTTGGATGTGATTACTTATGTGTGACCTCAACTACTAAAAATAGATTTTCTATTGAAAAATACATTTACTGAGGGTGGCGTGGGGGTGGGGTGGGGGGAGCACATGAAAATAACATTCCTAGGTCTTTTCCTACCTCATATTTATATTGTAGATTTTACACTAATTCCACTGTAAAACCTATTTCTTCTTCTGTTTACAATAGGAATGCTGAAATCTTTTCATCCAGGTTATACATTATATCCAGCAATATAATTTCAATTACTGAATTTAAGACATTATTATAATGTAATATTTCTGTATGGGATATACATCTGAAGATTATTCCTGGGACTTCTGAATTTAAGAACAAACTTCATGTGCATTAGACTGCTGTTTAGGGCACAGTTTATGAGAACCGGAAGTATCTGCCATGGGTTTTGTGAACTCTTCTGCTGGGCTGTATGTACACAACCTGTTTCTTCAAAAAAAAAAAAAAAAAAAGTAAATCCTTTTGGGCCAAGGACTGTCTTCCTCCTCCATGTTTATATCATGCTTAGTACACAATACCCTTGTGATCTGCAGGGCTCTGGTTCTACAAATATTAATGAATGCATGTAATGGGCAAATTCATTCAGTAAGAGAGCACTGCGTGATTATCATCACATTTTGAGACTGAATTTTTAGAGTTTCTCATATTCAAGATTGCTACTGAGCTTCTCAATTCAATTTAGAATCACAGTTTTCAGTTGTGTGATGTAGAGAACCTGGCTTACAAACCTATCTCCACAACAGAATCACATTCTTAATCTTCTCCCTCATTTCACAAATAAGATTTTTAAATGTGTCATTTCACAGAATAGCATTATCTTTTATGTTAGACTGCTCAAGAACTCTCTTTTATAGATGCATTGCTCTCATGTCACCTTGGCATCCAAGTATCTTGCAATACATAAATCGTTTGATGAGTGTCACCATAATTGAATTAAACAGATATGGTTGATAAGCAGAAAAGGTACTCTACATACAGAGTATGGTATTCATCCCTGTCCTTTTTTCAGCAATGTTTTAGAGAGAATAAGAAGCTTCAGTCACCTTTGGAAAAAGATGCAATACAGGGCCTTCATGCCCGATGAAAACCAACAGTTTGTTTTACTTATACCTAAATGAGGTAGGAATGAATGTAGAGTGGCTGAGGTAAAATTCAGGAAATTTGACAATAATTTGAATGGTCAAAACTGACTTATTCTTCATATTTATGATAGATATGTCCTCATCTTTCAACAAAGTGAACCATTGCAGAATTTCCAGGATAACACTGAGAGCTGAAAAGGCCTTTTCCATGACTTTTTGTCTGTCTTTATTCCCTACTCAGATGCAAACTGTGTTAAGGTAAAC
Source organism: Cygnus olor (assembly GCF_009769625.2). NCBI lineage: Eukaryota > Metazoa > Chordata > Aves > Anseriformes > Anatidae > Cygnus > Cygnus olor. The sequence goes on from NC_049173.1 coordinate 41,463,181, forward strand.
ATGTATCTTTCTCTTCCTATTTTGGCCTAATACAGGCCTTATGAATTCTGAAAGTTATTTATTAAATATGAATAGTAAAGGTGATAAAATGTGCAACTCTGAAAAGGTAAAAATATATATATATGGGGTATTTAATAAGTATTTCTGTTTAAATTTGGAAAGATGCTTTATGTCATGTTGGCATCTCACTAAGCTAATTTAAGCATTGTTTATTGCAACAGTCATGAGACTGAACCCTGTCCTCTTTAGGACATTTGGTGACTATAGCCTGCTGGCAAAATAGAATGAAATATACATTTGTTTTGCTGTTAAAATATGCAATTAACTATTTTTTAACCAAATGTTTCAGAAAACATTGAAACAGTTTATCTAAGGTTGTGTTGTGTTTTCCAGGACGTTAAGGTCAAGAGCAAGGTTTATATGTCTATTTAAATGACACAATTTAACTCAACCAGAAGTTACAGTCTGATTGATAGTAGGAAAAATATCAAGAAACTTAGAATTGAATATGTCTAATAGTTTATGAAATATGAGAAAAAATAGAATTGTTCTACTCAGGTTATACCGAATCCAGAAAGTATGCTTTGCAAACCAAGAAAGTTTTCTTCTAACACATATTTACTTTATATTTTTTCATACATTTACTTGTGTATCACTGGATGTGGGTATTCAGTGCCACTGGAAATTATCCTCACCAGAATATCATAACCTGTCCTCTGGGTTGTTCATTCAAAACTAGCCTAACAGAAGGAGACAAAGAACACAAGAAATTCTAATGTGCCTTTCTAAATGCAAAAGGTTTAATAAATCTAGGGAAGCCTACTTCATATTATTCTCAGAGAGGAGTCAAATTACTGCTTTTTCATGAGACTATCATTTTCTTTTCTCCATAGGGCTGAGTAACCCACTGGAAGGAAATTAATCACATGTTTTAAAATCACCCAAATCTTTGAATACATTTATGTTTTTATTCTGTCATTTCTATAAACAGTACAAATTAAATAAATTATTTTTTGAAGATTGCTTCAGGACAATTTGGCAAAATTAAGAGAAATATTATTCAACCACCAATATATTTATACACCTTCACCAAACCCACATAAATGGAAAGTTACTCTTTAACTTCAGAAAGCTTTTGATCCTGCCCCTAATATTTACCAAAATTTTACTGTAACACTAAGTGCCTCCTTATTGTAGCTTAAAATAATTCTAAGGTTTTGAATTAACTGCATTACTTTCCATTGGAAACAAGGTTCCTATTTTTGGCACAAGATTTTTCTCAACCATTTAAAGAAAAATGTCCTCTGTTTAAAGCCTGTCTCCTTCACAAGTTTTGTTTTATCTGTTTGAGTGTACTTGTATTTTCTTTTTCTATCAGCACATGAGGTTTACAGCAAATCCAGAAACCTTTGGGACAAGTGATCTCTATTTTCCTTAATATGTCTCCAAATTGTCTCTGTTGTGTCAGACAAAATATTTATGTCTGTTTCCTTGGTATACTTGATATCATCAGAGACACTGATTTATTTTGAATACAGTGTCTAAATTCTATTTTCAAGTCTCAGAATTCTAAGATCATACCAGCTTTTAGCAGATAGATACCTCCTTTTTTTTCCACTCACTTACGTGAACTGGTAGAAAAATGTATATGCATGTTTTTCTACTGTTTCATTATTTTAGCAATTTAATGTAACTTGTATGTTGTATAGAAAAAAATATACTGACGATTTCATAAAAAACTAAGCTTACCCAGTGTTGTGTCAATAGATACAGAACATTTGAAGGCAAAATAAATCTCCAGTAATAACAGTGAATATCTTACTCAGGTGGATACTCAATGATGCAGATGATGTTGTGCAGCTTTTGTACTAAGGTTGAATACCTTTCCAAAGGTTTTGAAAATAAATGTTAAATTTGATGAAGTTTACTGTACATTATATGAGAGATACTGTTTTATATGAGAAATTGTAGTAGAAAAATAATGTATCTTCTAATTAAAATCTTTGAGAATAAGCAGTTTTCACTTTGCCATACATGTGCAACAATACTGAATGTTGTTGACCGAGAAGGCAGTGCAACGTAGTTGGAGTTTAGATATTCCCTAGTAAGTCAGCTGCACTCAGCTTCTCCAGTATCTTGAGCAGATATTGCAGATGGACTCTATATTGAAAGGTGTAAGAAAAAGGTAAGTGACAGCAATCACCATGGAACATCAGAATTCAGATTTGGTAGACAAAAGGAAAACAGGCCTGAAAATCAGCCTTATTTCAGCTATAATAGACTTAAGTCCCTATGTGTTTTCTGTATTTTCACATTCTGAATGATCATCTGAAGTAAATACACTGCTATATACCTGATATACTGCTCACACAGGTTCATATTTATATTTTATGATCCTTTTTTATCTAATTTTTATGCTACAGGTTAGACATTGCCATTGAAAAGTCCCTGCTACAGAATTGACTGTTGATAGCAAATAAAAGCAGTTCAGCTGTGCTGTACACATTTTTATTATGCATGGTAGTGAAATAGATGGGCAGCTCTGCATGGACAGTTTAGCCCACCACAAATGAGAGAAATAGTCAAGGGAAGTATTCTACTACCTTAACACCTCAACGTTCCAGGAAATGTTTTCTTCCTTCTTTCTTCCTAAAACTTCAGTGTATTCCCTCCCTTCCCATTTTTTTTTAAAGCTCATATTACCTATGCCTCAGTTCTTGCCTGTCAGAAACTTCAGCAGTGCATGTTGGAAGTAGTTCCGTCAGCTGAAAGTTCACAAGAAAAAATTCAACAGTGGATTGCTCTTATTTACACAAGATATTATGGGCAGAAAGGTGAAATCTTCAGCCCTTGCTGGAAGTAAATAGTTCTTCAACATCTACATCATCTGTGCCTTTTTCTTACCGAGCACTGAGAAAATAGATTTAGTGAGACTTTCAAACATTCTAAAATTCTAAAAATCCTTATATTGTCTTGTAGATCCTATTACAATACACTGGAAGTTTATGAGCTTCTTAGGAATAATGTTGATCACCAAAAAATTCTGTTTCCTTCTGGTGGCAGTGCCTTAATCTGAGAGACTGCAAAAGAAAACAATGATGACGACAACAACAACAAAATGCAGCAACAATATATGTATATATATATTAAAAAAATTATTAATTCCCTCAAATGGGTCTGAAACAAAACTACAGATTCCAATCCCCTCAAAACACTGAGATGTGGAGTCTAAGCCTGTCTTCAAGCTTTCATTGCAATCTCCATTAGAAAAGACATTCCTAAATGTCAGAAGCATTTGATCATTTCATCGTGAATCCCATCAAGGAGATCTAAGGCTGCAGATCTTGGAGTGGGTGAGACATGGAGAATGGTCATGAGTACATAGCTGATGTGAACAAGTGTACAGATAAGGATTGCATTCATTGGGATGAACAAGATATTGGAACCATTCACACAGGTAGCACCAGTGCTGTGGTATGTGGTCCCATAGTCAGTGGAATAGTTGGGTCTGTGGGGCTTCTTCAGTTAAACTATGGGTATTAAATTAGGGATGCCTCCATATAGCCATAGCATCTGCAAGAAGCAGTGAAGTTTCTTTCAGGTGTTCTTTGTTTTAGCTTTACCATTTTCCTTTCAGTGTCCTCTTGACCATGTATTTGGCTTTGGTCTGCATTTTAACCTCTTCTAAATTCTCATCTTCATTCATCAGTAGAATAATAATCCAGCCAAGAATATAAATATTTCCTATATGAGATTGTTTGGATGAATATATTTTGTATGAAATGCCCAGGGATAAGATTTTTTATTCTTCCAGTTAAAGCTGAAATAAATAACTACAGCATACATCACTGCATTGGTTTGAACTATAGATATATAGGCCAATAAATATATTTATTTTTTTCTCCCCCAAAGTTACCTGAGCCTTCTATCTATTCCAGGCTGGACAGTTATTTGGCCTGTAAAATATTCTGAGTGAAATCCTGACCCATTGAAACCACTGGCCTAAATCACAGAGTTCAAATTCCATGTTTGTTTTCTTTTATTTCACATTAAGAGGTTTTAAGAAATCTAAATTATATCATAACATTGACTATGTGGCATCCCTCTTAAATTCCTTATTAGAATATATGCTTTATTTGCTTGCCATAGTATGTAGAATTTAGCCTTTATTTATACACTGGTATAATTCTGTTACTAAGAGATTACTTTTTTTCAGGCTTGTAGTAACCAGGAGAGATATACAGGTCAACAGATTAGATGAAAAGATTCAGGGGAGAGAATTAGCCAAAGCTAAGATTCCTCTCAGGGTGGGTGGAGAACAACAGGTAGGTGCAGGGAGCAGGACTATTTAAGACTACTTATTTTATCTATTTGTGAATACCACTACAATAAAAAGACCGCACAGAAAGAGTATCTCCAATGTATTTTGGCTGAAGTTTGGGGCCAAATTACAAAAGGTGCACAAAAGTGCTTGTATTCTCTGATTTTGAAGTCACTCAGAGAAATATGGTAGTATTCCTTGTTCCTGTCTCAAGTCGCAAGATAAAAAAAATCATAAACATTGTGCTTTGAAATTTCAATTCAGGCAACTGAAACAAAAGGCAGAAAATTGCAGCACTATGTGTAATAACTAAACCTCTTGTTACATGCTGCTGTATTAAATATAAAACATTTTCATTTCCTTTGTATACAAAATTCAATAGGACCTGAAAAAGGGGTCAACCAAGTACTGTGACTCCCACTATAAAATGTGAGTGGTGCTAATATTCCTTTTTCAACTCTCATGTGACTGCAAATAACCAAACAGATAAAATATAGCTTTCATAAAACTGGAGGTTTGGTAGAGAATTAGCATGAGAGTTGTGCAGGCGACTTGCAAACGGAAGGCTGGCCAAGAGCTCAGATTTATGCTATGAAATTTAAATGGTTTTCTCCTGAGGTTTTCTTGAAAATATCACTGCATGTGGTCATGTTGGTTTACTGGCACATTTTCCTGGGATTGTTTTCAAAGTGAAGGGGGGAGGAGGAGGAGGAGGAGAAAGAAGTCTGTTCCTTTAAGAGACACATAACTATCAGAGCATTAGGAAAGCATATGAAAAAAATATGTTATAAAGAGCACAAATTGGAATTTTAAACATTCAGGCATATCCTCATTTGGACTAAGGAATATTTATGGAAATATGGGAAACATGGCCAAAGCAGGGTTGAAATTTTTATCTTATTTTAAATGGACTGCTTATAGCATCACAGATTTTATCTCCATAGATTTCAGCCATAATACACCAACACTAGAAAATTCAAAGGATCAAATATTCAATTCAAATATAAGTTTATAGAGATTTTTTTTTTTTTTGACCATCTGTTGGAGCTTCAGAGTGAATTCAGACACAGGTATTTTAGCAGTCAAACAATGTTATTCCTGGTACATCCAGTACAATTTTAGTAACTCAGAAACAAGAGATCACAGACTGAAATCAAGGAGGAAGCTTATAAGCAATATAAGCCTATAAGCAATTCAAGCAGAATTTAATTACACAAAGGGTAGCTGAATTATGGAACACATTGCTGAAGGCAGCAATAGATGCACGAATTATAAATCAGTTCAAGAAAGAGCTCAGAGAAAGGAAATCAAAAAGTAAAACAAATCAGCCCTTTTAAAAACATCCCAGGGTTAAACGGGGCAGGCCACAGTGGACTCCACAGTCAAGCCCTTTTCCTTTAAATGTTCCAGTGTTTCCTAAGGAAGAAACTAAATAGTCTTTCCATTGATTTCCATAATGGCTGTAGTTAAGTACCAAAAATACATGAGTGTGGCTTTTGTACCTCACCTGTGCTTACAGAATTCTGTTGCATTTCCTTTTATTTCAAACTCCATTTACACTAGTACTGTTTTACATGACTCTGGCAGTATAAAGCAACCATGAAGTAAGTGTAAATATGATTTATGCTCCCTTTACACTAGCAAAGTGATGTATAGTGTCCTTAGGGAATGTGAGAATCATGCCTAGTGTGTGTGAAACAGGCAAACTTCGTTTAATTATATTTAACAAGCACATTTCTATTTAATGTTTTTTGATATCATTTTAAGATTCATATTGTTTCTTTTCCTTAAAGTAGACTAAGACCATTGAATTCAGTGTTCTCAGTGTATTAATATTTTATTAATCTTATATATATCAAAGGTGATGTTTTATGCCTACACATCTAAACAGGTCACTATTAATAGATCTCTATTAATTTGTCTTATCTGTAATATTTGCAGTCATAGAAATATTAAATGTAGAAAGAGATAAGTGAAGTAATGATTACTCAATATGATTACAGTTGCATTATTTTGATATCAAAACTGGAGCAGTTCAAGGATGATTACTGCATAATTGATCAAGTACCTACCAAATCCTTCACATAATTGCAATGTTGATCTTCAGGTTGATTAAACAGAAAGAAAGAAATAAAACTCTCCTTTGCCTGAGAGAAAAGTCTTCTGAAAATTAGTTTGCCTAATTTGAATGTACGCTTACAATAATTTTATGAAAAAAAAAAAAAAAAAGGTGAAAAACTAGGTACATATATTTTTCTACAGGTATATTCACAATTTTCTGAATGTTGGATGTGGGAGAGATTGTGGCTGAAGCCAATATTAATTTACGCTCTGGGCATAACATGTATTGTTCAGTTGTTTGAATGTCAGCATGGAAAGAAGCCTTTGTGGCACTGCTATTGCCTACACCTTTTGTTAAAAATGTTACAGTTTGATGTCTGAACTCTGGTGTAAAAAAACAGAATCAAGTGCTTGAAAAATTAAAACTTAAGCTTTTTTTTTTTTTTTCCCCAATGATTTTTCAGGTACTTCCATAAAGATTTAAGATGCTGACACTACAATGACTGGAATATCCATTATGTATGCAGTAATCTTGTACTGCACATTTGGGATGTTATTATCATCAGTACTGATCCTTATAGTTACTGTGGCATTCAGAAACTGGGGTGCTCAGTGTCTCAGAAACACAGGTCTTTAATTCTATCCCTGGACAAAATGTATCCACATATGTCTGCAATATAACTGAAGTCAGTGAAGTAAAAAATGGTTTTAGGACCAGTTCTTTAGAAATGGGGTTCATTGTCCTAGATGGTACCAAACTGTAGAAGTTAAATTTAATTATCCTGTTTTATTTAGTTTGAAAAGCTATTTATGAATATTTGATGTTTAGTTTTTATTTAAGCATACAGAAAAAAATCTAAAAGCCTTATTTATTTATTTATTTATTTATTTATAGCAGTTATTGATTCCAAAATGGAAACTGTCTAATTGAAACAAACAAAATCATAATATATAATAACTGGCATTAAAACTAAAATGGAAGATCAGATTTAAAGTGGATGTGCATGGCAGACGTGGTTTATGCTTTTTAACGTGTTTTTTATTATTTTTATTTTTTTCCACATCAAAAAGAAATAAAAGATTAAGAAAAACATAGAAAAATAAATAAAAGTGAAGACACTGCTGATGTGGCTATACATGAGGAATACCATTTAGATATATGCATGGGAGACAAAGAAATTTATATAAGCTGCTGCCTGTATCTTCCCACCTAGCAGTTATGTTAAAAAAAAAAAAAAAAAGTGTAATTGCTTTAACATTATTTTGCAGAAACATTTTTTTCTTTCTCTCCTATTGATTTACACCTTCTCACGTTCCTTACCCTTGTCAAAACTTCATGCATGCCTCCTAAGCACAGGAACAGAAATCAGCCTTGTCTTGTTTTGACTGCCACTGCTTTGTGATCTTAAATGGTCCCTCAACCCTTTTGTCAATATTTATTGATGGGATCCACAGGCGCTCTGAGTGATCCCACTCTTGAGGGGCATAAACCAATGGCAAGCTGGGAAGGGAGGGAAAGGGGGGCCTGCTCCAGGCAAAACTGGTTAGGAAATATCAGAAAGCTCAGGAGCCATTGACAAAATGTCAAACATTTCAAATCCTTGATTGTTTCTCTTGCTAATGCCATGCTAAACAGAACCATTAATTTGACCCTAAAGCAGAAAAAGATACATATATGTACAACACATGCATCTGCCCACCTCCATGCATGCAAACACACAAGTACTCTGTGGGGAAATTAAGCAACGCCAATGAAACCATGTACAGAGAAAGTTCTTGGATAAATTAACAGTGCAATTACATTACATGACATGCCACAAGATGGATGAGGAAAACTTGGCTGGTATTATGTTCTGTTTTCAAATTGCAATTTATTTGAGGGTTTTAATGGATGCCTTATTAAAACATCTCAGCATTGGTCAGGTTTCAGCATATGTCAGAGTAGCCCATGATTGATGACACCCTCTGCTGCTTCCCTTGCACATTTGCAGGGAATTTAAGCAAAGAGGGAATGAACAGAGCCTCAGATTTGTATTGATCGTGTGAAGGTGCACTGCCTGAGAGCACAGTCTAATAACATTCTCTTAGCTGAACTGCCTCACATGAAGGCATTTATTACAAGAACTAAAATGTTATATTGCTCGGGATAAAAGAGCACTGTACAAACAAAAGAGTAAGCAACGGACAAGAAAGGGAAGGATAGAAAATGGAAAGAAATACAAATGCATAACTTTAAGCAATGAAGTGTTATTATCTCTTAAGAGCATACTTTACACAGCCAGAAGAACGATGAATTTAAGTGTTTTCTATGTGTGCATAAAAGGGAGTTTTCTGAAGATAAACTGGACACAGTGATTTGTCTCTCCCTCTTTTTGTTTTTTTTTTATATCCATTTCATTTAGATGAGATCCTGTAATTATATTGGTAGCAATGATGGTGGAGATCAAAGCTAAACACAATTAGGATTCTGAACATCAGAATGGATAGCTTAACATTAATCATTTGACCATCCAATGTCTTTCTTCATCACTTTAAGTACTATATACCGTAGTTAATCGATCTGACTGTCACCCATTTGATAAGTGAAAAGCACTTGTACCTAACCACCGTAAATCTTAAAGAATCCCCCACACTTCTATAGGGCAGATTCTTGATACACTGGGATTAGATCCTCATAATGTAAGAAACATTTCATCTTATACTGTGAGAGATTTGTAAAGTATCTGATTGAAAAACGGGAAGTTTCCATGATCTCAAGCTGCAAATGCACTGCTGGATTTTACCTCCCAAAACAGTCTTTTAAAGAAATCCACATAAGTACTTCATCACATCAGCAATGTTTGGTTAACTGATACATTTTTTTTCATTGTAAATGGAGTCAAGCTGAAGGTAAAATGAGATAATCAACTACAGATGAGGTAGAGTAGAAATACTCTTGCCCCTAGGTACCTCAAAAGCACAATACAGATTACAAATAAAAATTCAAGTTGGGCATTAGAGCCCAATTCTTTCAGATGCTGAGTACTTGTCAGTACCACTACTTTAGTTGTATTCCATTCACTTTGACTTTCTCTTGGCCTGCAGGAAGCACTCAGCATCATCCATGATCACACCTTCAGTGCATCCAAAACACTCCCCAAATATCTATGCTTGGGGCTTGGTTAAGTACTGTATCATCTCTCTCATCACTGCCTCTGGCTGTTTGCAACTCTGATACCATTCCAGTTTCAATTCCAGGCCTAAACGATTATTTGTTTGACCTGCCTTGCTCATCATTATCTGAGCTGCTAATTTTATTATTCTGTTAGCACCCTGGGCTGCATGGTATAAAGTGACACTATAAAAGTGTAGTTTGATTATATTGGAATCATTCAGCTTCACAGGCTCAGCAAACAAAATGCAGCACTCCCACCCACACTGCTGTGGTAGCAAGGAAGAGGCAGTAAAGAAAAGGGGGAAGGGCGAGTAAAAGCTGTAAGAACGATGAACAGGAATAAAAATGCCAGTGTGGTTGAGGCTCTTTACAGATACTCACAGGTTAGAGATGGGCAGATTTCCTATCAGGCTTTCTGAGTGATCCTATAGTCAAAACAGTTTTAAAGAAATAATATTAATAATAACTGAAAACAACAACAATAACAAAACAGTAACAAAAAAAAATACAAACGATCAGAAATCTGTGAAGGTTGTGCTGACTAGAAAAGTCAGAAATATATAAGTCTCTAGGACTTTGGATTAACTTATAAAAAGATGACTAGGACATCTTAGAAACCTTGGTCAGAGTATGAGGCTTAATTTGAATTTAGAGAACTTGTTTTGCTTTTGCTGTTTGCTGTTCAGTGTTCTCACTTATTTTTGCCACAACTTCACTGCCTTCTCCTTTTTCTTAGACATCTTTAATTAAATGGGCTCCTTAAACAGTTAAATCACAACTTACTTTTTTACGTTTAGTTTAAATATGAACAGGGACCTTTAACATTTCCAAAATTTAACATTAGTTCATCCTTTGAGGTATTGGCTTCAGAATAATTACTGGATCCTTCTGCTTTTCTTTCTGAGATTTTTGTCTTTCCTTCACTCCTTGTCCTTTATTTTCTAACTAACCAAACAGACTTGAACTTCTAAAAGGAAAAAAGCTAAATTCTAACTTTTAAACTTTGTAGTCCATACTATTCTTGATACTGAAGACCTGATGTTTGTTTTATTGTTGGAGAAACACTAAAATAGCTGCCTTATGTTGCAGACATTGTATAGCATAGGAAAATGGCTTCTGAAGCAGAAGAGTTCACACACACATACTAGAAAACTTACCTTTGTGATTAGCCTTCTGTGACTATTTTAGATTAGTATATGTTATGTGCAAGCCATGCATAGGTAACCTAACCAACCATAAACCTGATCGTGATCCTCAAAACAATTCCATACTGAGAAGCATTGTCTTCAAATATTTTCTGAATAACATAATTCAATTTCAACTGTTTTTATGTAAATGAAAGAAATGAGACATTGAATGTTAATCAACATTGACTTTCTCATTCATAAGAATTGAAAATCTCATACTAAGTGTACCTCAGAAGATGCAGCTCCAGTAACTTTAATTCTGGCAAGTCACATTGTTCTCAGCTTCTTGATTAGAAGCAGTAGCTATGTCCATTATAGCTAAGATAAATAAACAGATATTTTCTGGCTGTTTAGTGCACAAATGCAGCCTCCTAACCCTCAACATCAAAAGGTCAAAAACTGCAAAACCTAGTCCATTAACCTTTGTAAATGGTTGTGATATTAAAAACTGACTCTCAATATCCAAGGGTCATGATCTAGTGCAATAACCATCAGCAATAAAGAGTTATGACTATAGTACATTATCCATCTATAAAATGGCCATTTATGACACCAGCACATTGGCTATCTAACAGGAATGGACCACCCACTTCTAAGAATCATTACACACTTTCAATTATGGTGTTATGATATAAGTCAAGAAAACATTAAGTTTTAAAACAGAGCACAGAACTACTTTCTGTGTATTTACCAAAACAGAAGAAGAACCCACTCTAGAATATAGCAGTTTAAAAGATTTTGCCAGTCTAGTACCGGCATAACATAGAAATTTCAGATGTAATTAGATATCACTTAATTAATGGAGATCTATAGATAAGTAGATACCTATGAAGATTCAGAGAGGCTCTTTTAAGATAAGGGTTAGCTATTTTGTGCTTGTAGCAACATTACCTTGTTGTTAAACAGAGCAGTAGCTCTCCAAGCAAAGCAAGGTGTTTGAGAAAATTGCTGAAAGCAAAAGCCACCAAAATCACCCATCCGATGGTCAGTAAAAAGTGGTGGCATCGAACAGAAATAGCAATAAGTACAACCACACTTTCAATGGTGTAAGTATCTTTTAAATTAAATAAATTCTCTCTTTGGTGAAAGAATATGATAAAGAAATGTGATGATCTATTAGAACATTAAAAAATGTTCAGAACTGGTCAAAAATAAATATTTTTGCTGCATTATATTTATATATGTACAAATATGTATAGATGGCTAGAAAACTTTTTTCATTCGTATAATGTCTGTTTAAACTGCTATGATGTCTTTTCCGGAGAAACTTAGTCCAGCGAGTTATTTAATCAATCACTAAAACTTTGATGATACATTAGCTTGGAAGACCTGCAGAAATCCAACCCACTCTCCCTTTTAGAGAGCAGCTGGTCTTACTAATTAAAATGGAAAAACTCCATCCATCTTCATTTGCAGAGAAGTCACCCAGACAGAGACGTAACTTCAGCAACCTATTGTAGTTTCACAAAATATCTGAAAGGGCCAGAGAGGAAGTAGAAATTATCCATTATTTCAATTCTGACAACAGACATGGAGAAACCTTTTAATTGTAATTAGATGTGAGGGGTTATCAAAGCTAAAAGCAAGTAGCATACCGATTTTTTTTAGTCTTTCTTTCCTGTACATTTAATGAATAATTTAAGTGGAGTCAACAACTCCCTTGCAGGAATAGAATTAACTACACCTACATGGTCTTACCATTTTGTTCCATTCACTGAAAAGTAAAGAAATGCATGGACATGAAAATATAATGCAGATTTTAAGAGTCATTATTCATTTAAGCTTTTGCCAGATAATGTTTTTGTTTTTCTTTGTTGTTGTTGTTGTTGTTGTTCTGTTTTCCTGTAGCTGGTAGTAATAATAACAAAATCTCAGCTAGAAGTTTACTTCTGTACTTTTTCTTACTTCTCTTCCACCAATGACCTTTTAAATTGTTTTTGCTATGAAAACAAAAGAAATATGGAGAAACATGGAGAACTAACCAGGTCTATTTACCTGTTGATATATGACTAGGTTCAGCATGGAACCGGACATTAGGACCCAGAAGTATAACATTTACTCATAAAATGGTTTAGATGAAAATTACCTACATTTGGCTAATGTTGCTTGCAAAGAGCAGAGAAGTGGTAGGAGACGGCACCCCTGAGCAGTACTCTGGAGATAGTGATACACTATGATACCGAACAGGAAAAAAGTAAGCTGCAATTCTGCTTAAAGACTTCCTATTCTGAAAACTCCGTGCATATAGAGTTGCATGAATAGCATCTACTTTTGTCTCTTCCAGGTCTTTCCCCAGCATAGTCCCTGAAGGCAGGGGTCACTGGAACATGCATCCTCCTACAGCAGTGGAGGCCAGCTCATCTTCTGTTCTCCAGTCTTTTGTATTAAAAGGGAAAGAAGAGAGTGTATAGCACATTGAGTTCAAACAGTGGCCACAAAGAAAAGATTTTATTAATGAGATTTGATAGAGAAGCTTTTTACCAGCTGAACACCTCATTTTCGATGGGCTTAACAGCTGGCAAGCTCTGAAGGATGCTTTAGAGCATCTTTTCTATTCTCCCTGTGCAACAGCTTCACGCCAGGCTGGGCCAGCGTATGGTCAGTGTGCCAGATCTCCTTCATTAAGGGATGCTAAAACACCACTCGTCAGAATCTGCCTTCTACTACAACGATTAATATAATAAAAATCTTAAAACACAACTTTGTTTCAGATGTTGTCATCTTTCCAGAAATGAGCTTATTTTCACTGGATGCATTCTGACAGCTTTTGCCCTAATTCAAGTGCACTAAGACAAGCATATGTGAATAAATTTTGTCACTATACATGTGCACAGGGTGCACAAACAAACTTTCTTTGGGAATTTTCTACGTTTCATACGCAGGTTGGCTTTGTAACCTTACTCCATTTTAAATATACTCTTCTCCGAAAAATTTTCTTCTTTCCCCTGCTTTCTGCTTTTTTTCCAGTGCTTCATTTTATTAGCATTATTGAAATGTGGAAAAATAAAATTCTCTTTTATTCTAAAATATCAGGTCCAGAAATAAATAAACTATATCTATTAATTTTAAGCTGGAAAAAAAATACAACTCTTCCTTGAATATTTTTCTATTACAGAATTATAAATATACAAATGTTGACCAAATGAATGATTAGACATTACAGATTTTGTGTTCTGGTGTATTTTTTTTTTACCAGTTTATAGGCAAGAAGGATCATAAAGTCCATTGTATGATCTACTTAAACTAGCAACCATTCAGTTGCTTAAGTTATATGAGTTGCTTAAGTATCTCATTGATGATAGGTTGTATTGCTCCATAAGAGAGACCATCCTCATTCTGAAGGAATATGAGCTGGAGGTATTAATATGAATCAGTTGTTATCACTCTAATCCTGGCCTGAACAAGCCTTGATGCTGTTCTGTCTTTGGACATTTAAGGCTTGTGTTTTCAAAATAGAGTAGTTTGGGTGATTTAATATATAAAAGCACACCCCAATATCAAATTCAGCTGCAGCTATTGTGCACAAGGACATTTTTAAAGCATAGACTTAACATTTTTTTTTCTCTCAAAATATTCACAGGAAAATCTTGCTGAGTTTATTACATTCTTGAGATACATTATGTCCAGCCAGCACATTTGACTTGTAATGTGAATTCTTTACTGAAAAGGTAGAAGATAACTGACTTTGTCTATTTCATTCACAACATTTTACTCTGCACAGCCACACTTCTCAGCAGTATGGCTGTGAAAGCTGTAGATCAGGACCATAAGTATTCAGGAATTACTCCTAACCTTTTGCTCTGAGTCTTTATTTAGTTGAAAGGAGATTATTTTTTATGCTAATATTGCAAATTAGGAATTGTAATCCTTTAAATGTCACTGAGGAAGTGGTAACATTTGAACACCACCACCAAAATCTCAGAGACAATTCGTAGTTTGCTGAAATATGATTTGACAGGTGGAATAACAACAACTGGCAAATGATTATTGAGTATATAGTACTGCATAATGGGCCTTCAGCTAGGTATAATAATCAGATATATTCCATGGCATGCTCTGTCAAGAAAGCTCTTAAGATTATTTCCATAAAGGATAGGGTAGGCAATTCTGTCAGGAGATTCCTGAGACTTATGTATTCAGTCATGGTATAAGCAACAGAGCTGATCACACTAAAAGATTAAACACAGGTAAGGGAGCTGAATAAATGTTGATGCTTCATACAGAAAAGCTACATTTCAAATTATTTCTGTGAAGTTATTTTCCTAACTGCTAAAAGTGTCAAATGTTATTAGCACCCATCAGATCAAATTTTGAAAATAAATTACAATTACTTCTCATGTAAAGAGCTAAGTGCATTAGAAGAGCCCAAACATTCAAGTACAAAATGCAGCCAAACAGGAAAAGCTATATGATCTTTCAATTCCAAGAAGCACATACACCTCAGCAAATCAATTATTGTTTTTATAAATCCGTTATATATCGTTAATGTTTACAATTAATAAATTAGGGTCTAACTTGACAAGGTCGAAGCTTCATTGACATTCCTTAAGGTTTTTACTGTATGGGACATTCTGATAGTTATTTAGAAAATCCAGCCTAAAATTATGGTATATTCAGTTGAGATATTAATATCATATTTACAAATTAAACAGGGTCTGCTTTGCTCAAATCAGATGCATTTTTGGTATTTTAATCTATTTTTAATTTAGAAATAATCATGATAAGAAATAAACAATCAAAAATGATAGCAAAGATATATTCTCATAAAGCATCTTAACATAATAAGTAAATAAAAAAATATGAAGATTCTTTTATTACCAAACTCTGGCTTCCATTTGTGAGCAGGTAATTTCAGGCCTTTGATTACTTTGTGTAACATGTGGCTGTCAGAAAGCATTTTTATTCTGTTTAGTGCTGTACTAAACTGGGAGAAAAATCTGCTTTGTGACCTTATGAAAATTTGCTTGCGACTAAGCAGGAACATGTATTAAATAACATCCTTGCTCATCAGTACTTATTCAAAGTTCAAGATTCTTCTTCCTTCACACAAAGTCTAGATATGAAACAAACCTTAGACAAAATGCTAGGGTCTTTCTCAGGGGGAAATTGCTGCAATACCATATAGAAGATGTACTCTGGAAACCTGGTATATCCCTAGCAGACTCTCTTATCTCTCACCTTGTACTCCAAGAGTTGAATGTTACACTTTCCATTTTATTTTATTTGGATGTACCAAGAGTATCTTCTGCTTTTATGTGTCTCTTTATTTTATTGATCCTCTCTGCACTCTTAAAAATAATGGGCTTTTAGAATCCCAGCTCTACTAAAATTTATCTTTCTCACTTTCTTGCTCATTCCTTTTTAAAACACACACATTTAGCAGATAACCTTTTACATGATCAGATGTGGTCAGCCAATTGCTAACACCAAAAACCAATCCTGTCTATTAGAGTTTACTTTGTTAAAAAAGGGCATACACACAGTTACACGCTGCTTGTTGTCTCCCAGTTACCAGGCTACCCATTAACTATTTTACTGAAATCTTTGTTGGCGTAACATTGTGTGGTAGGCATGTATGTCCTCCTCATGCTGGTGAATTAAAATTCAGCTTTCAGTGAATAAGATAAATTGCCCATTTAACCAAAGCTGGATTCATTCTGTTATTGGGGCAGGGGAGGAGAGAGTGGGGGATGCTGGAGGGCCGAAGGTGGGAAAAGCAAGGGGCAGAGTGCCAGCTAGGCTGCAGTATTCAGTTACACGTGAAATGATTTGTAATTCTGAGTAATCACTTAGGACAAGCCCTTGCACCATTTTATCTATACATGACTCTAGGCCAAAGTCAATACTCATAGTAAAATAATGAGATGAAACTAACTGAGCCCTTTTATTAATGCTCCAAGGAGCAAATCTGATGCTTGAGCTTCTCCCATGGAAACTATCCACTTCTTCCTCAAAATGAACAAGTGGGTCATGGTGTCCAGTAGTAACCAGGGCTCTTCCCAAAAAAACAGGGAAAAATCTGCTCTCTTATCTGTGCACCATATCATGCTTTGCCCAGCTGTAGGTGGAGGCATATGAATTTTGCATTACCTGTAGGCTCATTAGAGAAATCTGTCTCTCTCCTAATAGTTTTTCCTGACATGGTGAGAGGAAAAAAAAATCACACAAAGTAAAATAAACCTGAAGAAAAAAAAAAAAAAAGTACTCTGTTTGAGATAAGTGTTTTTATTCTTGCTACTGCCAACACTATGAAACAAATCAACTACACTAGGAACACCAAGGCAATGTAAGGAGAGGAGCACTCACTGTTGTTTTCAGTTTAGTCATGTCATACCAGGAAGCTTTTCATACCGCAGCAATTGGCCAGTTTGTTTACAACACCATAAGGAAATATTCTTTGCCCTTGTTTAATTCTTCTATGACTGCTCATGATGTGAGATCCTACTGCATCAGTGATCTTTTGCCCTGGAACATTCAGTCCCTTACCCGTGGCTTTGTAACTCCCATTCTATTACAACTTTCTCTGTAGTTTTCAGTCTTTCATGTCTGAAAGTTGTTTGGGAAGTTTCAGGTAAATTTTGCTTTGGTCTTACTTCTAGATTTTCATTTTTTCAGGAAATTCCTAAATATTGATTTTTGTTTTGAACCAAAAGTACCATTCAAATATTGAAATTTTCCATGTAGACAGATTAATTTTGGCTTTAAGTGTGGAGGTAATCAGAGCACTGCATTGGTTACTACCAGTTCATACCTTTTCTGGGCCATGTAATTTCCAGAAATACTAATATAAAATCGAAAGATGACTTAAGCTTAGCTAGGTCAGCTGTAGGCTAATAATTTTCACAGAAAATAGTGCAGCTCAGCTAATGCCTGGTCCCTTGTTAGCTGTGGTAATTAATTTTGCACGTAAGGAGAATGTCATTTTGTACCTTAACTATTGGATACACTACAGGTAGCCTTCTTAATTAGGTCCATCATGGATCCCATTTTACGTTGCACTAGCTGTGCACTGGAACTGAGTGTAAGCATTTATACCACCCTTTTCACAGAATCACAGAACAGTTGAGACTGGCAAAGATCTCCAGAGATAATCTGGTCCAATGCCCCTACTCAAGCAGGGTCACCTAGAGCAGGTTGTCCAGGACCATGTCCAGGTGACTTTTGAATATCTTGAAGGAGGGAGGCTCCACAACCTCTCTGGGCAACCTGTGCCAGTGCTCATTCACTGTCACAATAAGGTGCTTCCTGATATTCAATCAAAATGTCCTTTGTTTCAGTTTGTGCCCACTACCTCTTGTCCTAGCACTGGCCGTTGCTGAAAAAAAGCCTGGCTCCACCTTCTTAGCGCCATTCCTTAAAGAATTTATGTATATTGGTAAGATTCCGCTGAGCCTTCTCATCTCCAGGCTGAACAGTCCCAGCTCTCTCAGCCTTTCTTCATAGGAGAAATGCTCCAGTCCCTTGATCATCTTCATGGCTTTGCACTGGACACTCTCCAGTATGTCAATGTCTCTCTTGTACTAAGGAGCCAGGAACTGGGCACAGTACCCAGTGCAGCTTCTCCAGTTCTGACTAGAGGGGAATGATCACTTCCCTTAGTCTGATGAGAGCTAATGCAGCTCAGGATACAGATCCATCAGAACAACCAGGCATTCCAGCTGGGTGGCCCCCAGCATGTACTGGTACATGAGGTTGTTCCTCTTCAGGTACAGGACTTTGCACTTCTTGTTGAACCTGATGAGGTTCCTGTCAGCCCATTTCTTCATCCTATTAATGTCCCTCTGAACGGAGCAGGATCTTCTGACGTATGAGCTGCTCCTCCCTGTTTGTGTCGTCTGTGAACTTGCTGAGGGCACACTCTCTCCCATTAACCAGATCATTAATAAAGATGTTAAACAGGACTGGACCCAATATTGACTCCTGGGGTACACTGCTAGCTGCTGGCCTACAGAGTAGACTTTGATCCACTGATCACAACCCTCCGGGCCCGGCCATTCAGCCTGCCTTCTATCCACCTCAATATACTTTTTTAGCTGTAAGGCCCTTATTTGAGGCCCTTATTTCTATTCAGTGCCTGAAACGATTTTTATTGTAGATTCCTCCTATAATTCTGAATCATGCTCTGCGGAGAGGTGGACATTGTGTAGCTGATTTAAAAGTACACACAGAAGAATTAGCAAGGTTCCAGTAAATCCAAATGGATTCACCAACTCCACAGTCTGAATTCAAGGAAGTGAGGAATAGAAATCCAATGGATTCAACCTACTCTGTAACCTGGTTGTAGTCTAAATCAATTCTAATCAAAAGATTGCTAAATTAATCAGAATTAAAAATAAATTCATATTCTTTGGGATGTCATTTTCATTGAATTTAATGTTGAGGTTATTTGCTTCTCATATAATTATTTTCACACTTATTTAATCAGAATTAGTTCCTCTATGCACAGCTTTTTCTAACGCTGTAGGTAATAGAAGATTTTCATAAAATTATTTCAAAAAGTTATTTCATAGTTTGGAACTAAATGAAGGATGGACTACTTTGACAAGCATGATATCTTTAATAAATACTTTGATAGTATATTTGCACTTTTAGGAAACAAACACTGTTTAAGTATCCTTTTTTATTTATCAGAAGAATAGAAAGAAAATATGAAAGCACAATGGAACAACTTGTTTTGTAGAAGGTGGAGAGAAGCAGGCTTATAGGAAAGAAGTTAACATGCATCAAATAACTTTATCATGTAGCTTAAAACAAACAAACAAACAAAAACAACAACAACAAAAACTAAACAAGCCGTGAAGCCTCGTAAAGCTTGCCCAGAAATCTACAACCTTTTGAAATCTGAGTTCCCCCTGAAATACAAATAGTCCTTGATAATGCTTTATAAAAATAAAGAAGTTTGCATGCTCTTATATCCAGGTGAAACACTAAAAAATAGATTGCACTTGTCTTTAGAGATAGCAAGTCTGTAAGTGCATGGTCTAACTTGATAACCAGAATGTTACACCAAAGTGTTTCTATCTGGGGAAATCTTTCTCAGTCTTGAAAGAGGTGATTCCTTGTATATCTTCTATTAAGGAAATAGTGAGTAATTTAGTTGTCAGTAATTGAGTACCATGGAGTAAGAGCTGCTAAAAACAAACAAACAAACAAACAAACAAAGAAGCCCACCTGTCTTTATGAACTGTGTATGGTGAATTAAAATGACTGAATAGAAAATAGCAGTTAACTTCAGAAGGCTACTGATATGGACCTAGCTTTAGGAAGCCTATTTGCAAAATCCTTGTAGGCCTACAAACCACAAAGGTGAGCCCTGTACAATCCTTCAACAAATGGGTTAAAAAACAGAATGGCATCATCTAGAGCCTAAAAATGTCTCTCTCAATTTCATCTACTTCCTGGTAAGAAACTTAGGAACAACACTATCTTGGTGTGAAAACATCTATGTGGGGCAAATGCATCTAGGTCATGCAGAAAACAGTATGTTGCCATAGCTATCATTAGTGTAATACACTTCACAGCAAGTCCTACTGTGAGCTAAATTCAGGCCCAGTGGGTGCTGCACTATTGACTTCAATGAAGCTGCACCTGCTTATGCCCTATCTGGATCGGTGTTTGCGTGTACAATAAGAATAGTATTTCAATCACTGACATTCAATGAACACTATTTCAATGGCTTCTCAGTGTGAATTCTTGCTATAAAATATTTGTTATGCAGTAGCTGGCTATTCCTTCCCCCCCCTTCTTACCCTCCCCTCCTTCATTCCTCAGAGCAGCCCTCCATCACATTACAAACTGCTTCTGGCAGCACTGATCCAGTCACTGGGGTGAATGAAAGTCACATCCAATATGTGAGATGGTTACCTCATGCCTTAGAAATCTATTTTGGCTGCTGAAACAAAGTTTGGTCACTTCTAAAGTGCACTAGGGAGGTATACAGTGGAATTTTTCCAGTGTTGACCACCTACAGGCTAGTACCTGTTTACCGAAAAAAGGGCAAGAATTTTACGGTCCTCATTTTGAGGAAAAATTTTGTTGCACATTTTGTTTCTTTGTATATTTTTGAATTGCTAGAATATATCTGACCTGTTTAATCTCTTTCTGTTTAAGAACAGTTCAGTAGCACTTAAAGATGTCACTACCTGAGAACTAGACTGTGTGTGTGATTAATGGATGTTTCTCCATCTACTATTTGACGTGATCTCACCATTTGTCCTTTCTTGTAATGGCAATGGATGCCTGTAGCTGTGTTCCTGAGTTTGTGATCTTATCTATTCAACAATATTTCCTTGCCCCTGGTTGTTTTTTCTACCTTTCTGCATTTCCTCTTAGTATCTTTTCAATACTACTTCATCTTGCCATGGACCTGTTCTCTGTTTTTCTCACCCTGCCCTTCAAAATCTAGGTTTTCTTTCCTATTATCTTAATAAGATGGAGAAAAACTGATTTTTGTAGAAAAAAAAAAAAAAAGGTATTTTATTCTAAGACAGCTTCCCTAATCTGATAGCAAAACATAGGTACACTTATGGGAACAGGTGCAAAATCTCTTTTTTTACTCCCTTATGTGGAATGCTCTTCCAATTCATGGTAAGCATAAGATAGTCCCAAAGGAGAAAAGTAGCATGAATGTGAGACCATGCCCATACAAACACTCCTGCATTTAGTCCCACTGTAAAGCAACACGGTAAATACTCCATTCCTCTTTCCTGGAAGCTGAGGAAGAGTTAGCTTCCCACAAGTTTTTTAACCCTGTATTCTCTTTTGCATGACA
This sequence comes from Cygnus olor, assembly GCF_009769625.2. Lineage (NCBI taxonomy): Eukaryota > Metazoa > Chordata > Aves > Anseriformes > Anatidae > Cygnus > Cygnus olor. The sequence goes on from NC_049173.1 coordinate 41,484,675, forward strand.
ATCTGCCACAGGAACACATGGTAACAGTCATGGTAACCCCTTCCAAGAGCACAGAATCCAGTCCAGCAAAGCAGAGGTGGGCAGAAGAACAGAAGGGAGTAGCTGAGTCCCAGCCTGCATACAAAATTCTTGACGAGGCTTTGTTCTGAAAGCTGGAGAAAGGATATGTCTTGTCTGCGGAGGACTTTGCTCTTTTGCTTCCTAGGTAAATGCTTTCGCTATCAGGTTGTCATGGAGAAGATAAGAATCTTATCCCCTTCCATGAGGGTGCTAAAATATAAGCATAAACTGGTTTCCTGAATCCACATGATCAGAATGTAGGAACCTGTCTAATCTGGCTCTGAATAGTCTGCCCAAGCACCAGGATTGTTACTTAAAAGCTTGAAAAACACCAAAAGAATGAAGCCTAATTATACAGAATATTACCATTTCCAAGTCACTGGCTGATCTGAGTCACAGAGCCAGATTTTTGAAAGAGCCTAAAGTTAAAATTCATGTGATTGTTGTGTGATTTGGGAAACATCTCCTTTTGCATCTGACAAAGAAAACAGTGATTCTTCAGTATGTTTGTTTATGTATTTATTTATTTATTTATTTAATTGTTTTGATAAAAATTTTAGGAAGCATCTTACACTTTTAGGAAATCATTTTATAACTTTTGTGCCAGAGCTGAAATTTATTGAAATTTATGTATTTTGAGGAAGCATTTTGTTTTCATAAAGCAGAAATTTGGAAAATGGAAAGGTGTTTCAAAGAAATCCTAACCAAGTCTTGAAGGTATTTCAGTTGCTGATGGTCAGGTGAACTTTTATAAAAATCATACATTTAAGTTTATCAGTTTAAGACTGATTGTCAAAGTCTGACATCATAGTATGACATCACACTAATTCTGAGCCTTAATTTGAATTTCCTTTTTCTGAACAATTTCTTTCTTATAACAGCTATTGCAATTGTATTTCAATTTATGGGAGGAAAAACATAATTCAGTGAATTGCCTTCTTGTGAGGCTATAACCTTAAAGATGTAACTAAAATCTGGAGGATCTTTCAAATATGATTACTTGTACAGTTCTAATGTTAGTCAGTAGAATTTCTGAATTTGAAATATTCAGGGATATGATTATTTAAATTTTAAGCTGGTTTATCTCTGTATGGTCACCTTGGCAACACTGAGAAATTGAAGGAACACATAAAAGGACTACATTTCTCAGTGAATATTTATCATACAATTGTTTGCATTTATAACTCTGTATAACACTTTGTTAAATCCAGACTGGGCAATGCTGTTTAACTTTGCTATGCTGACGTAAAAAGTGTCATTCTGAATATTACATCATACATGAGCAATTAGAGCACAACAGAAACATCAAAAACTTATACTAAGCTCAAAAAAATGATGACTTGCCAATATTTCCATTTTATAGAAGCTTTTAATCTCTAACAAAAGTTGTCTAGTTTTTTTTTTTTTTTTTTTTGACTAAAGGCCAAACTTTTGCAGTTTATACTGTTTCTCCAGAGTAGATGTAATCTTTGGATATGGCTTTCATATTCAGTACTATGAATTTTCTCACTTAAAAATAAGAAATGACTAATGATAGTCTGGAAACTATTAACTTTAAAAAGAACAGTTTAAAGTGTTTGATCCTCCTTTGATGAAATGTGAACACTAGACCTCTTTCCCGGAGGTGTAATTGTGATTCGCCTTCCCTGAAGGAAGAGAGGGGAGGGTGGGAGTGGAAGGGGGATAAGTCTCTGTTACATTGTTTAAGAAAAACTAAAGAGAGAGAAGAGAAGAGAAGAGAAGAGAAGAGAAGGAAAGAAGAGAAGAGAAGAGAAGAGAAGAGAAGAGAAGAGAAGGAAAGAAGAGAAGAGAAGAGAAGAGAAGAGAGAGAAGAGAAGAGAAGAGAAGAGAAGAGGACAAGAGGAGAGGAGAGGAGAGGAGAGGAGAGA